>NC_079147.1:209337375-209669174 GCF_945859685.1 Eupeodes corollae | reverse complement strand
AGACTTAGTACATATCTTCTCTTATCTTATAAAAAGCTATACGTAAACGAATAATAAAAGTGGTGACCTCTTTGGTCACTTTGCAAACATTTAGATTCAGATGAATGGACTTTTGAAGAGAATTTTTTAAATTATTTTTTCTTTGTATAGTTTAATTTCACATCCACCACATAAATGATGAAGCAATTTGTGTGATGAATGATGAGTGTTATACCTATGACTGTTTATGACTGATTGAGATGCAATTGTTATTATCTTGTTCATTTGGTGTTGTATAAAGTTGAATTGATAAAAGAGATGACAAATTTTACATTTTCTATTAATTTCTTTCAATTGAATTTAACACTTAAGGGTGAACTATGAAGCGAATCGGTGTTTGTAATAGGGACAGCTTTAAAATTAATTTGTGAACACACCCTTTCACTAATCATCGAACTGTCATTGTCAATTTATTCAGTAGTAGTCAAAATTTCACCGTATTAAAATATCCACTATTAAAGCCCATGGACTATTTGAAGCGCCAGACGGGAATTACGTTATCTGATTGGACAATTTGTCAAGTTCTTATTAGAAAACCATTTATGCTTTCAAAACCAGAGCCTTGAAAAGTGTGAGTTTTCACCTATTCCCACCTATTTTCTTCGAATCTGCTGATTACAATAAATAACCATTTTATTTTTAAATGACGTTTAAATGATATCAATCCTCAAAATTTTTTTAAATCTATTATCGAAGTTTTTTTTTTCGTGCAGAGCAGAGCCTGAACTGTCAAACGAAAAATTGTACTTCTAAAAGTTCAGAGCTTAAAATGTGTGTTTTTTCGTTCTGAAGGTGTTCAGTTATTGGTTAAGTTATTGGTCTTATTTCTTGTTTCTGTTGATGAAAATGACAAGTAAAATGACATTTGTAAAATAGTGACAGCTGAGCGCTCGTGTGTGTTTTACAAATAATTCAGAGCACTTCCAATACGCATTATTTAGACTGGAGTTGTTCAGAGCATGATCGATAATCTAGGACTGTGTTCAGAAATATTTGTTTGTGCTAAAAAAGAAAAGCGCCAATATAAATTATTGTGACATTAATAAATTAGATGCACCCTAACTTGTCACATAAAGACCATTTGAGGAAATCATCATAACATCTGAGTTGCAATAATTAAATTCAAGACAAACTACTTTCATTATGGGGTTTAGTCTGTAAATATGGCACCGCAAAGATATAAATCTGTATATGATTGTACTCCTCCTACTTTTAAGTGGGTTTATTTTCAATGAAACATACGATTATTATCATTAAAATGTTCGGTTGTTGAAATTATTATCACAAAATAACCTTCTTTCAAAAGCTTTTCAAGTCGAGAAGAAAAATGTATGAATGAAACATTATTTACCCACGCCTACACTACAAACAAAATTCAATATCTTTTTCTTTGCTCAGTGCGGTTATTTATATTTTAATTAACACAGGAATTATTAGAAGGAGGAAGAAGTAGGTAGTTTATATTTGCATAAATTATTTATATTCGAACTGTGGAATCTTCCAACTCATAGGTGGTATGTGAAGATAGAAAAAAAAGATACTTATTGCAAAAAACGAGCAATTTACAAAAATAAATACAGTTTTTTGGTATTTGTAAAAGAAAAATCTAAAAAAATATTCTGGTGTTTCTTAAAAAATGTTCATTAACCTAATAGCCAAAGTTACGCCTGCCACACATTGATATTTTTCATTGGTAAATTTAGATTTTTAAAAAAGTAATCGAATTTCTCCTAAATGCGATTGTAACACGATTGCAAAGTGATTTTATTGTTTTGTAAAGGATGTTTTTAAAGAGCTATTGAACTTTGATGTGGAATACAGCAAAGATGATTAATGGTTTAAAGTTGTCATGAATTTCGCTTTATACGAAAAATAAGTACTATGATTTAAATATGATTTAAGGCATATGACCGCCACGGGTGGCGCAGACACGATTTGGGGCATCACTTAAAAAAGTCTTGATATAAAGTCCATCTTAAAATGTTTAAGAAACTGGACAAACATTTTGTTTTTAAATAAAACTTCATGTCCCGAAAAGCTTACTTTTATTAACTAAAGCGAGATGGCTTCATCAAAATATTTTATTTAAAATGTGTGATATTGCTGTTAGATATGGACGTCCATCTCTTTAGTTCAGAGAAATTACTGGACAAACAAAACGAGAGCTTACCAAGCCAAGCCTTAGAAGCACAGTTCCTACTGATGAACTTGTATTTACAGCCCAAATGAGCTTGCAAGCAGCCAGCGGGTAAAAACCAGGAAGTTGATTTGTAAAAGCTGCTACATCATCTCAAGAAATTTAAACCCGGTCAAGTCTCAAAAACAAAAAACATATGGTTTCATCATTAAATGCGCTGCTATCGGTGATGATGATGGAATCAAAACTGTCACGGCATCAATGCAAAAACCTTTTTTCCGTCCTACAAGAAATCAGAAAGAAATTAAGAATTGTTCTTCTACTAATATTTACAAAGTCTTCTTGATCAAACAAGTTGATGGAAGTTTGGGACAGAGCCAATATCACCAAAGATTTTTAGATAGCCCTGATGGAAATAATAAATTTGTCTCCTTTACAACTGACTGCAGAAGATTGAATAAAAGTTGTATAGAAAAACATATATTCTTCGTCGATACGCTTTTGTCGGCCTTTAAAAATAATATTTGAAAAAGAATCCAATGATCTAGTTCGAAAGGAAAACTAATGAAAAAGATTATTGAATTCAAAACTTCAAAAATTCTAGTTCAAAAAACGAACTACACCGTTAAGTATCAGACGATATTGTCAATGATTGACGGAAAACTGTGCAACAGTTTGACTAATACGAAATCTTCGTTGAGATGCTATCTTTGCCAAGCAACTTTCAAAGATTTTAACGACATCTACAAAATGATGCAGCAACCGATAGATGACTCTTCTACACGGTGCATATAAACGCTCGATTAAAGAATGGCAAATAATTGAAAAACTGAAGAAATCGTAAAGCAAACAAAAAAACAAGAATTCAAAGGAAAACCAGGTTTACTAGAAGATAAACCTTAGCCTGGCTACGGGAACACTATAATATAAGTAAAGTAGCAAGAAGGATTTTTGAAAACAGCGGAATATCTGCTTCCATAATCTGTGTGAATGAAGCCTTTATTGTAAAGTTCTATATCATTTTACAATGTTTGTCAAGTAGTTTTGGGCTCAACCGACTAAAATTTGTATTCTTTTGTTTCGCTACTTAAGTTTTTTTTAAGTTTGTGAGACGAAGTCTAATCTGGAGGTTTAGATGAATTTTTCGAAAATCGGGCTCGACGGAGTCGACTAACAATTTCAAATCCACAAAACAAGCCAAGCGCCGCGGCGTTTAATTACACAACCTTATAATGGATGAAATTCACGAGTTCAGTATCTGAAACTTTGTGGCTACACAAAAATAAAAAAAAATGTGGCATGACCTGTGAGATATGTTACGCCGCGGAATTTTTAGTTGAAACCACCGCTCCTGAACATCATGGCTTCGTCGCTGAACACAATTTTGATAATAAAATTCAATAATTTGCAAGCGTTGTTCGTTTGCAAGACGATTCAATGTTAAATTATAGACCTAATTGAAGATGTTTATTTATTATTTTATTTACTCAAATAAATTACAAATAATTTTATGTTAAGGCATCAGGGCAACAAAACCATAAGTGATGCCGTCTTTTAGAAAACCTAAATTTAATTACAGAGTAACTTTAACAATTAGTGATTGTTGAAAGTAATGACTTTAAAGTGAACATTTATATTTAAAAACAGAAATATTTACATTAGATTTCATTAAATTTATTGTAAATATCTAAAGCAGTTTTAATTCTTTACATTGTATTATGATCGACTGGGCAAAGCATGGTAGACAATTTTTTGAGTATGAGTGTGTCTTCAAGTGAAGGATCGATCTGCCGTGATAAAGGACATTCTACAAATACGTGATGAATTAATAGAACTTCTTGACAGGCTTCACACAATTCTGGAAGTTCATTATTGTATAGGTGTTTGGCCGTAAAAATAGTATTTCCAACTCTGATTCGGATTATCTTTATGCAATTTTCCCTTGTTAGTTTCCTATTATATGGAATACGATGGTGATGTGGATTATGCGTACGAAGAAAAGTATTTGAATTGCTGCTAGTTCAGCTGCCTGCTTCACTAGGTAGCTGCCTGCTTCACTAGGTAGTAGTCCTCGCCAGACCGAAGAGTTTTTGTTTTTAGTATGCTGTTCCCACGTGACTGCGTCAAAAGATGAGTTATCTTTTTGAGTGAACCATCTGTATAAAAGATGTGATCAAGGTTGATCTTTTTGATCATATCTAGGTGAAGAGCTTGGAACATATCATCCGTCGTATTTTTCTTTTTAAATGCTGCTAACTTTGTATCTATTTGAAGCAGATTTTGTTTCCAAGGGGCCGGGATATGTTTTATTGAACCTGGTTCAAATAAGGAATTTGGTTTAACTTTTATCAAGCTTAATACTTTAACAAGTGCAGATATTGAGTTTTTCAGTTTATTTGTTGCTGAATTAGTAATTGCATTGGCAATATTATACAAAGGATGCTTTGTATCGGCAAAAACCTTGCTTGCTAAGTTAATAGCTTTCTTTTCCCAAAGTTATGAAAAGAGTGATACCAAGTTTTCAGTCTTTGAGCCTCGATTCTTGTTGATGTTAGTGCTCCTAAGGCTGAACGAAAGCAATTGTTGATCGCGTTGTCTATTTCCTTGCAGTTATTGATTGTTGTCCACATGTAGGTTGTAAGTCCATGTTGTAAAGTACCTTGAACGAGTGTTTTTTTTGCTATTTTTAAAGCTTTTTCAAGATGAGGTCCTTTTTTCTTGGAGCGAATCATTTTTAGGTTATATCTTTTTTTTTAATTGAAAGATTACGTTTTTTACCTGAATATTCCATTTTAAACTAGAACTAAATGTAATAACCAAAATTTATAATTCTTTTGAAGCCGAGACTACAGTATGTCGAATATTTAATGGCAATGGATTCAAATTTCTTTTCCTGCATAGGTGCAATAAATCTACTTTTGAAGGAGGGATTATGGCGGTTTTTCTTTCGGACCATGTGTGGTTAGCCCTATCTGCATTTTCTAAAATAGATTTCACCTGCATCGGGTCGCAGGATGCTAATACATAAATATTATCAGCATAAACCCCAACAAAGTCAAGTTGACGTTCAAGCTTCGTGAGTTTAGTTAAAAGCGAATCAACATAGGTGTTGTAAATTTCTACCGCGAGAGGAGATCCTTGAGGAGTTCCATTTTCCAGTTTAAGAAGTGTGGATTTATAACCATCAACATTAACTCCGAAGGTTCTTGAAGTCATTAAGGACGCGATATGTTTGACTATCCGAAAGGGGACTCCTAATTGTGACATTTATGTAAGGGCGGGAATCATGGTGACGCGACCAAAAGCTTTTTGTAGGTCCGATGACATAACTAGACTATGTTTCGTTTTAAAAAGATTTTCTGCGATTTTGTGCTCGAGCAAGTGAATAAGTGTATGTACTCCTCTGTTCTGTCTAAAAGCGTGTTGTCCTGAATGTACGCGATAATTTTTTCAAAATTTTTTGGAGAGAATGGGAAGCAGTGCGATAGGTCGGTACTCATCGAAGCTGTGGCGATTTTGGGGGTTTTAGGAGTTGGCTTGAACTGAGCCCTTTTTTAGTCGTGTGGAAAAACACCAGTCATTAAAATATTGTTTTATAACAAGCTAGTCTGTCTTTTTGGTTATCGGAGTATTTTTCAACCATTTTATAGGTTTAACTTGCCTTCATCTGGAGTTTAAACTTTCGCAGTTCTAAAAGTCATATCAAGTTCTAGACGAGAAATCTGTTCACTAAGAATTTCGCATTGATTTTCGTTTGTTTCAAATTCGTTTACTTATAAATTAAATAATTTTTTTTTCTATGATAGATGCAAGATAAGTTGAGCAATTGTTAGTAATTGTTTCAGAATCTTTTAGCCATCTATTATTATCTGAGATCATGTATGGAAATTCGAGCTGTGATATATAGCAATGAAGTGATCTTATCCTGTTTCACAGTATTCGACTATCTAATGATGGGTTCATTGTGTTGACGAAGTTTTCCCAAGAAGATCGTTTTGACTGAAGTGATTCTCATTTTAATTTTGCACAATTTCTTCTGTACGCAATACAGTTTTCAGTTGTTGGTAACCTTTGAGCTTTTTTCTAGGCCTTGTCCTTATCCTTTAATAATTTGGCTATATCCGGTGTAAACAATACTGGATTCGTTTTTGGTGTTTTGGATTGTAGGATTTGTCATTGTCAATTTTGAAGTGCTCTCTTCAAACTGAAGATGTTTGACAGCTGTTTATACTAATGTTGCAAAAAAGATAATAGCTTAAAAATCACCCTTTACTTATCAAGAGCTCTTAAAGTGTATGTACATTGATTTTTTGTAAATTAAAAAAATAATTGTTTTTGGAAATCCATTATTCTTTTCAAACACGCATGCATAGCTACAAATCAAGCTTACGATCTAAATTTGATTTTTAAATTACTAACAATTTTGAACTTCCTTTACCCTAAATACAAAATTATTTGGATTGGATCCAAATTCTTCAAGTCACAAACAAAATCAAATAATATTAAAGCACATGTTATGTTTATTTCTTCAAAAAATATAATTTTATTATATTAACTTTGTTCATTTTCCGATGCCAACAGAATTATGATAAATGAATCATGTTTTTATGCATAAAAATAAAACAAAGTTAAATTTATAATTTTTATAAAACAATAAATTAAAACAAAATTCAACTCAACACCATTATTATTTGTTTGTAAACTTGAAAGATGTGTCTCATGGTCAGAAGTCATGAGTAGATGATGTGTAAGCATTAAAATAAATTGTTTAAGTTCTTTTAAAATAAAACTCATATATCTAAAGGTTATCTTAAGTGGGACAAAGAATTTTGAAAGAAAAGAATAAAGCATCTTATTTTTGAATAGAAAATGATTTCTTTTTTATTTATCGGAATTAAAAACAGACATTTTGATTGACGTTACAACATTAAGTTTGGCATTAACCTGAAATTAGGTAAACATACATTAAGTCTTTTGAATGTTTTCTGAGAATTTGGAGATTTTTTTGGAATTATTTATAATATTTATAATTATATTATGTTTGTTTTTGTTTTTTTACTCCAGACAAATAAGTTTGATTAATTTTTTAGGACTCATTTTGCAATTATTAATTTTTTAACATTGCTGATTAGTTTATGTACGTTTAACTATTAACTTCCAAGATATGTTGTCACTTTCGAGTTCCTTTAATCTGAACCATATTGTTGGCAATCTTGACAATACCCATTCAACTTTTCGACTTTTCAAACTTTCAACAATTCAACTTTTTGACTTTTCAAAATTTCAACCACTCAACTTATCAACCCTTCAACTTTTCAACCTTTTGACTAATCAACCATTTAAGTGCTCGACTTTTCAAACTTTCAAACACTCAAATTTTCAACGATTCAACTTTTCGCTTTTTCAAACTTCATTCAACTTTTCGACTTATCAAACTTTTCAACTTTTTGACTTTACAAACTTTCAACCATTCAACTTTTCTAGCTCTCGACTTTTTAACGTTTTTTTTTTAATAAAATTAGCGGGCACTCAAGGGGTTATTAATACCTTTACATTGGTCTTAAAGTTTTTAATATCAAAATGATAGGGTAAAACAGAGCTTGGTATATCATTTCACATTCTTGATGTGTGGTTAAACAAAGAATGCGTCGGAAATTGAGATCATATTTAAACTGATGTGCATTCCTAGAAGTTTGAGGGTTAAAATGTAACTGGATAATTGGACAGAATACTGTTTATACAAATATAGGTAGAAAGGCATGAAACATTGCTGCGGTGTTCCAGTTACGTAATTGTTTCGGTTATATTTCTATCGCCTATCATTTTCAAAGCTCTTTTTGGATCCTGTCCAAAATACCTAAACTTTTAGAAGCACCTGCCTAAATATACTAGTTATATTCAAGTTTTGGACTTTTTGACTGTTCAACTATTAAAACATTCGACTATTAAACAATTCAACATTTCGACAGTTTAAACTTTCGTCCATTCAACTTATCAACTTTTCGAATATTTAAACATTGAACCATGCAAATATAGTTTCAATAGTCGACTATTCAATTTTTCAACCATTTAACTTCCGATTGTTCTAAACTTCAACCACTAAACTTTTCAAATTTTAAAACTTCCCACTTTTCGACTGTTCAACCACTCTACTTTTTGACTGTTCAAACGTTTAACAACTTAAAGTTCGAAAAGTTGAATGGTTGAAGTTTAGAACAATCGGAAGTTAAATGGTTGAAAAATTGAATAGATGACTATTGAAACTATATTTGCATGGTTCAATGTTTAAATATTCGAAAAGTTGATAAGTTGAATGGACGAAAGTTTAAACTGTCGAAATGTTGAATTGTTGACAGTTTATAAACTTTCAAGTATTAAAATTTTCGGGTTTTTCGACTGTTCAACCATTCAACACTTCGACTATTCAAACTATGTTTGTAAAGTTGAAAGTTTAAAAAATTGAAAGTTCGAAAAGTTGATCTTTCAACCAATTGAATTTTTAAACTTTGAACTATTCAATTTCACATATTGGGTTGAAGGTAGGAAAAGTTTGATTTAATAATTGAAAGTTAGAAAGTTGAATGATAAATGATTGAAAGTTTGCAACTTTCCATTTTTCAAACCATAAACCAACTTTTTAAACTTTCAACTTTTTGATTATCAAAAGCTTCAACTTTTTGACTTTTAAACATTGTAAGCTTTCCAAAGTGATTAAAGATTTGGAGGTATTTTTGTTAATAGCTGAAAATGTTAATTCAACTTTGATGTTTTTGAAATTAAAAAAAAAATATACCGAATTTTGTATGACACCTATAAATTTTAAAGTGACATTGTAATGAGTGCTTGTAATATGGAAAAAATAAAGTAGTCCATATCTATTTGTACTTTTAAAATGTTGAAAAGAAACTATGTAATTTAGAAAAAAAACTATCTTATTAGTTGTTAATCGAGGTGTCTTACTTAACTACACTTTTCTTTATTGGTTTGTTTGTATACATTACCATGCATCTTTTTGTATACCTCGTTCTTCGATAACCTTACAGCAATTTAATACCTGCCATCCGCCCATCACTCTCAAAGTAAATAATCTTGATTGGGCTGTTTGCAATTGCGTACATATATGAACTTACCTATGTACAGGATAATGTATGATTTCCTCTTTTTGTTTTGCGTTTTTTATTTACATTGAAATCGATTTATTTGAGCTTTTGAAAAATAATTTCCAAAATTTAATTTTTCCAGATTGACTTGTTTCAATTGCAAGGCAATTTTTATTTTTGTTTTGCAAAAATAAAATGATCTTTAAAGAAGATGACTTCATTGACAGAGATGATAACAAAATGTGGAGGCTAGTGCACAAATATAAATAATATATGAATTAATTATTCTTATCTTTGTTAAGCTTCGTGCTCATTTAACATTTGTATTGAAAACACTGCGTAAGTCTTACAGTACCGGACAAAAACAATTCCTTGAATTTAAAAAATATAGAAGTATATTATTTTTCCATTCCTTGATGCCACTTAAAGATATGTAAAGATGAACAATAATGCTATCCTGGATATGTCATCTAAGATAAGTTAACGTTCGAAATATTATGCAAAACAAAAATATACATGCATATTAAACTAATAATATTGCTTGAAAAATTTAATGTATGCCAATTTATAAATAAAGTTAAAAGATGGTTTACAAAGAATAGAACACATAATTGGCACGTTCAGGGACGTAAGGGACTTCATAATGAAATCAACTTAATTTTAATTGAAGTCAGATTTAGACCGAAGCAACTTTCCTAGATGTCATGTAATTTAAGACTTGGAACTTTACTTTCCAATGCCAGTAACATTTGTATTTACTCTTAAGACGAACTAAAAACCTATTATGAGTTGCATTTTGTATAGTAATGAAACAGAACTAATTTCGTTCCAAATTTTACTTTAACTAGAATTGTGCAGCTACTAAATCAAGGAATAATTAAGTTCACATTTCAATTGTATAAATCAGCTGATATTTTGACGCAAGTAGACTGAACTTTAAAGACCAATTTAATTTCAATTTGAAAAAGTGAAAGAGAAAAATGCAACAAAATAAAAAGTATAGAAAAAAATGATGGTTATAATATTTTGTAATATTTTGACATCTCTTTCCCAATTGATAGTGAAAGTGATCTCAAAACAAAGTGACAATGTCATTTTTTCAACAGAAACAAGAAGTAAGGCTCAAGACTTAAATTAAAACCGACAAACTGATTATAATTGGTTAGTTAATATTCCTATTTCCGTACTCTCAAAATAATTGTAAAAACAAATTCTAATACAAATTTCTGACTTATGCTGTCAGAAATCAAAGAAAAGATTTATAAAATTCGATTCCTGAAGAGTTCTCTATCCCATGAAAATCATGTTTAATCGCTAGATGAAAATATATAGTAAAAATTTCATTCTCCTATTCTATCGATCTTCATAAATTCTTAATACTTTGATATCTTGGAAATATGAACTGATACAATCAAATAATCACTTGCCTAATTGCTTTCTGGAGCATTCAACTCGGTTTGCTCAGTTGTCTGTCTGATTTCATAGAAAAGCAAAGGAGAATGGTAATTTTTGAATGGGCCGTTGTCCTCGTTCCAATAGTGATGGCATTTTGACGTACATTCACGCTATTTCTCTTGTCTAGAGATGAAAATAAAAGAGATAACACAGAGGATACTTGAACAGCCACAAAACGTCATCGCTGGCGAAATATTAACTAGAGACGGACGGAACGGATGGCTGTGCCCTGCGCAACGCCGCCTTTGGTATAAGAGGTGGTTCGTCTTATCCTTGGGGCGTACAAAGTCATTACGTTTGAAAAAATAAAGGGTGATTTTTTAGCTATTATCTGTTTTTTCATGGGTACTGCCTCTTGCGAGGAATTGAAAAATTCTCCAAGGGTAATTCTTGTCATGAAAAGTGCTTTCTCAAATTTGCCGTTCGGATTCGGCTTAAAACTGTAGGTCCCTTTCATCCCTGACAACAGTACTCGCACACAGGAATGGTTGAGAGTTGTCAGTCACTAGGCCCTAGTTTTCAAACGGACTGTTGCGCCACCCAATTTATTTATCTGTTTGGCAACACTGGTTAAACACTGACACACGTTTCGTATTTTATTATCAAAATGCGTGATCTGTGAAGAAAGTTCATCGAGCGCTTCTTCTATTTTATAGTCAGTCACAGCCAGAAGCATTGCAAGAGCTACCAATGCATCCAGAAAGAGTCACAGCTTATTTATGCGCTAGACTGTACTTTTTCAAAGATGATGCGAATCGTACGTAACTTTTTTTGTGTGGCTATGTTAAAGCTCATGTCTATACAGACAAACCCGCTTCAATTGACGCATTGGAAGACAACATTGAAGCATTTATTCGTAAGATAAAATGTCTAAATGTTGGAAAGAGAAATAGACAAATAAACACAATTTTTGTTTGATATTTCAGGCTGTGCTCTATGGGATCTTTTTGTATTATTCTTCACTGATTTCTCGCGTAATTATTAACAATCTGTCTTGACTGAGTGAATTGTAAAGAAATATCGATACAGAGACGACAATATCTGCAGTGTGCCAGGCTTCTACCTTAACAAAGTCTGTGGGGCAAAGATCGAACCCAAGACCTCTGGCATGACAGTCCAACGCACTTACAATAATGCCACAGGTACTACAATTAATTAAAAGTGATGCCAAATTAAGACATTATTGTATTTCTACAACAGCACAACGTATTAAAAGCTCATAATGCCACAGGTACTACAATTAATTAAAAGTGATGCCAAATTAATACATTATTGCATTTCGACAACAGCACAACGTATTAAAAGCTCTACATATCTTAATATATATCCAATCCACCAAGTACACCCCAAGACAGACAAAATAAGAAAAATGTATATGGCATTTTTCTAATTAAACTTAATTTTACTAAACACTTCCCTCAAAATAAAAAAATTATATACATATTTGTTTTGTCAATATGTTATGTATAACATATATAACCTCATTATAAAAAAATAAAACTTTTTAGAAAATTATGAATTTTTACTTTTTAATTATTTTGAAACCAATACAAACTCCAATTCAATCTTATTATCCTTGAAAACTTCCGAGATACCTACACTAAACAAAATTTTCTATTTTAAAACTGGAGCGGAAAAATCATTCATCTATAAATCGAAATAAATATTATTCTTTGTGCATGGTCGGAAGAAGTTGCTGTTGGTCTTATATCCAATGTAAGTTTTCACGAAAAAAGGGTTCAGTTTGCATTGCCTTTATTTTTATAAAAAAATACATAATGCAGGTCGTGACGAAAAGGGCCCTAGTAACTTCCAACTCTCAATCATACCTTTAAGGAATATTATGGAGCAATTTACATACCGAAGCCGAACAGCTTAGAAAGCAGTCTTGATGACAAAAATACGTTTTTGAGACATTTAATATTTAAGTTAATTTTGTAAACCCAGTCATAACTTTCATTGACTTTCATCATTGAAAAAAAACATTGGAATTTTTTTGACAGGTCGTTTATAGCTATCATTAAAAATGTTTGTCATTAAAAAAAATCCTGATTGAAATCCACCGACAAAATTTTACTGACAGAAATTTGTCATTGGAATTGTGTGAACACAAAACAGTGGAACGCTTCGTTTCACTTTTGAACATAAAAGTATCAGCTGTTCAGAAACATTAATTTCGTCCGTAAAATATGTTTTTAGAAATAAATGCGCAATTAAACAGTTTTTTCTTTACAAAAATTTTGTGTGTGATATCCGAACGATTAGTTTGTAATTTTCATTTCTAATCAAAGAAAACACCCTCAAGTATGGATTCAAACATTTTTCCGGATCGATTTTAATGATAACTATAACTGGCCCCTTAAGCACTGTTCACATGAACACGACCAACGAATGAACGAATATTCGTCGATTTTGACATTTCTTTCATACGTGAATTTTTAATTCGTCGCGAATGAAGTTTGAAAACACGATTCACCACCGAAACCAAAACAAGAATGATTTTTTAGGTTAAGTACGCTCAATTATTTTATTCGTTGCGAGTGTATATAATGTGGAACGCGAATAAAGTTTGACAGTTTTGGCATCTTAAATTTATTAATATATGATATTGAAAAGTAAAAGAATGTATCATAAATCAAATAGAAACTATATTGCTATCGTTTTGTTAAGAATTTGTGGGGAAATATGTATGTCTTCAAACGTATGTAAACTCACATTTTATAATTCATTCGTCGTTCGTTGGTCGCACTCATGTACTAATTTACAAAGGATTTAATTAATGAACAGGAGTTTTTAATTTTTAAATTCAATCAGGATCAAGAGCTGAAATATATTTGCCAGCCTTGAACTGAATTAACGTAAGCAAACAGAAAATCGATGTATTTCAAAAGTTAATCTAATGTTAGTTGAGTGAGCTTCAACTTTCAAGTTTGAACTACCTCCACCTCATCTAATTTGTGTGTCGAGATTGATATTTTATAAATATTCTTGTTTCAGTAAAATAGAGATATCAAACTCTAAAAAGGTTTTTCGTTAGGTTTCGGGTCGTCTTCTTTTATAAACATACACAATTGAAATAAATGTTGCTGTCATCTAATTTTGTTGCTAGGCCTTTGTTCCCTTAAAACCAATACTGACCTCTTGGAAAAATGTTAACTCGCAAACTCAGAAAAAAATGACGTGATGAAATTATTTTCTTTCTTTCACTTTTATTTTTTTCGCAATGCGAATAAAAGTTCAACGCCTACATTCTTAGTAAACAAAAATCATCTTCTTCAATTGAAACAAAAGATCTTCAACTTGAATTTGTTGTTTAATTTTTATTTTCAAAACAAATTTATGCCATTTGGCCACAAACATCTCTCGCCCAGAATTTCGAAAATATAAATTCATAAAAGAATTAAATTTTTGTGTCTTTATTTCATCGTTTTCAATTGTTTTAATATTCTTAATGAACATTCAAGGATCTTTTCATGTTTTGTTTTTTGAATTTTTTTTTTCGCACAATTTTGTTATTCTTTTCCAAGTTCTTTTAGTCTGGAATTTCTTCAAAAGCCTTTAAGCAAATTGCGAGCTTCAGTCGGATGGAAAATATTCAAGTACACAGAGTACTTCTTGTTTATTAGACGGTTGTTTTCTTTTTGTATACAAAAACAAAATATATTAAAAAATTGCGTATTTTTGAAATATTGTGTTATTGTGGATAAAATGGCATTTTTAAACATTTTTTGAGTGAAAATGGTTTAATAAAAGTTTGATCGCAAAAAAAACATTAAAATCAGAAAGATTGCATTTTCTTGCTTTCTTAAAATATTCGTATTGACGGTACTATGGCAATGAAAAGTGATATAAAATATTTATAAACTTGGGTTAGTGTTGTTTTCAATTTAATTAATACAAAATACCAAACGGTTAACTCTCTTGTTTGGTTTGAGAGAATAAATCTTAGCAATCAGCTAATTCAAATTCTGCGTCTTACCTCCAAAAACTCTAAGCTAAATCTTCAACCAATAATTACACATTACAAGTTTGAAAAAAAAGTTTAAATTTATTTTAACAACAATAAATAAAACCCTGCATTACATTGTGTGTTTTAATGTTTCGAAGATTATAGCGAATTTCCATCTTTCTAACACTTTTAAATTTGCAGAAAAAGATGATCGAAAATATTGAAATCTTATGTGCAGAGATCTTTTTAATAATGCAGATGTAAAGGCTTTTTTTAGAGTCACTTTTTCAAACATTTTCTCGCTCTTCTTCTTTTCCCAATTGAAAACGCGGATACATTTAGTTCCACAATCATTGGAGATAATTCTCAAAATGCAGGTCAGTCTCGGTAGATCTTTTCAACAAATTCAGAGCTTTCTTTCCGCGATTAGAACTGCATTTTGTAGCTCTGACAGTTTCAATATATTGAGCGCGAAACAGATTAAAAGAATGGCATCAACATAATATTCCTACCCACAGTTTTTGAGAACCAATGTAATTCTATTATAAATAAATTCTAATTAGAATAGAATCACCTTAACTAAAAAAACATTAAAAATAATAAAATACGAATTAAAAATAATTTCGTTTTCGATTCGAAAAGTTAATCAGACAGAATGTTTGAAAAATATTGTATTGTTTTGCCTAGCGTGGCAGTAAGCCTTAAAAAAAAACACTTTAACCCTCGGTACCCATTTTGGTTTGTCTATAAGTTAAAGGGAACAGCTGATTCATAATATGATTTAAGCGTCCGTGACACTTGCATGCAAAACTCTTTAGTTCGCTGATCCAGATGTTATTAACGTTATTGTTCTAAATATAGGTCTTCTTTAAATCTAGCAATACCACTACGCAAGCTTTTTTATCTGTCCATATCCTCATTTCAAATATATAAAAACAGCATTTGTAAAGCACGTCCCCAAACAAAGGTGAGTCCTTATCACCCTCTTATTATCTACCTATTGGACTATGGTCCCTTCTTTTGAAGGTCATGGAAACACTGATATATCACGAAGATCGAAAGCTTCTTGAAGACCGTCTGTACGGCTATCGCAGTTATATGTTGACTGGTGATCTCAAAGGAGCAAATCTTTACATCGTTTTGAAGAAAATAAGATCATTGCATTTGTATCATTGCATCGAAACGCGTTTGTTCGTTTTTCATGAATCCCCCCTTCATTGGGTTAGTTCTTAACTTTTCGATCGTTCAATACAAGTTGTATTGGATGAATTCAAGACTAAAAACCACAAAATAAATGCTAGTGTGCCCACGCGCTCTGCCCTTTCTCAAGCACTCTTTCTTATTTTTATTGATGATTTTTTGCATTAAACTTAAAATCCAATACATTGTTTCTCTGACGATAGTACTCTGAGCTTTTCAAATTCTTTTTCCTCTTCTATGGAGATGTGGAACTGCAACGATGAAATTTGCTAAGCCCTTTTAAAATCCGGACTAAACAGCGTTATATAATGACGATCACATACGCGATGTCGCCAAAAATGTCTGCAAGATGTTTGGGTTTCCTAAGGTGATGCAAAAAGTTTTTCTCTCCCTTTGATCTGACTGTTATCGTCAAGACTTATATACGTACAAAGCTTAGGTATAATTTCAAATCTCTGGGCTGGTGCTCCTGCAACTTAGTTAAGCGTATTAGACAGTATGAATGGTAGACCATTTAAATTGATTGGTGATAATATCATCATTCGTTCATTTACGTAGTTTGAATATCGTCGTCGTAATGTTTCTTCTTCTCATCCGTTTTCACCGATTTTAACTTTTCATAGAAATCTCAAAAAAATTCCGTTCGTGGATAATGACAATTTTGGTTAACCCTATATATCTCACAACCCATTGACTGATTTTATCTCCAAAACAATTTTTTGCAACGAAAAATAACGTTTTTAACATCTGGTAAAATTTTGAGAACACTCAAACCTGAAAAAAATTACTCAATGTTGGTATAAATTGAATTTCGACTCAAACACCTTTTCAAAAACTTGAGATATTGGCTTTAAAATAATTTAATTTTTTAAATGTATAGTTTTCAATATGCAGCAAAATTTTGCGAAAAATCGAATTCACAGTTTTTTTACAAAAAATAAAAACCTAAAAAAACAATACTATAATTTGGTAAAAAATTAATTTCGACTTAAATTGCTTTTCAAAAATTGGAAAAACTGTCTTCAAACTTTTGTATTTCACTAAAAATATTGTTTTCGATATTCAGTTGTTTTTTTTTTATAAAAATCCATCAGTCCGTTTTTTCATAAAAAATAAAATCTACAAAAAATGGTACGCAGATTTGGTAAATATTGTTGTTCGATTCTTGATATCTCTAAACTTAATTAAATACATCCAATTTGTAAACATTTAAGTAATGCTACTAAAATTGGTAACAATTTGTTTTGACTAAAAATCTATTTAACAAAAATAGATTTTTTAACAAAACTATTTCTTTTTATGAAAAAATATTGTTGGTAATTTTAAAATGTTCAAGAATAACTCAACAACTTTTTTAACCCAACACGAAGAACTACAAACTTTTCAGCTAGACAAATCGACAAAGAGGATGGGAAGTTATCAGTGTGGGTCGCATCCCAGCCTTTTTTGGAATTATGCTCTAGAGTTTTATTCCTCCTATTAATCAGTTCAACTGTAATATTGGCTCTTCTAGGAATTCTCATCAATAAAATCCCAACTTTGTTCGCACTGTAATATGGAATGCCTCTAATATGGAATGCCTAACCTCACTCTGTTAACTCTAGTCATTGCAGTATTAACCCTAGAAAGATAACCATATTTTATAGACCATAAGTGATACACATGATTTATACGTCAATTCAACTTAGGTTATCTTTCTAGGGTTAAGAAACTAAAAACCAATATGTACCCACATCTCCTTTCAAACCTTCTCTCCATTCTTTAATGCCCTCACTGTGTCTCTTCATAAGAGAGTAATATCCCCTTAAGTGTGTGCTAATTATAAAAGAAAGTAATTGTGACATGATAGTATTCAAGCAGCTTAAAATGTATGTTCTTGACATATATGGTTAATTTTTGTCCTTCCTAAAGTTTAAAATTGTAAGAATTTGTTAAAACATGACGGCATAATCATTCTTCCCTCCTTGTTAAAGTGTCAAATAATACTAACAATTTCTAACGATCTGCAACTCAGCACTATGAGATTACTTGAGAATGATTGCACTGTCAAATTGATTTTGATTCCTCTCCCATCTTCTTGATACAAAATTTATATTTGACAGTCTTTAATTTTCTTGAAATATGTATGTACATTGTTTTCCTCATTAATTTGTATTAAACTTACCCAGAAAGTTTAAAGCAGCGACAGTTTGTCCATCAGTTTTTAAACTATAAAACTTTAAATTATTTATTGCTTAATACTGCTAGTTTAACAGATCAACCATTTATTCGTTCTTAAACAGTTTTAACTAATTCCAACAATTTGTAACAATAATAGTTAAAAATTGTTAGGAAAAGAACATAAAAGTTACAATTTGTTGCGTAATTCCCGAGTTTCGAATAAAATTCCGTCAATATTTCTTAAAGTTTTTAGGTTTTCCTAGTTCACTGCCAAATGAAGTGGAATAATCTAAGAATTTTCTAAAAATTCCACGACCTATGATTTAAACTCATATAACTATTTTTTGACATTTGAGTTCTTTTTGAGATTAAGGGCTGTGGATTAGATATAAAATGTAGTTTTGTGCCCTATAAGTAAAATATATTAAAGCTTTAAGCCCACATTGCACTGAGTTGGTGCACATACATGAGTACTGCACCATCAATTTAAAATAAATTGGCTTCCGCCAAATCAATATAATGCAATGACATATTTCTCTAACGTTGGCTTTGTTTTGGTTTCAGGAAAATCTAACACGTTTTCAAAGCACATGTAAATAAAAACCAACACATCGTACATGATATATTCTCATGCACTCCTATAAGGCGACATACAACAGAACTCGTATTGTATGTTAGTTAGTTATTTAATTTGAAATTGAGACTTATTCCACTCTAGAGCATCAACATGCTCTTAGAAAAATCAACAATAGTCCATAAAACAAGTACAACAATTACAACAAAAGTACAAGGTATCTTTTTACATTGCTCACATAAATAAACCGACCACCTAAACCTATAAAACCCCCTTTCTTTCATCACTCCCTCAACGAAACTATTATGCATTGTAGATACTTTAGAAAAAAGTGTTGAAAGTGAAGTGAAATGTCATTCAGCCATGTAGTGTGGGACAAAATTTCCATGCTTGACATATAATATCACCCACCGCCAACCGAGATAGTTTGGCGCACAGGGGAGGCATTCTTATGTGACACCCCTATTTCTAACGTCATTCGGTCAATCACAAACTATCTAAAAATAAATATATTGAATAGAAAACTTTGTTCACCCTTGTTGTATATTAGTGTAGTCGCTAACGTAAATAAAGAAAACTGATCCCTGTTGCTTCGAATAACCCACTAAAGCTTAAATGACTTAACTTGGCTGAGTATTATGGAATGGACGGAGTCTAATTAGGGGCATAGTAATAATAAAATAATTAATGCATGAATGGAAATGGAATTTTTTCTTAATCGAGTAAAGTTGAAGAAACAATGAAAGTTCAACCAACCCTTAATATCGATTTTTTACTTGTACTAGAGAAAAGTTAAAATACGTACGTAATTGGTGATTGGAAATTCCAGCAGTTAAAAAGTACATTAAATAATTGTAACTAATAAGAAAATTATTCGCTATAAGCAGGGTTATCCATTTTGCGGTTTTAAAAGAAAACGTAAATAAAACAAATATGAAATAGTTTTTTTCATGATAAAGTGTGAACGTTCCAGATTTTACCTTCACCGCCAATTTTCATTAATGCAAATCAATGGTAGTTGGTTTATGACACTAGACCTTGTGATAAAGCCTTAATTGGCAGATTGAAATTATAGAAAACATATTTTTTAAGTCTATGTGTAAAGTTTAATAATAAGAACATATTAATGCAAAAAACGAAGAATAGTTGGGGAATAAAAAGATAGAATTAATAGACACCTGTCATAGTGACAATCATTTGAAAGATATTTAGTCAAATTCAAATAAAAAACTTAAATTGTCGAACCTTGAAACTTGTACCATGTTTATTGTTTTACCGCAGAATAAAACACTTTTAGCTTATAGTGGATAAATTTATCTTTCAAATCCAAACTCTACGAAAATGTTTAACACACAAAGAAATATCCCTCATTTTTAGGCTGCACTTCTCAAAGAAAGAAAATTCAGTTAGGAAATCTATCAATTCGTGTTGCATACTTTTAGGTTATCTCTTAAACTTTATTACAGAGCACAGTAGTGTTCAAAAAAAGCTGCTGATTTAATATCATTTTTAGTATGTAGTGAATTTTAAGAGAACCCCATTTTTTTCAATACTTTTCAAAGATTTGTATTATTATTTATATATTTATTAAACAAATTTAATTCTTAAAAATAAAAGTTTTGTTTTTTTTTATTACATTTCAGATTTAATAGGAAATGCCAAAAGTTTGAATCGAAGTGCTATATTAAAAAAAAAATACTCATTTATAAAACGACTAAAGGAAAGCAGAGATTTAATGCTATGATTTTTTATACTATGTACCAATCATTAGAAAAGAAACAAAAAAGTACAATAAGTATACGCAAAATATAAAATAAAACCGAAAATAATACAATTTTTATAAAAGATAAAGAACACAACAGAGAAAGAAAAACCAAAATAAAAGAAATTAAAAAGAGTCTCGAATAAGGTCGGACTTAATTAATACCGATAATATAATTATTATATTTATATATAAATAAAAATGGCAGATAATACCATTACGACCTCCAGAAAATCGTGCAAGCCCGATTGTAATCAATTGAATATTATTGATAGAACAATAATACAAAATAAATACTCAGATATTGATGAATATACATCAACGGATACAGAGGAACCAACATCAACAACAACAAGATATTCACAACCAGAAGATATGTCAGCCACATCAACGAATGATCTACCATTGAATATAACAAAAATGATACAAAATAAATTAAAACGGAAAAAGAAGCTTTCAACAAGTCTGACATCTGTCGGTGATACAGTGAATCAAGAGAAACGAACACGTATCGAGGGCATTCAATTGAATTGTCGTGGTAAATTAAATAGTGATTTGATTGCAGCAGCTAAATCTGCACCAACAACACCAACACAACAACCAGCATCATTACAAATAAGAGCTGAACGTGCCCATTCACGGACACCAGCGCCATCACCTAGAGTGGCGGAAAAAATAATAATGCTACAACAGAAACAACAACAATCACAATCACCAACGCCACAACAACAACAACAGCAACAACAAAAAGTTCCACCTCCGCGATTAAAACGCAAATTGGAAGAGAACGTGTTGACGATACAAAAGTTGAACGCTCAAACCGACCAGATGAGGCTAGAAATAGCAGAACTGAAGGCGCATCTTGGCACAGAAAAGGGCGCTGTGAGAGTTTTAAGGTAATTTATTTATTTAGTTTTAAGACATATTATCCTTTTTCTGTAACCCATTTCACTCTTTTGATAGTTAGTTAACTTTACTCCTTTATAGTATTCCAGTCAGGGACGTAAAAGAATGCAATCAATTGTTTATTAAATTTAACTCAAAGATTGCGTTAATTGATTGGGTCTTTAAATTTTACAATCACCAATCATTAGGCTTTAAAAAGACTGCAATAATTTTTTCTCCAACCATTTGACTGCAATTATTTAAAAATTCATGCATTCCTTGCATTAACTTGAAGTCTTTGTTTTCTTAAAATTTTGATATTAATCTTTTGGTGTCTGAGATCCAAAATCGAAAATGTCTTCAAGTAAATGCAAGGATTTCAAGTGAAAGAAATTAAATGATTGGTGATTGCAAAATGAAGGCAATCATTATATTGAACTCATAAAATATTGCATTCCCCAAAGATTTTATTCTCCTGCAATCTTGATTTTCTAGTATTAAAACAAATGTTTTTATTTTGTCCTCCTTAAATAAAAGAAACTTGAATTAAATCTAAGCTAATAAATAAGAATACCAACTCTTTTTGTCTCTCCATTCTATCCTATAAATTGTTGAACTTTTTGAAATGGCTTTTTCCTCTTTTAAGTTACTCTTTAAATATCAACATTTTGATAAAATTCAAAGCTTAAAAAATACTAACTTTTGATTTCTATGTTGTTTTTTATCTTCCTTATGATAAATTCTAACCCTAAATGTCTAACTACCATTTTGTTTATTTAGCTTTTTAACCATTAAGTCAATTATTGTAAATGTATTGTAGTAAATTGTACAATTTTTAATTTAAAAATTTCTTTTTCAGAGCTCAAAACGAATCCGAGTCCCGTAAATGGAAAAACGAAATCAAAAAGCTCCAAAATGCCATGGAACTCATGCGTAAAGTTAAAAAATCCAAAGATGAAGCTTGTGCCAATTGGACTAGCAGTAATCATCACTCGACTGCTGCCAGTTCATCACTAGCAACAACAAGCAGCAGTGCCAAAGATGTCAACCAAATGAATCATGAACTACAAAGACTGACAAATGAGATTACATCCTTGAAGGATGCAAATAGAAATCTAGAAGAGAAACTACAGGTAAGATTTAAGTTCATGAACTATTTGTATTTTTAATTTGTATTTTAGTTGATGTTGTTTTTTTGTTTTTGTGTTTACATGTGCCCTTTGCATGTTCCATTTTTGTACTGCAATGTCCTGACATTCTTAAATGCTTCTCGTTCCATTTACTGCGTTGGTATATAAACAATCCAATTCCATAGGCTTGATAAATTTCCACAAAAAGTACAATAGTCGCAAGAATTAGACCTAAGCTTAACATATAAAAAGCTGCCTGAAGATGATTGAATCTCAAGACCACAAGATCCTCTTCGTTTTGGTTATTTCGCACAATACTCTTCCCAGTGTTCTTGAATTGTGTGTCCATTAGTTTTGCCCAATGATCTACGAATCCATGTTCCTGAGCTCGTCTCACTAAAATGTCCAAGATTCCAAGATAGGGTGATCCGTAGGGCACAATGTAGACGGTCTGAAAAGGTATCGGACAGACTTCCATGATGTGAAACAATGGCCTCCCGCGGTTGTAGTGTTTCCTTGAATTGACGCGAAAGTTAATAACGTGAAATTTCTCCAAGTAGGCGTAATCCAGATCATTGGCATTAAGCTTTCTAATGAGGAAATCATCGGAAACTGGAATGATGCGTTTTTTAAGTTTTTTCACAAATGAAAGCGACGAGTCAACGTACTTATCGATGAACTTATGATGCCTAGCGTGTATCAGCAGTTCGTAGGGAGAATTCGCCAGTTCTCGCAAATTATCAATCTCGGGCAGAGCTATTCGGAATACCAAGTTGCTCATGAGATTGCATTTATATGAAGCTGTGATGAGTAGGCAATAGCTAAACCAAAACACCAGAAAGACTCTCATTGAAACGGTTAAATTGTGTTCGTTGAGTGGTTGAGTTAGCATGGTGGAGTACAGCTTCAAGCACACATGGCTAGTCTGTGGCAGGAGAACCCTACAAAATCCATAGGTTAGAAAGAACATCAAGAATATCACTGCCCAAACTGGTATCTGAAATGGTCGAAAAAGATTCCAGAACAACGAGGCTGGTTGGGCCTTTGGTACAAGAACACATAAATCGTCCCGTCCATAAACCACTGTGTGCTCGACTGTCCTCTTAAAATTGTCCAGCGAAAGAAATCTAGTATTTAAAGCCATATCACTTTTGGCCGTTTGCATTTCACTAAGGCAAAAGTCAGCACTGTTATTTCCCTCACTAGCATAAACGTTAGACCATTTGAAATTTTGAGGCATCTTAATCACTCGTGTGGCATTCAAACTACCAGCCACAAAGCTTGACATAAAACCATCGGCTCCTAAAACTTTGCCCTCTGGTTCGAAGATGGCTCGAGTCTCGTCCGGAAAAAGACATATTCTCAATTTTCGACCATTCATATCGGGTGTTTTGCGGAAGAACAAATCATTTTTACCAGCTGCATTCGAGTTGATTTTCCAAAGAAATTTACTCGTAAATGGTGAGAAAGTGTACATATTAATGGTATTGTTGCGCCAAAAGAATATCACAGCATTCAAAATCCAAATGTCCCAGAATTTCTTAAATGACTGGTATAACCATTTTCGATTAAGATCGATGCTGTTTTCGACGATAACAATGAAGTAGGAACGGTGTTTGGTGGCAGATTTTTTTTTAACAATACTCAAGTCGATTTGTTGGGAGGCGTTTTTGATCATTAGCACAAGGTACATTACGATTCCGTCATCGATGGCTTTCAGGGGCTGAGTTTTGTATTTATTTCTGGAATGGTATAAATTTATAGAATTCATTAGAATCTAATGATAGAAAGTTTACTGAAAAGAGATATATAACACTTTTTAAAAAATAAACTTCTTTGATTTTCTTATACCAATCGTTTCTCTAAATCATTATTGTTATGAAATGATGGAAAGAGTGTTATGTTGTTATTTTCGTGCACGTGACAAAAAGATAAGTGTGAGGTAGCAATAATTTGTCGAAAGGTTAAGCTGTACAAGCGGTCGGAAACATAGTGTATTTATCCTTAAATATTTACTGACAGGTAGAAATTGGTCGTATTTTAAATTTATACCCGTACACGTGGGTTGTGCGTTGTGCTGTAGCGAAATTTAACACGTTTCAAATTAAAAAAAAATACCTTAGAACTATATATGAACATCCACAATCACTGAATTTCCTCAGAATCGATGCAGGATATCCAGTTGAGGTATAGTTTTCAAAATACACATAAATTGCGGATGCATTGAAATTGCACAATATTTTTGCCGAATGATTTATGAGTGAAATTGATGCTTCACTCAAATTTGTTGGTTTTAGCTTGAATTGATTGAAGTCAATTGATGCACAAACAATTAAACAACAAATGAAATTTATAGCGATAAATCGAAAAAGTTTCATCGTTAGTTTAATTTTTATTATGAACCTGAGCGAATGTAGGCCGACCACACTTGATTGCCAAATGAAACTGTGACTGTCATTATTTTTGTTAAATTATCAAGCTTTTATAGTTTTTATTTTCTTGGTTATTTTAATTTATTTAATGGAATTGGAATCATCGTAAGAATATATATGTAGAACAATTGGTAGACAGCCGCACGCAATTAATTTGACGAAACACTCGCATATGTTTGCTTTTGAATTACTTAAGTAATTTTTATTAATATTTCCGATGCTTGGTTTTTGGTTAAGACAAACTGATAGTATCCGTACTTTGTTTACTACTTCATTTGCAGACTTTTGGTTAAATTACTGTTGGCTAAAAATATACACATGCACACATTTTGACAATGTCATCTTTTTGATGAGGAATTAGTATTTTTCTTAGGTTGATTGGATCGGGGTGGGCGGGTGTTGTGGTGCACAGAACACGTGTAAGAGGCGTTGATAAGTTAAGACGAAATAAATGATATGAATATGGATTAAAGTCCTTGTTAGGACAAAAAGTGTTTCTTTTATTGTTTATTTAGAAAGTGCATGTTGTTTTAGAATATCCAAAAAGTAGTTTTATTTACCCGGAAAACGTTAAATATTGATCTAATATGACAATAACCTTTAGCAAATACCAAGATATATCTTCGGTACGGTAACCCTTAAAAAAGACAGATATAAATGAATTAATTTTGTTATTTTCCACAAATCATTCTATACAAATGTTAAAAAGCTGAAGAGTTTGTTTGTTTGTTTGTACGCGCTAATCTCAAGAACTACTGGTTCATTTATTGAAGAAGGCTAAATGCTACATGCAGTTCACCACTAAATAATGTTTCGAAATTGGGTATTTCTTTCTTTTTATGCGCTTTTACTTCGTGCACTAAGGAAACTGGTAAAATTTTCCTACAATTATGTATTGTAATATTCGGCTTGGTCCGACAGTTAAAACTTATTCACACTTGCAAATAAAACACAATTTTACTTTATTTAAATTGTTCCAACTTATATATTGAACACTTTCAATTAATACTTTTCAAACACAGTCTTTACTCAATTATTACTTTTTAAACACAGTCTTTACTTTATCGCAGTTCACAACCAATAATAATCCCGCTTCGCTTATGAGCGCCTATTTATATACCTCAAATCGGTTCGAGAAACTACTAGGTTGTTCTCGATGCTTAACAAAGCTAGTTCTCCTCTTAATCCCTAGATGTTGCCCCTTAGAGGTTCTTGTATGCGCTGAATGTTCTCGAAGTTAATTCTTCTCTTAATCACTAGATGTTTCTCGATGCTTAACGAAGCGAGTTCTCCTCTTACGATACGCGATATTAAAAGAGATAAAGAGTGCATACATATTACAGTATGATATAATTGTTTACCTTAAGTCTCCGAAAACAGTCCGCTACAACATATGTCTATGTCGTTAAGATTCTTAAGCTTTGTGGGGGATCATATTTTTGACAGACAGCTTAAAAAGTAGTATTTTACTTTAAATAGTAATTTTTATTTTTTTTTTATTAAATTAAAATATGCCTAAAAGAGAAAAGCACCAGAAAAGAGTTGTCGGCGTACATTGGTTTTAAATTCTTGAATGCTGCAATGAAAGAGAAAGCCAGTACGTGGAGAGTTATTTTGCATTCGTGTAGTTCGCCTAAAGAACGAATCTCTGTAAGAAATAATTCATAGGGCCTAAGTGGAGATCAACAATTGATTGATGGACATTCTTAGAAGTGAGATCATTGTGTTTAAACTGTTTGAGACGAAGAGTGCAGTTAGCTTTATAGTTTGTTGAAATAGCGGCAAAAATATGTTAAGCAAAAAAATTAGTTGGAGTGACGTAGATAAATTTCTGATGTTATTGTTAAAAATTATCAAAAGGTAGTTGTAAAGTAGTAAAAGTAAATTGCTGGAGCACCAACCCAGAGATGAGAATTAAACCAGGTCTTCATTACCACCTATCAGTCAAATAAGCTTTGTATTATTTATTTTTCTTTGGTCTTTAGATTGTGCAATAGAGAAATTGAATCAGAACAATTGTATTCTCAAAAATTTGAGAAACGAAAAATTCTTTAAAATATGAATTTGCCAAATGCTCTTTAATGCATTTAATTTTTTATTTGAATCTCAGATAAATTGTCTTAATTTTATGTTTGTGGAATAATTAAAATATGAAAAGAATGAATCATTATTAGTAAGTTTTCGTTCCTCAGAATATTTCATAAACAGTTTATTAATCATAATTTCTATGACCTTGAAAAAAGTGTCATTAGTGCAACTGGTCAACAATTTGAAGGACAAGAAGATTCGTTAACTAGTTTTAAATAAATCACACAATTTAAAAATTCGCGTTTATAAAGACATACAAAATAAATAAATAAGGTGGCGCATCATTCCGTTGATAACTAGGGCCTTGTAACCTACAACTCTTAGCTATTCCTGTGTGTGTGTAATATTTTCAGGGATGAAGGAGGCTTACAGTTCTAAGCCGAATCCGAATGGCTAATTTGTGAAAGCACTTTTCAGGACAAGAATTACTCTTGGAGAATTTGTCAATTCCTCCCAAGAGGCAGTACCCGTGAAAAATAATTTAAGATGGCAGAAGCATGTGTTGAACTCAAAACCTTTTGCATGACAGAGATACCAATGCAATTTTTTATGTAAATTAAGCTTAAAAGATGCCAATCCTAATTATAAACTAAATTCAAAAACGTCACATTTGTGTTATGATTGTAAACTATACTATGGTTTCGTTTTCCTTGAAAGTTATTTTGAATACAAAATGTGATCATAAACTGTGCATCTTTATTTTTTCACGGAATTCTAAACTAAATGTTTTTTTAGACATAAAGAACTCTAAGTTGACAACACTATTTTAATTTGAGGCCAGCTGAGAAAAGCTGTCAACTGTTTGGTTTGACATTTCAAGCGAATTTTGTTCAGCAATAAAGCTCAATTTTGGTTTAAGGGATACGTCAATTAATAAAACTGTCCATACTTTCTTAAAACCGATGCTGACCAGAACGGGACAGCCAATAATACCTGCTATAGAACCGTCTTTTCTTAATTTTTTGTTTTTCAATTAAACAACTATGATGTGATAGGAGGTCTAGTTTTAAAAAGACGGTGGGCTGCGCCATATGTCACACAGCTCGTGTGACAATTGAAGGAAACGTTTGGTAACAGTACAGTACGGGCAATTTAACGTCACTTAACTATTTTCAGTGTTAATATGCAAAGTCATAAGTGACCACTTAAAGGACAGGATTCGCAGAGTTATTGCCGATAGGCGGCTACAAATTTTCGAAAAAGTAATTTGACTTCCAGATTAGACTGCGTCTAAACCAGCTTAAATTCATGTTTAAATTATAACGCCTGAAGATTTTTGTCAAAGTTCTATATCTCTCCCGTTTCTGTTAATCACTGTAAAAACATATGAATGAAATTAAACCTCAAGTTTTAATATTCCTGCGTTTTTAAAACATACTAAAATTAAAATATGCTTTAAAAGAAATGTTGCGCATTTTACCAAATTATTGACCCATTTAAACGAAGTTTATTAAATGTTCGTCTCAAATTTAAAAAGCAACTAAATATTTTCTTAATTTCGTTGAATTTTCTGTATTTCCATAACGATGGATAAAAAATATCCCTTATTCATTGTGTTTCTAATAGTTTTTACATTCTTTAACACTCTCCCTAATCATCGTTTATTAGTACTGAAAAAAACTTATGTTCCATTTGACAGCATTGAAATGAATTTAAGGAAAAGTTTTTGTTATTAGGTAGGAACAATATTTGAGAGGTTGATTTGCCGTTTTGAAATATCAACAATTCAATTATGTCAAATAGGTATAGGTATTCAAAATCAGCATTTTCTGAATGATGGATATTGCAATGGCTCTAAACAAAACTTTTATGTATTACCTTCCCAGTGTGTTTATTCAAAATTTGTCTACCTATGTGCATGATCCTTTAAGAATCCATTTGACATTACCAATATTTTTAATTAAAAAAATGCCCTTCTAAAATGTGTTCCAACTCCTTCGTTTTAATGCGTGTGATACCAGTTGATTCGCCTAACACAAACCTGCTTGCCTAACGTTTTTATAACATCAAAAATGTGTCCAACCTATCTAACCCCTGGCAGTAGAAACTCTTGAAAGAGAATTTATCATTCTAATTATTATTCTTTAAACTATTCGAATTACAGATGAGCAATGATGCTGAGCGACGTAAAGTAGCAGATTTACGTGAGCTCAAAGATTCATATGAAATCCGATTGACTCAGTTATCTAAATCTGCCAAAACTGAAATATCACGATTGGTAAGTTCTTAATAACAAAATATATATATATATATTCTCCAGTAAATACCTCAGAATTAGAAAACGGAGCTCTGAGTCAGTTTTGTCGAAATTAGCATAAGTACTCGCATGAGCATGACAACAGGTCATAATTTTCGAAAGTGGTAGTCCTGCACTATAACCACAACCTGCCTAGGGCAGTCTTTTTTCCTCAATGAACATCGTGGGAAGCTAAAACGGCCAAGCCCCAGTAATCTAAATGTTCGCATTCTTGATACCTGCGTTGCGTAGCGCATACACGTGTATGGGCCACAGCTATAACAACCTAATGAATGAAATTACCTTTTCCTAACCAATAATCAAACAAAAATAAAAATCAAAGTTGGTTGGGATCGTGCCCGCACTTTAATCAGACTACGCAGTATGCAGGTTATATTCAGATATATGCAAGTCTTTTTCTTGCTGCCAGGCGGACTGACTGAATGAAGGAGTAGCTGCGAACAAAATTCCCTTTCCGCTCTTATAGGTAAACAATATATTCAGAGCCCGAAGCCTATAACAAAAACCACCATCACCACAACTCAACATGTATGTGAACCTAATTGTCGACTTGCGTATATAAATTAAATTGATCGCCAATAACTTGACTCCTCGAGAGGAGCCAAAGAGATACCGAGATGCTGGCTGAGGCTCCTACGATCATATTGTTGGTTGTGATTTTGTGTTTGTTATTGTCATTAAAATCTCAACAACAACAACAACAACTAAAAAGTCCAAAAAGTTTTCAGATCTCTGGGGGCAAAATTTCGACAAAAACAAAAAATAAAATAAAATTGAAAACAGAAAAATGAAACCGAAAGGGGTCAGTGGCCGGACCGCCGAGCGGTCTATAGGTTTCTCCTCTCACCATATCCACACGTGAGGTTTGACTTCATGCCCTGTGGGCATTTGGATGACTAATAAAAGTCCATTAGTTGATTTGTGTTTCTGTCCAAAAACCACAGCATACCGATATAGTATTGCAACGGCTGCAGGCTAACCAACACGAATGAGATCGTGTAAGAAGTTAAAAGACTCAAGTTCGACTTCGACCCGACTGCATCAATCAAAAAACATGGGTCATAAATCAAGAGGAGATATTAAATGCGTGTGAGATGCTTTTCTTCACTTGTTTTTCGTCATTGAGATCATCAAAGATGTTTGATAATCAAGTTGAATATTATAATCTTTAACAATTTTAAAAAACAAAACATTTCAAAAAGTTATATATTGCTTTCGGGTTCTAACTTCTAAGTGACATACATATACTGCAGTTAAAGAACAAATTTGAGACACATTTTACTGAGGAGATCTTTTTTTGTAGCTGATGTAGTGGCAGCTAGTCTAGGGACATGTGGGAGTCTATGTTAACATGTTGGTTTTTTGAAAGAAAAATTTCAATTGATTTTTAAACATATCGAAAAGTAACATAACATGAATTGTCACATATTACAATTGGCTTTAGTGCAAGTAGCTTGATATGGTATCAAATCGGTGTTTCTTTAAACTTGTCAAAGCATTCTCAACATCATAGTGATCGTCAATTTGTACTTGATGGCTGATCTTGTTATGCAAAAAAGAATGCGGTCACACATTTAAAATAGCGAGTTTTCTAATAAGGACTTAAGAACTTGCAAAATTATTTTCTTTAATTTTCTGCTCTTCAAGTGTCCCAATGGCTTTAATTCTTGAGTAAGCTTGATCGTGTATGGGTGTAAACGAAGATACTTACGTCTGGTCTTAGCGAAGCCCGATTCTTGAGAATATTGAATAATTGACTGATTTTGATCATTTGCTTCGGACGCCTGAACTGTAGCGATATTTTCGACACTTCAACCAACATTACTTGTTATTACCTGAGAATTACGACTTAGTTAAAGATCTTGAAGTTGCGATCACCATCTCCGAAAATGTTGAGTTTAGTGCATTAATTGACAATGACAGTTTTATGATATGTAGAAGGATGTGTACGCAAATTAGATTCAAAGTTGTAAGGTCCCTATTGTATATATATGTTGTCCGGCTGCATTGACGATTAAATACCGAGCCTCCTTCAAAACTGATGACCTTCAAGTTGTCTTTGGTCTTCCAACGTGTCTATTACCCTGGGGATTCCATTGGACGGATTGTTTTGCTATATTGTCGTCCAGTTTCCTCAGTGTATGGCCTTTCCAACGACATTTCCGTTGTGTGATGTCTACGTCCAATTTTTTGGCAGAGCATTTCCATGCTTCATAAGCATATAACAGCACTGATTTAACGTTGAATTCGAAGAGTTTCAACTTGGTGCGTAGCGATATTGTGCTAGAATTCCACACAATAGAAAGGATTATAAATGCACTAAGGGTTTTGTTTATTCTACTGTCCTCTATGGTCTCCTGTCTTAGAATAACTTGTGCGCTTTGGCTCGTGGTCATTATTTTGGTCTTATTTGTATTAATCCTTAACAGCCACTTCTCCATTTAATTGCAGTGAATGACACATCTGATTTAAGCCTGCCGTGTTGTTTGCCATTAGCATTATCTATGTGGCTTAGCTTGTGAAACAGACTTCATTGGATACCGTGCCCTTCATTTGTACCCACCGTGGCAGTCATCACATTGTCAATCGCCAGCAAACACAGAATTGTTGACAAGACATCTCCTTGTCTCACTCCTTGACACACATCGAAGGAGTCTATTGTGCAACACAAAACACCTTGCGTTGTTGTACGATTCTTTAATAACATCGACAATTTTCTCAGGGATTCCAGATGCGTTCACGATTGACCCGATCAAAAGCCTTTTCAAAATCTACAAACATTAGGTACAGCGGTGATTGGTACTTAGATGATTGTTCAAGTATGATTCACAAGGTGTTGATGTAGTAGACGCACGATCGGACACTGCGAAACCCCGCTTGGTGCCTATTGAGGGTAGACTCGATCCTGGACTTAATCCTCTTGAAAATAAAAGTTGCCATTCACTTCGGAAAAACGGACAGAACTGTGATACCGCGCCAGTTATTACAGATTTTGAGGTTTCCTTTTTTAGTAACTTTACAATAACTCCATGCTTCCAGTCCCTTCGGTAAGTTTCACTCTCCCAGACAGCCTGCACGAGTTTCAGAAAAATACGGGAAGCTGCGCCAGGTCCAGCTGCTTTGTTTTTCTTTAGAAGATGTATCCCATAACTTATCTCTGCACTTGTTAAGGGACTGGTGTTAACACAATTGTGGATTCAATTCTGCATTGTGGTTATCATTTAGCAGCGCACAAAAGTGCTCCTTTCAATTTTGTAGCTGATCTTCTATCATCACTGAAAGGTTGCCGTTCAAATCTAACACGGGATGGTTAGAGGTAGTGCTACTGCGCTGTCCGACAATGTCCTTAGTGATTTTATACAGCTCCCTTGCGTCCCTTTTCTTCCTGCAGCATGTTCCGCATTTTCCGCAAGATTGTTTCTACCTTTCTGCTGCATAATGAAGTGATCGATTTGATTTTTGGTTCGACCATTAATAGATTCCCAGGTGATTTTGTGGCAGGTCTTGTGCGGAAACAAAAAACCCCCAATTACAAGTTTACGAGCGTCCCTATTAGAAAACCAGATATTTCCATTAAACTCGTTAAATTTTTTAAATATACGAGTAATGTGTTGCCTACACTTTTACACTTTAAGTATAAGTGTGTACAAGTGTCGAACATTTTTGTTTGCATTTCGACACACACATTGTATATCATAAACTTAGCGTTTTGTTTCAATTTTAAAATTTCCATTTCAATAAATAAATACTACTTAAAATGGAGTTGTTCAAACTCACAATCACAATTTTTGAAGAAGAAAATAAGCCACCGAGATTTTTTGATTTAAAACTTTTACATTTATTTTTTTTGGAGCCCCATGACTAATAGACACCAAAACAATTCCAAGGGAAATAATTACTCATGGGCCCTAGCAAGTGTAAGTGAGAAAGTTTGTAAACCAATTGAGTAAATGACAAATACAATATTGAATTGAAAATTGTGTGAATGAAACTCACCTAAAAACTAGTAAATTCAGAGCCAAAACTCGACATAAAATATGACCTTTTCATTTTATAAAAATACTAGCTGATCCGACACACGTTGTTTTGTCATATAAATAATTTCTAGAAAATATTGTGTTGTAACTTATTGTAAGTGTGTGAGGATGTGATATATAAGTGGGACACTACGGTGACAGAATGTTGAAATATTAAATCACCAAACATTTTTTTTTTATTTATTAAAACTAATTCTTTAAAATTATATATATACATATCGCTATTATGACAATATTACCAAAAAAAACAATACCAATCCCTTAATGCAACAGACACAATTTTTTTGTGATCCCACCTTTTGTCAATACAAACAAACGTGATTGTTTGCCCACTCGAAAGCACGCTTCGTATAGTTGTCCGTTCTCAAATCTGAGTGAAGGCGTCTCAGGCGTACGTTCAATGTGGAATAACGGGAAGTGTTTGTCTGAAATCACCTGAAAGGAGTAACAGACTGCCGCGAAATAGTCTATCGGTTTTTTTTATATATTCCAATGTCCTGTTCAACGCTTCAAGTGAATGTTTGTATGCCATAGCACATTTGACCCAGATGAATAATTGTACACTGTTTTACCACTGTGGCCATGAATGATTGTTTTTAATATTACACACTGCGTCTGGGTTATTTTGAATATTTAGTGGCAGTTCAAATACTGAATGACCTGTCCTGCCTCCATCCAATAAAGTTGCCGCAATGCCATAAAGAATGTTTTAATTGTTCCACTTGGTGCATCCAAAAGAAACCACCGTCCTGCCGAAACTGCGAGCATGATGTGATCATAAATGGTTCTTTGTTCTTCATTCAATAGTGGGATATTGGAAACAAAAATCGCAACCATTTCTTCAGTGTTCTAGTTCGAGATTCAATTCAGGGTCTATTAAATCAGATGCATTTCGATCCTCAAAGATCCTCAATAGCAATCAATACTTCATTGAACATAGCGTTACTGAATACTATCGTAAAATCGTTGCACCGTGTAAGAGGTTGATGCAATTGAAGCATAGCACTTAGGAATAAAAAAAAATAGATAAAAACCTATACTCAGACCTACCGAATCCATATGCAAAATTTCATTGAAATTGGTTAAGCCATTTCGAAGGAGTATGGCAACTAACCCTGTGACAGGAGAATTTTTATGTAAACACAAATAGTTAAAAACATAAATATTTTATAAATAAGATTCACGAAATCAAATTGTAGTTTAATAATCCATGATCTGTAATTTAAAATCCAATTTAACCACTTTTGTGGCGGCGGGCAGTTGCAGCGGCGGCGCGGCGCCTACAGTAAAATCATTTTTAATACCTAAACCAATTTATTTTTAATATACTCGTATTATTTTATTACTTACAGCTGGAGGAAATAAAAACCAAAGAACGTAACATCGGGCAACTTAAAAAGGAGACACTTACGTTACAAAAACCAAAAACGAATAAAACAACGAACCACAATAATAATAACAATAATACTACTAAAAAGGATATAAACCCAAAGAATGCAACTCAACATCCAACAGAGGTAAGTTTTAGTTTTTGTTTTTATGTTTGTTAAAGACCTTATATCCTGCAATACTTATGCAGTACTAAATCTCTACCATTAAGTTAGAAGTAAATGAAAAATGGACTTAATTCCCGCGAAGTCTAGACACCCAGACATAGATTCATCGCAAGTTATAATGCTCTCAAAGGGAGTGTCCTTTTTTCTTTTTGCATCGTGTCGGTCGTCGTCGTTTATGTATTAAATGTCTTTATTAAAAATGTCTATATTCTCTGCTAGCTCTCTGTGATCTCCTCTGGAGGTAGGCCGATCATAAAAATTTCCTTGCACTGTAAAATATTCAGCCATTTGCTCGAACCCGACCAACCGCCAAGGGAACCTCGACGACGAGCGACGCTTTTATTCGACGAATTCATAGACAATCTCCAAGATGATCTCATCTAACATGGTAATTGCTTCGGCAACACCTTGTTTTGCCATTAATTTCAGATTGAACATTGAACATTTTATGCATGCGGTGGATGTGGATAAATGTGCTCTTAGCTTAGGAAGGACAAGATCACTGCAAGTACTTTGAGTATTTATCGATTGTCGGAAAAGAAAAGACCCTGAAGTTTTATGGCATTATATAGCTGAAGCTGGCTCTATCTAGACGAAGTCATCAATGGGTCTGTCTGTCTATCTGTTTGCCTGATGTGCTTCTTTGGCTCCTGATGGAAGAGTTTATAGCTCCGCGATTTGCATGTTGTGTGGCATTGATGTCAATTTCATGTTTTGATGCTCCTCACGGGCATTGATCTTGTAATCTGGCTTTTGAAGTTGAAGCTTAATAGAGGAAGCTAACTACTACTGCTGTTGCTGCCGCTTCTGCATGGTAGATGGTTGATTATTGTGTGCGATGCTATCTTTCTGTGATGGCATAGACGCTTACACATAGACTCTGTGGGAAATTCGATGAAGTGATAGGTGGCTAAGGCTAAGAAGATCTAAAATAATGGGTTCGAGAGTATAAATTGCACTTTAGCATCACACTGATGATTTGCAAAATGTTAGTGATTTTCTTTACAAAGTTGGTTTGAACACACTGTGACTTTGCTGAACGTGGGTTATTGGAGGTATTAGGAGAGGAGTATTTTTGATTAAATGTTTTAGCGTTGATTTATGTATGTACAAAGATTTTGATTGTTTTTTTTTAGTTCAGCTATATTTGTCATGCCTAATTAGATGATAAAAATTGCATTGTTTGAGATTTTCCACTACCTAACTTATGTCATTATCAAAACTCGTTTTATAAACTCTTAACTGTTAAGTTTGTTTTTATTTACCGAATTGAAAACATATCCTATAAATAGGACCTTTATGACATGGAATATTTAACTTTTCACATACCATGCTGCTTTTGGTTAAATCAAAGGTTCCGGTGTCTGTAAATGACTTGATTCGAAATTCAATCTGCCATGTCACCGTAAAATATATTTAGAAAATTTGCTTATCAATTTGTCTCCAGAGGTGGATTGTTAAGAGTTCTAGGATTTAAAAACCGCACTTTCAAAGAAGCCCAATATCAGTTGCGTTTAAATGTCGAGAATATGTTTTAGAGGTTTATCGGTCCGTTATTGTTTTTGAGGTAATTGTTTTGAGGATCAAGCAATAGTTATTTTAAATACAAATTTACTGTATAGGTTGTTTCATATTAAAAATATTAATTTATCCTTGGTGATCATAGTTTTACGTTTGATGGTTTGTCCTATTAGGTTAACAAGCTCCTTTATTTGAGTGAAGTCGGTCTTGAAGGAACAGAGTGCGTCTTCTGTATTATAAGAAAAGTCTTTAAAAGACTAATGCCCAATTTCACAGTGGAAGTTTAAACTTATGATCAGGTGAATCTGAACTCAAGTTTAAATTTGAAGTTCAACTCCTCTAATTCCACAGTGTGCTCTGAACTTCAGTTCAATTGAACGTAGTTTAATTAAATTGTATGAACATTTGGAAGCGTATGATCTAGAAACACCACAAAAGTCTCCCGCAGTTATGAGGAGTGATCTGGCATACAAGCGCAAGGTTAATAAAAGCTTGGTTTCGGCAGATATTGAATGGTTCCTGCAAATTAAACATTTTAAATTTTATAATTACACAATATTATTATTTGTTTTTTACCATTTTGTTACATTTTCAATTTGGGATCGGATATGCTCCAAAACAATGTGGACTAAATTCTTCGACATTCGAAATCTGTCGAAGAATTCTGTATCGTCCCAATAATTGAAATGATTTGTTCTGAATTGAATGCGTTTTTCTCTTCTCACATTGGCAACTAAAATAAAGTTTTCCTTATCACTAATATCTTCAATATAACTTTCCGAACTCGACATTTTAAAATAACAATATACTTTTTATTAATATTTATTGAAAATAGGATAAATCACCATCATAAATTGAAACTGGGGGTAAGCAATTTTTGTTTGTATCCCTTTGTCGCCTATGAAGATTATAATCCCATTTGTTAAGGGTGTGTTGCAGCTAACGTCCACTTTGTTCGTGATTGCGCATGAGTATACGAGTATATTAACATTAAATTTCTGTCAATTGTCATATTCTTCCATCGTGCAATTAATTTGTCAAGCTAGAAAAAATAAACTCCTAAGAAATTCAGTAAAACAAAAGAGTTGAAGTTCGAACCTGTTTTTTAATTTTGTCTCACAATCAAATGAATTGCTTGACTGTTAGTTCCGAAATATCTTTCAATTTTTACATCAATTATATTTACGTAAAAATTAATTAGCTGCGCCATTTGATGATTAGTTTTAGAAGAACATCAAACAAATTATCACAACCAACTCGAAAAATTATAACAAGAGGTTTTTATTGATAATTTTATCTCAAAACTTATCTTAAACCAACAATTTAAAATATCCTTAATGCAATATTTTTTAAGTCCATGAATTGACAATAACATTCTTTTGTAAAAATAATTTCAAAACAAACATTTCAAAAATGTTATATAACATAAATCAGTTTCATTGCCTTTAAAATGATTTATAAATATTTTGAATAAAACAAAGTCATTTTATTGCCTTAATTTATCTTTTGAAACGTTTAACATTTAAGTTGAATTTATTCTCCATTCATTTAATTATGAGATTGTTGTTCGCAAAAAACAAAAAAAAATATAAACAAATACTTTCCCTCTCAAATGTGATAATGGTGACACTGACACCAAATAAATGAACAAGAAGTAAAACAAATCAATCACAACAACAAAATACAAAACCTAACTATATGTAATTAATCAAAGTTTTCAAACATAGTTTAAATATATTGATCAGCAATAGGTTATTAGTGGCACTCGTCAGTCGTCAAACGTTATTTTTATTGCCATTGACCGCGTGTCTATCGTCTGTCCGTCATCGTCGTCGTGCGTCGCCGTCAGCTTTTGTCGGTCAATTTAGGTGAATGAAAGTTGTTCATTATGCAGATTTAATTGTTTTTCTATTAAGTTTTTTTTTGTTGCTTCGAAAAATCTGCATAAATTGGTAGATAACTAACTGTTTTGCCAAAAATGTATAGAAGAAAAATAATCTAAAGCAAAATAACAAAAAATAATTGCAAAGGTACAGCAATAAATTTAATTAAAAGAAAAAAAGTTTTTTTATTTGTTAAAATTGAAAGTGGTAGGTAAAGAATTTGTATACCGACTCAACGTGCCTAATAGAGGAGCTAATGATGTCGTTTTCGGGGAAGAATTTTAATTTTGTGTGCCCCTTAGGGGAAACACTTTATATATTTGATTAATTTACTAAGCTTTCTATTTCACTTAAGGTTAAAGAGAATTAAATTTGTGTGAAATTGTTGAAAACACAGGTAAATGATTAGATGCTGTTAAAAACATAATTTAAAAAAGTTAAAGATAGTGATTTTTTTTCACAAACCAAACATATATTTAAAGTTCAACTAATATCCTACTGCGGGAGCTTAAGCAATTAGGAACAAATATCATCGTGACGACCGCGTTGGAAACATTATTTCACTTTTACTTTTTGTAAGGGTCTTTTTTTTAATGACCTGTCATTTATTTAAACGAAAGTCATGTCTTAAGGTGAATAGCCTACTGAAAAGAGCTGTCAATCAAATTCCAATGCGGGACAACTTGTCACGTGGGATTGCCACAAAAAGTAACTAAATCATTTTTAGCTTTAAAACTTGGTTTGGTGACCACATTTTAAGAAAGATTATTTAGCTTTTTTTTAATTTTTAAATTTAAGGACCCAACATTTTATAAGGTTTGTAAATGAATGCAATCTTTTAGAAAGATATTTATTTATTTCTTAAAATAGTATTTGGGTTGCTACCGCTCCGTTCACACAGAGATTTGATATTAAAAATACACCTTTAAAATCATGAAAAAAACCTTAATTTAAGTACAACGAACATTTCCATTAAGAAATAGATTGAGTTATTATTTGATTTTTTTCTGCAAGTCAATTCAACACCAGCTTATTCACTAGGCAGAAATTAAACCCAAGACCTCTGGCATGACAGTCCAAAGCACTTCTTTTTCACTTTTAATCATTATTTCTTAAAACTAGCTTAAAGCTAGACAAAAATATATAAAACTAGCTTAATTATTCATAACTTAAAACTAACTTACTGGTCTTATACGGACACTCTAAGTTAAACTATAACAATGAATACTAATGCCTCTCGGTCCTAGGATCTATTTAACTTCAATTTATTTTGTTATTCATTAGAAATTAAAAAAAAAATAATATCAATATCTTTTTTTATATTGATTTAAAAACTACTTAAAATTAGGTTCTTAATATAAAACTTAAAGCTAACTTAAACTACCTATTCTACCTATAAACTACTTAAAACTAGAACAACCACAGCAGTAAATCTAACTATCTAACATTTTTTGTTTTTCATCTTTTTTTTTATTTTTTTGTTATTCCGTTTGTTTTGTATATTTTTGTTATTCCGTTTTTTTTTTCGTATTTTTTTTTGTGCCACCATGCCTATCCTACTTAAAACTTAACCCTAAATCTATAAAACAAGTATGTAAGCCGGCCAAGGCTTACAACCCCATCCCGACTAACCACTATCAAATGCCGATTGAAACCACCAAAACTGGATCCCCTGCTTCACCCTATCAGTTCGGTCCCGTTCGGACATAACCCTACTGAACCGAAGGAGCTCTGCTCCGCCTTGTGGGATGACGTTCCGATTGTACAGGAGTCGCCTATCCACTGTTCGTCGTCTGGAGTGGTAGATTAGCAGAACTACCAATCTATCCTGTATCAGACCGCATCTATCTAAAAAGAGGAATTCCTCTGGTGTAATGAAGCCGTTCAAGCGTGAACTTTCAAAATACTCGTCGTTCGGATAGACGCCCCGAAAATTCAACTGTTGTTCGAAGACATAGCTCTTGTAATGTGACCTCGAACGAGTTTTATCATGAAATTGTCAATTTTGTTGATTCGAGCCCTGTTGTATAGGACCTCGTTGGAATAGTAATGCACGTATGAAGAATCGGCTGTTCGATATAAGCCGGTACAGATTCGTAAACACTGCCGCTCGAAGACTCGAAGCACACACGAAAACCATAAACGATCATCGGCCGTATGAGGGCCATGTAGCAAATTACCTTCACTCTGGGGTTAAGCCGACTGCTGTAAAACAGCCGTTTCGTCAGTGCAAAGGCTCCTCTTGCGCTGGTCAGCATATATATGTCCGTCGAAATATAAATACTGATCTAACCAGATACCGAGGTACTTCACAACACTTTTGCTCGCTAATGGCTGCCTGTGAAGATCAACGATGACCATCTTGCGCCAATTCTTACACGTATCCCTCGTGGCCCCAACCAACGGAGTCCGGAACAGAATTTTCTCCGACTTCTGGACATTTATTTTTAGTTTCAGGTCGTCGCAATATCGCTGAATCTTGTCGAAATCACGCTGCAAGAGAATTCTAATAACCTCAACCTTTCTGGCCGTTCTGTACGCAATTAGATCGTCGGCGTACGCAATTGCCTTTGTAAGACTATCTATCAGATCGCTGGTGTAAATACTGAAGAGAATCGGCGAATTCAGCATTTTTAATTGAATGTTGTGGTAAAAGTTACATTGCCACTTTTGACAACAAACTTTCTACCGCTAAGCATATCGTAAAGTATATAAAACAATGGATTGCTTTTGCCAAGCCTGTTCAGTTTTAGGTAAAGACCCTCTTACAATTCGGTGTCAAAGGCCTTTTCCAAATCAACCAGAACTGCACCTGTCCATTGTTGTTTTGATTTATTCCATTGGATATCAGAAACGAGTTTAAACGCAACATGAATTGTGTCATGACCCGCCTTGAACCCGAACCAGTTAGTATTTTTAAAGTCATAATAATATTCCTCTATTACTTGCAAAGAATGGAGAACTTGTAATAGCACAGTGTTATGATCAGAAAGAAGTTCGTCAAAAACTATAGGTTGAGACACAGTGTTAGCTGTGTTTTTAGTGGCAAAAACGTCTAAAAGTATGTTGTCCGAAGAATTAGCTCTATTACAACCTCAGTCTCTGTGTCTGCAGTTCAAATCACCACCAACAATATAATTTTTGAATTTAATTTAGAGCTTTCTTAGATCAGATTGTAAAAGGTGTCTCTTTAATGGGGATGAAGATTCTCTCCAAAGTCCGAAGGCATGCACAAATTACGTCAATAGCTCTATCTTGATGATCTTGATCTTGAAATGCAACATTTCTTCCTGATTGCCAAAGCAAGAATATTACGATTATACTTTTCTTTTTTTGTTTAAAGCTAATAGCATCAAAATAACATTTAACATTACACGGAAATATGCGTGTGTTAAACTTAAATAAAATTGACATCACAATAATTTTTGGTTTAAGTTTATTTCAAACCACGGTTAAAATGAATCAAAAGCCTTCTTTATGTGACCAAGAAAATCTTTCCTGTGTCTCATCATTTAGTCGCATACATTTTAAACTTATAAGATTTTCTAACGGTTTGGGAAGAAGGTGGAACATTAACTTGTTTTGTATTTTTTATATCCAATTCAACAGATTGGAATTTCCTGTCGTGATGCCTCGATTCAAAGTTCACACACTCCACACATAAGAGCTCCATACTAAATATTTTAGGGATGCGTCACAGATTAGAGAGATCATATTTTGTGCATAGATCGTAGGCTTAAGAAAATGTATACACTTTAATTTTCTCCATCAAAAAAGAAAGAAGAAAAACTCACACCAGGAACAAAAAGATGAAGTGATTCATGTTTTGTAGATTTAGTCAATGTGAATAAAATAATAAAATTGCGGCTTTTACAAATAAGAAGATTTATCCCAAAATGCATAGCGAATCGATACAATATTCTACTCTTCATCATTATGACAAGACCTGGTCAAAACAATATACCTAATCTAAGTCCCCCAAAAAGCACGGTATTTGCATGAATAATAATTTTCGTATTCAAAAAGATTGGTACCTCTACTTTAGAAAATACAACCATAGCAATAATTTATAATCATTAACACCCCATGAATTGTCTTTTCATAAATACCTTTTCAAAGCCTGTCAATATTAGTCACAGATTTTAAAATCTTACAGAAAAATTAACACTTTAGAAATCTTGCATAAATATATTTTTTCTTCATTTAATTACTCATAATAGAATAAAAACAAATCAAATAAATAAATGCTAAGTAAGCTATAAAATTGACAATCGAAAATATATATAAAAAGAAACTTAACAACTAGAAACTAATCCAAAACTATTAAAAAAACATATATTCTAATTTTGTGTATGTTTTTTTTTTATTTTGCGACACAAATTCATAATTTTATCATTAAGTATCTCTCCCCCTCATTGATTGTTAAACAAAAAAAAAAGAACTACAGATTCTCAAAGGTAAACAAAAGATCAAATACTGACCCACAGCAAAGATAAATAAACCAATAACACCAACAACAACAACTAAATAGTATCTTAAAAATCAAATAGATACAAGATCACAGAGTATCTAACGCCACTCTCACTATTTAAACTCCTAATCAGCATTATTTCCCACCATCAAAGATCAGAATATAATTTTTACCACCGACCATGCGAAGAGAAGCCACGAATCAAACATGTTTGATACTCATGACAAGATCCAGAGATAGGTGCATGATGCATATTAACTTGGAATTTAAAAAACAAATAACTAAGCACCTGTTTTTTAGATCAAACTTAAGAGATTTTGAAAATAAACCGGTAAAACAATAATTATCAACGTGAAGCCAACATAATAAAGAGAATTTCAAATTCTCTTTGAAGGGGCAGATATAGTTACCTCTTTGGTTTTTAAATTCTTTCTGCTTTAATTTTTGAAATTCAAAACCAACTTTCTTTTTAACTACTTAGCTTCACAAGTTTAAAAAAAACGATAAGTTATTTGAAAAATAAGGACATTAATAACATTATTTCAAGCGGCGTTTCTTGCATGCTTTATTTTAAAACAAATTTGGTTGGTAAAAATAGGGTTATAGTGAATTAGAATTATTAAAGGGGAACAATTCTGTCATACAATATTTTAACGCGATAGTATATAGCCTCTATCCTTCCTCAATAAATGGGCTATATAACACTGAAAACATTTTTAAAATCGCACTAATAGTTCCCGAGATAAGAGCGTTCAAACAAACAAACTCTTTAGCTCAATAATATTAATATACGTAGATTATAATTTCTATGTTTAAGAAAACCATCAGCGTTTAAGCCGCATCAAACAGTCAATTTTATTAAATGTAAAATAAGTAATGGCTTGAGAATTGGCTTTGCCGTAATTTTTATTATTGACGAAACTATTAAACCTGAAATGAGCTTCATCACTAAACACAAAAAAATGAGCGAAATGATCTATGAATTTTGCGAACAGTAAATAGTCATTTCCAAAATGTAGAAACGGTGTTCTGCAAAAACTACTGAACAAAAATTTCAAAAAAAGACTAAGTTAAAAATTGCTGACCTGTTGCTAGGTTATTTGCGTAATTCCTTAGCTTTTTGAATTTATTATATGTGAATCACTATGTTTCATTGTTACTTTTTTAATGAAATTAGCAGAAAACTGTATTGACTGTTTTAGAAAACAAACTGTATTGCTTAACTGATTTCAGTAAGGCGTTTGACAAACTTTCACATCGAGTTGTGCTTTTTAAATTGAGAAAGAAGAGTTTTAGCCAACATTTGCAAATTATTCAATACATCATGCTCTGTATTTTTCAATGGTTGTAAATCAAATAAGTTCAAAATTAACTCTGAAATGCCAAAAGAATATATTTAGGCCATATTTTCTTTTTGTATTTTACTATATTTATCATCGGTGTTGAAGCACTCTGTGCATCGTTTATAACGTAACTGACGTGTTCGTAATAGTCTGCTGCTTAGCGTTGTATATTTTTAAAATGTTTGTTAAGTAACATTATACCGTCCATCATCAGTGTATTATTTGATGAAACAATTATATATAAATAAATAAATGTTAAATTATCAGACAACACTGATCACTTTGATGTTGTCAAAGCCAAAAAATGTGTGCGGATGCATTTAGTTTAATACTTTTTTTTGAACTTTAATTGTAAACAACTGTTGCAGATTGAGTTTTTTTTCGGAGAGTATTGAATTTTCATTCGAAATATGTTTTGTTCTGTATATTAACTTGTTGGTATTATTTAAAAATTTAAAAAGCTACAAATAGAAATCAAGGAATAATACCTATTACACGAAAATGGTTCGTTTGACGAAAGGGATATAAACTTTTTTCGTAGGGCATTCAGTTCACTAAAAAAAATGGAAGTTCTAACACAACATATCGATATGGAATATAAAATATACCCTTAACACAATTTTTGTACAGTGGAAATATAGGAATTATTTTTATCATTCTTAGCAATATTTTCCAAGTTGTAATCAAAAATAAAAATGCTTGCATTTTTAAGACCAGTCTAAATGATAATTGCATTACAATATTCAACTTTCTAATGACTTCACTTAATAAAAGATTTCATGGGATATTTTATTCCAAGATTATTAAAAATAATAAAGACAACCAAAAAAAGTGTGGGGATGTATATAAACCTGTGAGTGGGGTCAAATCGCATGACCCTGGTGGTCAATTCACATCACCCCTGCAAGAGATAACCCTTTCATCAAATCGTTCATGCAAAATGTCAGTCGTGGCGTTAGGTGTGTTTCACGTAGCGCTCGTCCTGCTGGAACCATATGTTGTCTAGGTTCATATGGTTCAATTTTGGTTGTTGACGGTGACCGCCTTACTGACGTCGTTTTCGCAAAAGTACGGACCGATTACCCCGTCGGCCCAAAATTAACACCATACCGAAACTTTTTGAGGATGCATTATCACTTGGTGAACCTCGCATGGTTTGCTGTCGTCGGTAGATCCTGTACGGGTGTAGGCCCAAGTCCCGACTCAAAATTCGCCAAGTTAAAGTCTGCGAAATGCCGAGTTCTTGTGCACGGCGAGGATTAAACTGCTTTGGGTTATCTTGCGTTCCTTGAACGTACGAGTGTTGGCTGATTGTTTACTGAACCGGCGTCTCAAATTTGGCCACCAAAAGTTTAAGAGTAGAATGTGTAAAGCCACCACATCTGCCGTAACGTTTACGTTAACGAACACTCATTCTTATAATAAGGTTTTATCATTTGAACATTCGGGTAACTTACCTTGATGATTTGGCATAAAAAATTGAATAATAAACAAAATATTTGTCACCAAACCAAAATGGCTGCAAAAACCTATCCGCGACAATTAAAAACCCCTTTAGCTGTTTTAAGATGAAAAGCCAACGCTGTCTTGTATCCATTAATCAAAATACACCCCACTTGTGTGACACTTATATTAATGAGCACTCGAACATCGTGGTAAAGTTTTTTGTCTAACCTTTTTACACGTTTTTTTTTAAGGAGTGTTTTCTATTGAAATAGCTAGTTGCATTCCTTTAATCATAGTTCAACCTTAATACTCTTAATACTATGAATGCCCATCAGTTTAAACTTGCACCCAATTTTGAGCCGTACAGTAAAGTACAGAGATTAGTTTTTTAGCCGTACTACGCAAATGTGGAATGTGTTATTACCCTCTCTTTCTCTGTCATTGCAACCTACAAGAATTTAAAACTAATATACACCGACACCTTCCTTCTAACCCCTCCTTTTTTCCCTATGCTCACGCTGTATCTCCGGTATAATAAAGGTATTCTAAACCCTTTGAGAGTCTTCTAATTATAAAAACAAAATATATGAAATATTATATATATTTGAACATATTATTCTAGATAGATTTGGAAAACTAACAAATTTTCGAATTTTAAGAAGTAATATTTTAAAAACCCTTAAGTGGTATTGTAATTTTGGAGTATGATCTAAATGAAATCTATCAACATTTATCGAAAAACTCTAATTTGATTACCAGTAACAAAACCTTGTTGACTTGTAGGTCTACTTATTTGAATAACTTTGTATTCAACTTTATTTTATATTCGTTTATTAACCGCCTTTGGCAACCATGTTTCTGTTATGGTTTGTATTTGATTCTATTTTTTTGTTGTGTTTTGTTGGAAGAGATCTTTTGTGGTTTTGAATGAAACTACCTCACTAATTCATTCAGTTTAACTTAAGATACACTCAGGTGCGCATGCGATCTTGAATTTATAGAGATATCTTAAAATGCTATTAAACTTTTACACTACAAACTTGAATAAATAAACAACGCGCGCGTGTTTTACAGGTGCATTTTGTGATTTTTTATCAATAATAAATTTATACAAATATAAATAAAAACTTAAAACAAAAATCGCGTACCTACCTATTTAAACAAAAAATAAAAATCACTGTTAAAGTGAAATTGGATACTTCATAAAAGAAAAAAAGGGAAAAGAAAAATCGAGAAGGGAAAAATAAAAATTGTCACACGTTCAGTGACAATAACAGACAAAAATAAAAACAGGATAGCGCTTACCCGTTCCAGCCGTAGCCGCAGCCGCAGTCGCAGCCCCACGTCTTCTTTCGGTCCCGAATCTTTGGTTCCTTTTTTCTCGGTTAAAGATATTTTTTTCGAGTCTTCTGCTTGATTGTGCATCGCGTGAGGGAATTTTGTTTCAGTGTTACAAACGACGGACGCACGGTACAAGGGTTTGATTACACCGTAGCGTCGCTAGCCAAATACATACAGAATCCACAACCCCGGCATTTTAATTTGAAACGCAAAGAAAAACAAAATCATTAAAATTCAAGAAGTGCAATTTCAGTCGAAAGGGAAAAAATATTCAAAATTCTCAGAAAGGATTAAACGGATGTTGTCATTGTCATAATCCACCGCACCATTACCATCATAATCATAAACATCCTTAATGAATTTAGTTTTCCGTTTGTTTGTTGATATTTCTCATGAAATCACGTTTATTGCATGCAGTTTTGTCATAAAAAGTATTTATCACGCAGGTAAAAAGTAATAATTATTTCTCAAATGCGGGAGTATTTGATTAGATGAGCCAACTTCCTAAAGATACTTTCATATGAGTAAAAGATACTTTTCTACCTATACTCGTTCACCAACTATACGGAGATTGTTAAAAGGTGTGTCGTTGTTTAATTTTGTGTGTGTGAATAAATGTACTTCTAGCTGTGGGAATTAATTCGAGCGGAATTTATCAAAATTTTTGTATCTAGACACATGTATCTATAGTTATTATAGATACATCACACGCCAAACAGGCTTATAGTTGACATCATTGATGAGAGTTCACGTCCATCATTCATAACAAACAAAAAGTATCTATAGACCCAAGTTACTAGTGCGTGAAATCATATTCTTTAGATACATATCTACGGGAAATAATAATTCTCCCTGCAACTGGCTAGAGTACTTATAAATCTGCAAACAAAATAACTCTATCTTTTCCCTTTCTGTATTCTTTTCTATCGATGGAGTGTTATTAGAAAACAAAAAGTACAAGTGTTTTAAATAAATTTTACCATTAAAACCCTTTTCATCATTGAAACCAGAATTTAAAAAAAGTGAATTTTAAATAATTTATAACGCCTCTATGATTGAGGTCAGTGAAAATAGTCCAACATAATACGAGTACCAACTTAACACTTGGTTCTTCATCATCAAGTACTTTTCGTGGACCGAATCTTCTGCAACCGTGGTGTTTTTTTCGTTGTCATCGGTCTTGTTTTTTTGTTGGTGCGCGTTAAAGATAAGAAGCTTTTTATTCCATTCAAAGATACTTCTTCATTTCATACAACAACAAAAATAAAAGGAAAATTGAATTGCTTGCTTTCTTCTCCTTCGTCGTGTACATTTTCGTCGTCTTCTGTGTTAAAAAAAAGTCAACGATGCTGGATGAAGATGATGTTGTTGTAGTGTTATTGTTGTTGTTTTAAAATAAACTTGTCAGTTTACAAAAAAAAAGATACATTTTACATATTTTATGTTTTTGCACGGATTAAAATACAAAAAAGAATAAAAGGTTTTATGTTGCATTTAACCATAAAAATGTTTTAGTAATTTTGTATGGACTGTTTTGTATAGTGTCTTAAAGTGAATATAGACAGGTGTAGAGGATTTGTTAACTTTTATATTTTTATGGAACGTTTTTATTGGAGCTATGCATTTTTGTTGTGGATGTCAGAGAGGATTTAAGAATTCCAGTCGTATTTTGTTTGTTGTTGTTTTTTTACATTGAAGTTGAGGAATTTATCAATATTTGAAAAAAAGGATACGCATTTATACAAAATTATTCAAGGTAAGTGTTTCGACTTAAAATTGATTAAATTGAACAGCTTATAGAGCTTACAATATTTTATTTCTTGTGTGTAGTTCGCCTACATAAAGGGTTCTTATTATATTGATTAAGCTCAGTGCAACCTTTTACGAAAAGGGATATGATGAGAAATAAGATACTCATTGGTTTTGAATATCTGATTGAAATTACAGGGAAATATTAAACTAGCTAGAGCATTCCACATTCGTGTAGTGTGGCTAAAGAATGAATTCCTCTGCTTAACAGTAGTCCAATATTGAAAAGAGCTGCATAGAAACTATGAATATTCATTGAGAACAATTTATTGTTATTTTTTAAGAAACAAGACATACATATTTTTTATAGACATACATAGTTACCAATATTTAAAAAAGATATTAAGTTTTTTTTGAAACCATCTTCACTTACGAACATTTTGAATTGAATAATACTAAAAACGTGGTAAAGGTTCATTATTTCCATAACCAATTTTATTAATTAGATTATAAGATTAATCTCTGACAAACATTGTTTTAAAATAAGATTTCAAAACCTCCAGATATTGGATCCCTAATATAAAATAAGCAACAGTATTCTAAAATTGATCTAACAGCTTATCTAAAATTTAGCGATCTCAATGTGAAATGATCAGTAAAGTCTTGTGAATTTCTATAAATAAAACCAAGCATAAAACTGGCTTTGGCTACGGTTACTAGTCACTTTAACTACAGTAAATAGTAAAAGTTAACTTTGTGTCAAAAATTACCACGAGATCTTTTTTCCCGTTACTGTTGTGTTAATAAAGTACTATTATTTCGTGATCGAATGTAATCTGTTTGTTTCGGCTAAGAGAAAGCTTTTACACTTAGAAACATTATCAAAAACAGGAGAAGTTCTAAATAACTTCCCTGAAGGAATCCAGAAGAAACAACCATAGGATTAAAATATTATTAATTTTGATAAGTAGTCAAGTTAGATAGCCCATAAAACTTAGTTACTTAAGGTGGGGTTTCAGTCCGAGATGACATGAGCCTTAATAATCCTGCTCGGTCCTTATACCTACCTGTCTTTTGTTTTGTTGGATGACTTATTCTCCCACTTGAGTCGCGGTCTTCCTTTACTGCTCCGTTCTTTGAGATTGGACCTTCACGGGAGGAACGTTGATGTCCATTCGCTCGACAAGACCCAGTCATGGAAGTCGTTGGACTTTTAATCTTTTAACCAGGTCAGTGTCGCTGTAGAGGACTTTACTTCTCAATTGCCTTCTAAGTCGAACCAATTTCAATTCAATGTACTTTTTTGATGACAGCACATACTTGGTCTTGACCTCATTGATCACTAAACCCACTCTCTGCCCTTCCGTCGCAATGCTGAAAAACGCACCACTGACATCAAGCTTTGATCTTCCAATTATGTCAATCTCATCGACGTATCCGAGAAATTTAATGGAGCCTTGGAAGCTGCTGCCTGCAGGGTTGACGGTTGAGTTTTGCACAATCCGACCTTGATAGAGCAGCGTGCATTCCTCATCGTCATTCTGCACAAACGTACAAGTAAGCATTGGCCTGCAAAGCTCTACCCCACAGATGGCGTGAAACTCGGCTTTTAAATTGATAAAGATAAGGTAAGTATCGATTTGAAGTTCATGTATTTTTTTTAAAGATCTGCCTTAATGTGAATATTTTGTCAATATTGGACTTTCCTGTCCTGAAACCACACTGAAATGGACCTATCAGGTTGTTAAAGAATGGCTTCAAACGTTCACATAATACGGCAAAAAGGATCTTATACGCTATACTCAGGAGACTGCTGCCTCTTTAAGTCCATCAAACACTTTTACGAAATCAGTGTAGAATCCGCCACACTGTAAACTTAGAAAAATAGATCTCCCAGTAATAAAGCCATATTTCTGAAGGCAAATATTTGCAAAAGTAAAAAAAATGTATTAATTCCAGATATTTTGCAAATACGGTATCAATTAGTTGCTTCACTTCTTGACCCTGACTTAAAAACCGGATCAAGCAAGAATTTTTCCAATTTTTAAAATTCTCCGAGAAAACTTCTTTCCAAAGAGAACAGTTAAATATGAGTTCAGTTAAGCTTATCTGCAGGTCACCAATATTAATAATCCTAGAGGACAATTCAAAGTTAGAAGTGTTACTAAAACATGATGGATTACACACTGAGCGAAAAAACAAGGTATTTGACATATTCAGGTAGTTTTACCATGAATTTGATGAATAACTTAAAACTAATCATAATAAGTCGTGATATCGCTCATCAGGTCGTCGGGCGCTTTAAAAAAAAATACAAAATGTTGCTTTAAAATTCTTCAATTCAGTTTTAGTTTATAACTTTGATGTCTAAAATATGCAAAAATTATACAAAAAACCATTTCTATATATAATTAATGCAAATATTAACATGACCTTAAGCCCTCTGCACATGTTAGCTTTTTAAATCTATTTGTATATTAAAACATATCTGCTGCAAAACGTTATTTTATATTTTGAATTCGATTAAAATAAATAAATCATTAATTATTTTAAGCCTAAAGGTCGTAGGTTATTGTATTTTCATTTGATTAATTGTTAATTTTTATAGAGAACCCTAGTAACCCATATTTTATGGATATAATCATAATATTTCCCGACAAACCAAAAATCACACACACAAATTTTGATATTCTTCAATTCCATTCAAAATTTCAAATAAATTGAAAAAAATATATATATTTAGATACATAGATGTTGGATCGTGGCGGTGTCGAACTATAATTACTCTAGACATGAGTTAAGTGCTTCATTATTCCAAAGCAGACTTTATTGTAATCCATAAATTGAACATGGGAACCTATCTATCTATGTTTAGATATTTATATGTAGGCTAGGCATGAAGTATCTTCACGATAACGAGTTATAATATGTTTGTGCAGCTTAAAGATGCGAGCTCTGCGTGAGATACTTATATTCAATGGCAAACTCAATCTATGCGCATATATATTATATGGAATTAAGATAAACCTTTTGTATTGTATGCGATGGTTCCCATAGTTAAAACAGAAACAAAAAAAAGTGTTGAAAAAGAGCAAGTCATTGATAGATACTTTATTTAAAATAGATACAAAAAAACCTAACGGATCATGATGGTGTGTTCTCACAGTGGGAGTACAAAACTCATTATTATTTAACTCGTGCGCTTTCTTGAGGTATATCGGTTTTTAAAATTTAAATTTCTTTGAATATAAATGCGTGCCCATGAGTGTTAGCTTTGAATTAAGAAAAAGTTAAAGCAATCGTAATTCTCACAATGTAAACTGGTTCAATGAACATTTTTATCAAGCTCTTCTTTCCGAATGCAAGTACTTTGTGATTTAATACAAATTTTAGAGGTTATACTTGGTTATATACTAAATTGTGAGACTATTATGTTAAAATTTTGATTATATTCATAAATGAATAGATTAAACTTTAAGAAGTCGCAAGGTCTATTTGTCCTCCTTGTGAAAAAAGAAGCTCAATCATAAATCGGGTGCCAATTAACATTAAAAATATAGTCCAGAGCTGTTAATTGGCATTAAATATGCACAATTTCCAATCGTTGTTCAGGAATAAGTGAATTCATTATAAATCGTAAAGCAAACTGAGCTTAAATCAAGAAGCATTTGCCAAAAATACTTATTAAGAAACACCATTTATAAAAATAAATAAAATAAATTGGGTGGCGTCCCAATCCGTTGAGAGCTAGGGCCTAGTGACTTACAAATCTCAACCATTCCTGTGTGCGAGTACTGTTGTTAGGATGGATATTGGACCTACAGTTTTAAGCCGAATCCGAACGGCTGATTTGAGAAAGCACTTTTCGTGACAAGAATTACTCTTCAAAATTTATCAATTCCTCACAAGAGCAGTACCCGTGAAAAACTTTAGATGGCATGGGCAGGGATCGAACCCAAGACCTCTGGCATGGCAGTCCAATGCACTAACCGTCATGCTACGGGTACTACAAAAAAACCACCAACCCAACCAACCAACCAAATAAAAACTTTTTGACCATGTGTTTATCTTCCCTTTTTTGAGATATTTATTGGAATCTGGGTTAAATCTGTACTTATATTATAAAGCTCAAGAATTTGTTTGATTGTTCGTGTGTTTGTTTGTTTGTTTGAACGCTGTTATCTCAGAAACTACTGGTCCCATTCGAAAAGTTCTTTCAGTGTTAGATAACCGATTTATTGAGGAAGTTTATTTTTACTCTCCACTGCGTGCGCCGCCGATACGTTTGAATTTTTTCTAAAGTTTTGTATTACACAATGGTTTTCCTTTAATAGTTTTAAACAAAAAATCCGGAACAGCATATGTCTTTTTTTTTTTTAAATTGGCTCACTTCAACCTTTTTTATTATACAAAAACTCGTGCATCTTGTTGATGATAAAAAGGCATCTAGTTAAAATACTTGAAATTTGCCAACTCTTACTTTTTGACTTTTTTGGTATATTGGTCAAGCGAACTCTAAGACAATTTTCTCTTGCAAAGTTCTCATAAGCTAGATACTATCTTTATTTAGGGTTTTGCAAACATTTATAGTATATCAATTAAAAAAATTACCTTTATCGAGAATTTAGTAAGACCTTAAGCCTTTAATGTAGGAAAATCCCACATATGTATGAGTTATAAAGTAAAATATCCCAGAAGCCCACTGTTCTTTTTAAATTTAAATTAATTCATTGGCGCTTCACATAATTTACTTAAAAACCTTGTCTTTTATTGTTCTTATGGCCGATTTCTTGACAAAATTCTTGTCTGTGAACTCAGTTAACGAAAAAATACAACTCATTTTATTTAATTTCTATTCCTTGATAATCCGACAACTAAAAGTAAATTAAGAATACTATTTTAGTCATTTTAACAACCTCCAGGTACATGTAACAACAAACTCATGTCTATTCCTCGATTAACATAATCTTTCTTGACTCCTCATAAGATTCTCCAGAGTTTGAAATTTCTGAAAATTCTTCCGAAAATAATCTTCTACCATCAAAACAAAACAAACGCCAAACGAAGCCAAGCCAGAGAGACAGACATAATTATTTATAACTAAACAGATGTCATGTTGACATGTTGAGTATTCAAGAGCAAAGTACCTATCTTCAAAAATACCAAACCATAAAAGTCGGCAAATTTTCTGCATGGCTAAGCTGCTATAGCACGAGTATAAAAACCTATGTCTATAGCAAAGCGAGCAGCTTCAGCGTATCCAAACATGGAAGTTGTTGATCATCTAAATGGAATTTTTAAGTTGTTCACTTAAGATCTTGTGGCGTCTGAATTAATTTATTTTTGACTTAAGACCTTCGGTTGATGCGACAACGACAATGATCACAATAATTGAATGAACTCTCTCGTTGACATCGGAAATAAAATAAGAACCGAAAAACAATGAAGACGAAAATGTCTACGTGTTCTTTTAAAATTGTAAGTTTTTTTTTTTTCATTTTATAGGTTAATAGCGCGTGGTTAACCCTTCCGGTCTTTTTAAAATAAGTAAAACATTAAATGTGGCAGTTTGGTTTTTGAAAAATGTAAATATTTCGCGTGTCTGATGCATTCTTCAAGACAAAACATTTCATATTTTGTTTTGTTTTTACGGCATACAAGAAATTGAATAATAAGTTTTTGCACGAACTTGAGTGCTTTATTATTTTATAAACTGTTTTACAAGCTGAAAACTTACAAAATATAAATCAAAAATTGTTATGTTTGTATTGGTATAAACTGGTCTATAGTCAAGAGTAGTTCACAATTTTGTCTAAGAGTCTATACCTTTAAGGGCTTAAGGGTCGATAAATACCTAAAATGGAGGAAAAATAAAAATTTATCATAAATACAAGTCTTTAAGCACCGCTCAAAAATGTTCTGTAAAGAACGATGACAAAATTTAACTAACATAATGTGTAAATTAAGCGTTCATTTATATATTTCAAGAACTAGAAATTGTGTCGAAACGTAACTTTTTTTATTTAACTAACACATTGTTATCGTGTTATCATTTCTATAAATGAGAAGAATCATCTTTTGATCTCTTTGGTAGGGTTCTTGAGTTTAAAGAAATAGGTACATTTAGGAATTTTCCTAAAACATACACACAAATGAGTTAGAAAGAAGCTTTAGTGTGGCACTCACAAATTACACGTTGCAGAATCTCTTTTTACTTCAGAGCTTTTATATTAAAATAATAGGTATGAAATGTTTATTATGTTTTTCAATTAGCAATAAGTTTAACGAAAGAGTCATTTTTGCTGTTTTTGGGACATTAAGTTTAATTGTTTACTTTAAAGTCTTCTTCGCGGATACGTTGTCTATAGCGCGGTGCGGTTGTAATATATTTATATAAAATTTTCCAGCCTACTTTTCCATTCAGAACTTCCAATGTTTCTGCCAATTCTATCATAGCTGCTTCAAAATATTTTATAAGAAATTCTTTTAAAACAGGACATCTAACAATGAAATGGTGTACATATTCTCTGGCATTAAGATTGCAAAGGTCGCATAGGATCAGCAGATCTGGTCGATGGTAATGTAATTTAAATTTAATAATTCGCCACTAACTTTAAGTATAACATTTATTATACTTTTGGGGAAACGGTTGTGGAGATTTGTTCGTTCTTTTAGATCTAAATTAAGTTGACTGTAAATCATTCTATGTTGTGAAGATTGAGCTTCCTGTTTAAAAATTCTATACGCGACATGGCTTAACTTTTCTATGACAGTTTTAAAATTTTCTTTTAGATCTGAGGAACCTTTCAACCTCCTCGTATTGGCAATATACTCAAACTTGCGTGCCATAAAGCATTATAGAAGCAGCTGTCGCATGAAAATTGTTTAGCTTTGAACTATGCTCGACACCTTTATTATCAACGCAACGTTTCCACACAGAAGAAAATGCTCTTTTCGATTGCGCTAGCTTCGACTCAAAATGCTTTTTTAGATGTTAGGTTAGAGGTTAGATGTTATTAAAACCCCTAAGTATTTGTACTCTCAAACAATTGCAACATATTCACCTTTGTACATCCACTTTTTATTATTTGTATCTCTTCCTCCTCCGCCCCGAAATGTCATAATTTTATACTTCTCTAAAGTAACTGACAGATTCCAATTTTCACAGTATGTCTCCAGTCTGTCCACCATACGCTGCATTCCTTCCACCGATTCAGATAAAAAACAATATTATCCGCAAATATCAGACCTGGTATCCGAGTTCTTCTGAACTGGATTCCTCTTTCGACCTACTCCAAGATATCATTGATAAAAAAAAAAAAAACAAATAGTAGTGTGCTCAACACGCAACCTTGTTTAACCTTGACTTCAGATAAATACTCCCCATCCCATACGTTGGCCACATTATGCTCATACATCCCTCTGACAAGGGTAACGACTTTACTTGATACTCCAAGCTTATAAAGCTTATGAAAAAGCGCTTCTTTTTTCATAACAGAGTCGTTTAAATTTTTGGTTGGCATCTGCATTCATTAATTTGGAAAAAGATGCGTTGAATTTTCTCAGCAGCTTTAAGAAAGCGAACGATTTTTTTCTTGCTTTTAGACACTCATCGTCAAACCTTCTACAGAAATGATTAGATGTGAAGAAATGCTCAAGTTCTAAATATTTCTAAAGCGAGATTTTGTTTTATTTTAGAACTTCGTTAAAAAATTGGCCGTAAAATGTTTAAGATTTTAAAATTCAAAAAATAAGATGAAATTGAAGACGTGTTTCAGGAATTTAAAGGCAATATAGCTATCGCTTATTCAAGGTTACTTATTAAGAACCTGAATATTTCTTATCTTATATATATAACTTATTGCTAAAGTTTTTCCTAATTTTAAATTATGTAAAAACTTTTAAAATTATTACAAACATTTTAGTTGTTTTTGAAAGCAAGCCGCTTTTTGGTGAATATAGACAAATTACTAACAAATCTTTACTTTCTTTAAGCATTTTAAGCTTTATTTTTCATATTGTTCGACCCTCCTGGATCCGCCATTGTTAGATTTTTAAAACTTATACCACCGGTTAAAACGGACCAATCTTTAAATGATCTACAAATGATTCTTGTTCCTTAATTTATAATATACTTTAGGAGAAGTTTAAAAAACACTTTCCTGTGTATAAGTCTTGGTTCTTATTTCTTATCGAATATTGTCTTGTACGTTTAAGACCGTTTCCATTTCGGTCTTGATGTGGCTTTTAACCACTTTTGTAACCATTTCAATTTAAACGTCATGATAAAGATTGCTTTTTCTTAAACCTATACCTATAAGAGGCATTATTATTTCACAGTTTAATATGTAACACTAGGAATAGACATAACCTCTACGAACTCAAACTTGTTTCTTATTGGTATAAAACTATAAACGACCCTTCCTTAAAATTTCTTCAACTATTCGGTTTTAAGGAAATTCAAAAAACCAATAACTTCTTCCTATTAAAAATTTTTGTGATGCCACAATCTAGTTTGGCTGTACTTTAATGATCTATAAAATAAATAGTTTAAGTTTACAACTCCAAAACGAACTATTTTGCACGGAAGGAAGTACAAGTCAAAAAAACACGTTAAATGTGAACTTCTGATCATTAATCTTCACAGTCCATCATCAATTTTAATACCAACCATATAAAGTCTCGTGATTACACGCAATCATTAAAATGGAAAATAACTAAATTATTTACGTTTTTTCAATCTAACAAAAGCAAAACAAAAAGAAAATATAAGAAAGTTAAACTGCAGATCTTTGCAGAAAACGGAAAACAATTTTGAATGAAAATAAAATAAAAACTAAACTGAACCATCTCATTTTACGATCACCGGAAAAAATGTTTAAAAAATCCCATTTAATACGATTATGATAAATTATTATCTACAAATTTGCGCTTTCAAAGTTTTCTTGTTTTTTTTGTTTAAATAATATTGAATGTCCTAGAAACGTTTGTTAAAGTCTGTTAAGATAATTAAAAATTAAAGGCGATTTTTTGTTTAACTTTGAAACTTGTATGATTAGCAACTCCATCATAATATTCGTTGATGGTAACATTATTATGTACCAAAACAACAATTAAGCAAAATAAAATAGCTTTGTCCATAATTATTAATTAAGAAAAGCTGCAAGATCGGTTTGCTTTAATGGTGGGTATAAGGTTTTATGGGTAAAGGTAATTTTCTGTCTTTTTTTTATAATAAATTGTACTAACTGTTGAAAAAGAGCTATAAACGATTTGTTTTATGACGTGTTTTCTATATATCTGATGGTGCATGCATGTGGGGTACGTTACGGGCTTGAATTTGATAATTTATAGCTTTCAAAGAGCACTAGTATCTTTTATGGTTAGCGTTGTGATACAAGGATGTCTTTACTTTGAAGTTTTTGACGTTAGAGTACAGAAAAGCTTTCTAACTATAAATTAATACTGAAGGGTTGGGAGAAGTAAATCAAGTATTGAGTGGGATACTATTTAAATAGTCTCATGGGGTTAACGCTATAAAATAAGGGGTCACTTAAATAATCAAACTTGATTTCTACCTTTTTATTGTTTGTGTGAACATGTACAAATTTTGGAATCGATTTTGGCTTTTTTGCATTGTGGAAGCTTTGTACTCGGAAACCTTTACTCCCTTCTAAGAGAGAAGTATTTCCCCATCACAAATTTATAAAATTATAGAGTATTTTGGAAAAGAAAGCTGGAATTCTCCAATTATGTTAAAATCTAGTGTATGGCAAAAGTTTCAGGTCTTATGATTGAATCCAATTTCTAAACCACCCTAAAAGTGTAAATGGGGCATTGTTTTGTTGGAAACACAACGGTTCCACGACCGTTCCAGAAAATATTTATAGTCGTTAACGTTCATTGATGAGAACAAAAGCTCGAAGTGTATTGTGCCATAGTAGGACTTAGCTCCCCAAACCATTACACCTGATGTACGGCTGTGATAAATAAATAAATTGGGTGGCGCGACAGTCCGTTGAGAACCAAGGCCTAGTGACTTACAACTCTCAACCATTCCTGTGTGCGAGTAATGTTGTCAGGAAATTTTGAGAAAGCACTTTTTCATGACAATAGTTACTCTTGGAGAATTCGTTAATTCCTCGCAAGAGGCAGTACCCGTGAAAAGACTTTAGATGGCATAGGCAGGGATCGAACCCAAGACCTCTAGCATGACAGTCCAACGCACTAACCATCATGCCACGGGTACCACTGTACTGTACGGCTGTGATGCCTTCTCAAAAAAAGAGGTTGGGATGCGACCCAGTTAAAAAAGTTATCAAAATGTTCAGTTTCTTTGATTTATAGAGTTTTTACTGTTCAAAGTTATAAAATCTTAGTGAAATGTATATAGATACTAGCTGCCTACCTCGGCGTTGCTCGCAAACTTTATTTTAGACTACATTTGATTAGCAAAAAAAGATTGTATTAAGCCAACTTTAAAAGACAGACATATGATGTCGTGAATTATTAAAGGGAAACAATTCTGTAATATATTATTTTAGCAAAACTTTAACCGTTTCCGCATCGTAGAGAAAGCTCTAAATAACTCTCGATGGTTTACGAGGTATAGCTTCCTCAATAAATAGACTATCTTAAAATTAAATAATTTTTCCAATCGGACCAGTAGTTTCTGAGATAAGCGTGTTCAAAAAAACAAACAAGCAAAGCAATTTTAGAAAAGTAGTACAGATATAGAAATTATACTTCCAAAACTGATGTACTGTCTATGAAAAAGAACTGAAATGATCTAATGGTCTGAAAAGATCATCTAAAAATCAAATCTTTTGAAGAAGTAAGTCTTCCCAATTTGAGGGTCAACAAATCGAAGTTCCACCTTAAAATGTGATCTTAATCAGAGTTCCAAAACTTGGGAATTTGATAAAGAAATGAGTTAGAACTAAATCGACTTCTAATTATTCTATTAAATGAGTCTTAGATAGATAATATTTTTATCAAATATCATATTAGTTACTTAAGAGAATTCTGCTTTTTAAAGCAATTGTTGAGAAGAATTTATGGGAAGGCAATCAAATGCATTATATGTTTTATTAAAACAAACATTTAATGGTTTAACTTCTTGTAGGTGTCCAAAAACTTATTAATACACAAAGTATTATATTTTTATTGAAACTTAACAACCAGAAAAAGTTGTGCAAAAGTATTTTTTTTTTAAATTTGTATTTGAGATCGGGTTTCTATAAAATAAAAACAAAAAATTAGGACAAACATCGTATACAGTTAGTGCGAGCATAAAATTATCAAAAATTTGATTTCCATTATTCTCTGAGTTAAGACAGGTTTTAATATCTACCATAACATATTAATATCGCATAAATCAATCGATAAAGTTTATCTTTTCTTTTATTAGTAAAACGAACATTGACCCGGAACGATCGATGTGCGAAAACAAAGCTGCGAAAGTATTCGACGAATTTATTTTTTTGTTGTATCTTTAAGATAATCAAAGAATCTAATATTCCCGTTAATGAAAGCTTTTGTTATTTTTTTTTCCAAAATAATAACTAAAAAAGTGAATTTTTTTTTCATAAGAAATTGGTTGTCTATTGTTGATTTGTAATTAGATTTTCGTGAGTAGTCGATCAAATTTTTAAAAATATTTCAGATTACTTTATTAAAATTATATAAAGGCTAATATAATTGATCAATGAGGACAATAGGGAAATAAATCAAAAAAATCAGGTCAGACATACCTCAAAATAGGTCAAATATAACAAAAGGGTACAAAATTGCTTTGGCAATATTCTAATTTTGTGGCCCAATGCTATAATTTGAGAAAAATTTTTGAAGAATCGTAAGGAAACAAATTTAAACAAAATAATATATGGATGAACATTATTCATTTTATATTAAGGTCTTTTATGTATGTTTATGTTAAATGTTGGATATGTTTAAGGAACTGTGTGTGTGATCTTTAATTTTTGAATAAGTTTTAAAATTGTGTTTTAGAAATTCTTGAACATTATATTTATTATTTTGTTATTAAATTAACCTTTTCCTCCTTTAGTATAGAACCAATTTTAACTAATTTTGTGTAAAAAGAAAGAAAAATGTCTGTAGACTGTTTTTTTTTGTATTCAGTATAAAGTTACAAATTGTTGAAAAACTTAACTTTTTACTATAATAAAAATATGAAATACGGGAAAAATTAAACTAATGGTTTGTGTATTTCAATGAACTAATCGAAAGCACAAGCCTTTTTTTCGATAAGTAAGTTTCCCGATATATATAACCACATACTGAAATTTTAAGTTTAGTTTAGTTTATTCATCAAACAAGGCTACAATAGGTACTTTAGTGATTACTAAATAGTATAATACATACAATTTAAAATTTTAAACATTACCACCAGCAAAGTTATTTAGAATTACCAATAAATTTGATTTAAATAAACATCTAGTAACATTGAAATCAATCATGTTGAAAACAGTATTTGTTTCTCTTAAACGCCTGGATATTGCTTCATTGGAAGCATACACAGTTCTATGACATGGAACATTAAAAAACGGTTGGTTTCGAAGCAATCTCGCAGGAAAATAAAACCCGATTAGAGCTAAAATCTGTGAACAATCAATATGATTTGCTACTATGTCACGAATGAACATAACCTCCGAATACTTTCTACGAATGTTAAGAGGCAAAATAGTAGTTTACACCTCGTTTCATAGGTAGGAAGATCTATGTCCCATTGAAGTCTTTTCACTACAACTCTCGTGAATCGTTTTTGGATCTTTTCGATTCTAAATGAATGAAGAAAATATGAAGGATTCCAGACTGCAAGTATTCAAGATTAGACCTTACAAACGCAAAATATAAACACTTTAAGGAGTGTGGATAGGAAAACTCCTTTGAGTTTCGCAATATGAAACCTAACATTGAACTGCCTTTAGCAGCTAAAAAATCTATATGCTTTACAAAGTCAAGTTTTTTATAAAAAATCACACCAACATCTTTTTTAAAGGTTATAAAATGATGCATTCTTTATATTTCTATGAGTTTTTACTTTCTTAGAAACCTTACGGGGTTTTGGTTTTTAATAGTGAATAACTATGTAAAGAGCTTACTTTTACATTAAACATAAGAGTGGGAATATTTTCAATCTCCTCGGTGGTGTTTTAAAAATGACAAAAACTCAATTGACAATATAGCGGAATTTTGTAAGTACATAGATCATATTTTTAGCATTTAAGTCCATATTTATAGACACATGTATGTATATTTATTTTCATGGTAAAAAATTAGCCTAAAATCAATCTTCTATTCATACCCAACATCATTTATAACTTCCATATAAATAATTATTTTGTTTAAACCATTTGAATTCATATCGTCCGAAATATTAAAATACTTATACCTTGAAGTCTTTTGTTTTCTGCCAATTTGATCTCTTGAAACCGTTATTGTTCAAAACTTTCGTTTTTTTTCTTACAAAATGCATATAAATATTTCTTTACGAAATAGATTTAATCTCGAAAGGTAGTTTTTGATGATTTGACTTATCCATAAAACTATTGTTTTCTGTTTAACAAACAAAAACTGAGACTTTTCAATGAAAATTCATTGAAAAATAATACAATCTTTATAAATATGTTTGTATTTTTTTACTGGGATATAAAAATCAGATTTTATTAATGACAAATCCGATTACGAGTTCCTCCACAGATTTTCATCGAAAGTGATTTCGAAGTCATAAAAAAGATTAATTATTTTTTGTTAGAAATGAGAGTCAATCAAATTTCGACTTTGATATAAACTTCGACTCTCAACTCAATCCCAAAATTGCATTCAAATTTATTGTGGTTTGGTTTTTCTTATTATTATCGAATTCAATAAATATAATTAAGTCGCATAGTGAAATCAATGAAATCAACACATCAGAAATTATACTCACTCCGATGTGTAATGAATATAAATTACTGATCAAAATATTGACAACGATGACGAAGCGAAGCAAAAATTCATCAAATATTTGTGTGCATAGCTTTAATTTGATGGCTTGTTAAGATGGTTAAAGAGGTTTATATAGGAAGTGTAGGTATGCACATGCGAAGCATTTTATTTTTGTGTCGATTAATTTGGTAACACTAAATGACTTTGCCATTCCATATGAGATAGTTTTTAACTATAATTGGGATTAGGGGGGTTGTTCAAAAATTGCAAGCCATAATATTTTGAAAGATATGTTTTTTTTTGTTTCTGAAGACCTCGAAGCACGTGAGTGTGATGGAAGTTTTATTGCAAAACAATTATTAACTGAGAAAAATTTTAATTGATTTACACAGCGAACTAAGTTCATTCAAACATAATTTTTAAAGCAAGTTATTATAGTTATAAACTATCTCTTGCAAAGGGCCTTCCCAAGGGCTAAGACCTTTTTTCTTGAGGGTTTTTGAAGATGTTTTATCTACTTAATACAGTAAGCCGTATTATGTGAATGTATAAAGTCCATCGCCAAGAACCTGAAAGGTCCTTATCAATGTTATTTTAGTTCATTAAAGTCCACTGTCAAACAAATATTCACTTTACGCCAGATTTTGAAAAAATACAACAGAAAAATTGTCACCTCGAAAATTTTACGAATACAAAATGATTTTATCTCCAAAACTATTTTGTGCCACAAAAAATAAAGTTTTTAACATCTGGTAAAATTTTGAGAAAAATCGAATTGACAGTTTTTTTTTTATAAAAATAAAAACCGTTAAAAAAAAACATTACTCAAAGTTGTTAAAAATTGAATTTTGACTCAAATATCTTTTCAAAAATTTGATATTATGGCTTTCAGCTAAATTCATCTTATAAGAAATATTGTGTTCAATATTCTGAAAAATTTTGAGAAAAATCGAATTAACAGTTTTCTTACAAAAAATAAAAGCCTAAAAAAATTAGTAAAAGTCGGTAAAAATTCATTTTCGACTTAAATATCTTTTAAAACTTTGAGAAATTGGCCTTAAACTACTTATATCTATTAAAAAATATTGTTGTTAAAGTTCAGTAAAATTTTGAAAAAAATCGAATTAAGAGTTTTTTTTATATAAAATAAAAACTTAAAAGAAAATTTAACAAAATTTGGTAAAAATTAATTTTCGACTCAAATATCTTTTTAAAAATGTACTTTCTACTCAAATAGCTTCACAAAAATTAAAAATATTGTCTTTAAACTCTTCTTATTTCACATTAAAATATATTTTTCGACATTTAGTAGTTTTTTTTTTATAAAAATCCAACAGTCCTTTTTTTTCATAAAAAAAATAAAATCTAAAAAAAAAGTACGCAAATTTTGTAAAAATTGATGTTCGGTTCTTAATGTCTCTCAAATTAATTTCATTCATCCAATTTGTAAAAATTTAAGAAATGATAGTTAAATTGGTTAAAATTTGTTTTCGACTTAAAATCTATTTAGTAAAACTAGATTTTCAAACTAAACTTTTTTCTTATATAAAAAATTGTCTTGGTAATTTTTAAATTTGTAAGAATAATTCGACTAACAACTTTTTTAACCCAACACGAAAACCTAAAAACTTTTGAGCAAGACAAGTAGACAGACGGGATAGGAAGTTATCAGTGTGGGTCGCATCCCAGCCTCTTTTTTTTTGTTTGGGCTAAGAAACCAATTTAGTACTGAAGCCCTCTTTCAGCCAATTAATATGTCGCTATATAAGACCCTCATTATCCCCGTCCTGCTTTACGGTGAAGTAGCATGGACTAAGATAAAATCGGATGAAAGCACATTGGTTTGTTTCGAGAGAAAATTTCTTAGTATGATCTGCGGTCTCGTTTGCTTAGAAGTTTGATCTTGTCATGTAATCATTCATATTTTCATTAATCCAAATCTTGACAAATCCTGTAATCTTAATTCTGTTAATTCTCTAAATGATTCCTGAAACCACTTATAACATATTATTAGTTCAGGGCTAAATTTTCAAAGCCAAACCTCTTTTCTATACCTGATTCTATTGAAATGTTTAATCGATGTATACTTTTTTTGTATTCTACAACCTCTGTCAACATGTTGTTTCCCATTCCCATAAGATTGCCGGTTGCCTCCATTGCCGAGTCGCTAAAAGCCGGCCGGACGTTATGTCATATTCAATGTGACGTCTGTCAAAAGATATTATCTTCAATTCTTTGGCGCGCCTTTTTTCTTCTTATTATTCCAATTTCTTTGATTTCACTTCAAAAATAAAAACTGATTTATTGTGATTTTGTTTTGCATTTAAGCCTTTCTTTTTGTTTTATTAGCAAATCGGTCATGTGCACTATAATTCCAACTATAGAAATGCCATACAAATGCATAGATATTGATTTTTGTGTTTACCTTTAACAAATTTATTTAAAAATATAAATATATAATTTATTTACATATATCTGTAATTTTGTATTGAAAAACAAATGGAGTAAAAAAATAATAATGATTTATTGACACTATTTGTATAAATATAGATACCAACTTAGAGGGAGGAGCATTATGATGCGTACGGCTTTTAGTTCCGCTATATCTTCGACTATATTATTGTGATGTCAAGCTTAAATATCAGAAAATATGGGGTAAAATTATTGAATACAATTTATAATAAATCAGTCCAAGTTTGATTTTATTGTGCTAAAGAGTTCAATTTAAAAGTTGTTTGTATTTTAATTAGGTACATACAATTTTTTTCTTTGTGAAATTAAAGAAAGCACAATTATTACTGAGCGGTTATTCTTCTTTCGATAGAAGGTGTGTTTTCATACGGAAACGCTTGGAATTTTTTGATCTTTAAAAATGTAAAACAATATCTCCTATAATAAACATTGGCTTTAATTTTCTTATAGACCCCTATGTCTTTGGCTATAAAATAAATTCAGTGACCTTAAAAATTTACATTTAAACCGATAATTCTTAACAAAGATACTACATCAACATATTTTTGGACATTACAATTCTGGTTCGGACGTAATAAGATCTGGAGGTCCAATTTTTGAAGCAACATGTGTGGCGGTGTATCGACTATAACTCGTCGAATATTGTCTTCCAAGTGGTCTTTCGTTTCTGAGTTATCAGAGTTATTCACATATCCCCACAGAAAATAGTCACATTGTGTTAAATTGCACGATCCTAGGATCCGTTACGTGAAAGAATACGGTTACCAAAATGTTTTCATCAATAAGTCAATGGTAGAACGAGATGTGTGACATGGTGCGCGATTTTGATGAAACTACAGCTCCTAAAGATCATAGGTCTTTAATTGATGAACGAAAATGTCAGTAATCACGGTTTTAACTGTAACGTGCCGTTTTTAAAGAAGTACGGACCAATTTTGTCACAAACGTTTAAATCACACAAAACTGATAGACATCACTCCAAATTCGGAAGTTTTGTTTACTGATGTATCCATTCAACAAAAAGTGAGCTTAATCGCTGAATTCCTGCGATACGTGTCGTACATATTTTGAACTAAAGAACGATTTTGAAATTATATTTGCACCATTTGGAAAAGTAGTTCATTCCTCACTGCGGTTATACAACGATGTTCTATTTTCTCGATCGCGTGCTTCTCATGCTTTCTTTTTTTCCATCTAAGAAGCCGGTGTTCCTCTCTCCTCTTCTGCTCGTAAAGCTCGCGAGCAGCTTTGGTTTGATAACTATAAGGCGTCAAAATTTTGTACATTTACAACGAGTTCTAAGGAAATGATTGAAAGTAAAGTAATGTTCGAGTTCTTAAAATGTATAAAACAAAGCTTAGGTCAAACTTTAACTTTACAAACTTCCTGAAAATTGGACCCAATTTTTCGATTATACAAGTTTTTCTGGTTAACAGAGATTGGTTTGACTTCAATTCTGGAAGAAATATATGTTCGCTTTCATAAAAACGTAATGTTATATGGTTTTAGATTGACAGCCATAAATTTAAAAATGCATTAGAATGTAGAAACCAAATTCAAAATTTAAAAGCTATTGGCTCAATTGCAGTGATAATAAAAAATACAAAATTGAACTGCCAAAAACTATCTGAGTTTTTTTTAAATAGTAGTCGTGGTTAGTGAGTTGGACTATCGTCCAACCAGAGGTCTTGGCTTCAATCCCTCTCTGTGGCATGGAAATTTCTCAAATTAGACGTTTGGAATCAGCATAAAACCGTAGGTTTTCTCCATTCCTGAAAACACTAATCACACACAAGAATGGTTGAGAGTTGTAAATCATCTAATTTATTACATATATATAACCTCCCTGAAACTGCGTTGATAGCAATAACGCTATTTTCGGAGCTAACATAGACAAATTTGGTTATTATTTGTAAGAAATATAGACAGTTTTCAGAATCACAATATTTGTTTATCAATTTTTAAAATTTGTGCGATAAAAAAAGATACTTTACGTATGCAGAATCATGTGCTTTCTCAAAAAGCCGTTCTGAAACTGTAGGTCCCTTCCATCCCTGGCAAGACTTGCACACAGGAATAGTTTAGAGTTGTACGTCAATAGAAATGTTGCGCCACCTAAAATATTAATTTTATTCTTTCTTAACTCATACATATCCGAGCGCTTGATTTGTGATTCTTTTTTCAATCAGAGCTAACTCGGAGCGCGCTCTTTGAGCTTTAAATAAAATGATGGATCTAATGGAGTAAAAAGCTAAAAGTGTCTGAATTCACGTTTATATCGTGCGGTATCAAAAAAAAAAAGATGGCAAATTCTACTTCTACAGACGCTTAGACACAAGTTTTTTTAAGAAACCATTTCATTCAATTTTACCACAACCCGTTTGTTTTCTGTTTCACGATTTTAACTCATATTCATACCGGATTGTTTCATACCCTTCTGTCATTTAATATTATATTATTTTATGTTTCGCTTAACTTAAATCGAATTGAGACATTTTTTTTTTCAAAACATCTACTTCTATTTCCATATTAAAACCACATCACATTACTATTATAGTTATGGTTTTCTTTCGACCTTCGGTAGAAAAATTCGCATAACAGTCTCATAGAAAAAAAATGCCTTGAGAAAGATATTTTTATCTGTGCTTTTTATATAGTTTAAAGTCCTGTAACGTTTTTAGTATACCATCACTTGAGAATTTAAAATTCAACCTAGTATCACTTCGACTTTGCCTTTAGTTCAACCAATTAAGTTTCTATTTATGAACTTTATTGATTAATGGATGTAAACTTTTAAGACACACTGTAGTGCTGGAAGGCACACACGTTAAACTGCAACTATATAGAATTCAATTTTATCTTTTGCCCTCTCCAGAATATGTGTAATTGAATCTCTTCTTTCTATTTAGCATTCGTATAAATATCTTTTATATTCTTAGATCCCCATCGCATCAGACAATCTGGATTGGATGAGAAGTATATATAAGTATTTTTGTCTTTTTCAAGGACAAAAGGTAGATGCCATCTTAGAATCTATGCAATTGCAAATTGCACTGCATAAAAATGTACACTTCGTTCACCGTGCATCACGCATAAAATGCGAATTGAATTCTGTGTACAAATATAGGTATGTGTATCTGTAAAGCGGCATCTCAAGACCTCACCCATAGCCGCATAGTCTCATAATATACCCTTATATGCCTTGTCTGGATTGCGTCTTCGTCATCGCATGATATGTGTGATGAATATAAGTTTACGCACAACAATAAAATGCAATGCATAAATGTAATTGCAATTTTTATTATGTTTTTGTATTTATATATTGAATTATGATGAATCCACTACACGCCCGACCGCGACGAACAATGATGATATGGAGAATATCGGTAGTCAGTCAGCTGAAAGGATTATTCTTTCAGATATTGCCCTCTCGGCTCATTTGAATAAAAATGCTTCTTATGGTTTTTTTTTGTAAAGATAAGCTATCTTTTATATTTTTGCAAAGTATGATTATTATGAAGCAATACGCAGGACGTGATATGAATTAAATTTTGTTGGAGAATCTTTGGAAGTTTACGTGTAAAAGATAAAAATAAAATGATTATGGTCTCTATAATTGTTTATGTATCTCTTATTCGTATGTATAGCGCCATCAGAGCGTATACAAGGCTGATTTTTTGAAAAAGTTCAACAACGTGTTCTTAAAAGGCCCGCGTGCAACAAATTAAGGTCATTGATCTGGGGAACAATTACGATATATAGGTATAGCATTTTCTCCTGTAGTTTGTTCATACTAAAAATTCTGAAATAAATCAACACTTCCTAATTCGTTTTATAATTTATAAGAAAATTCCTGATTGACTTTAATAACTTACAAAATTAACCTTTACTTAAAGTCGCCTCTTTTCATAATTACTTGAAACTCCGATCCTGGAAAATGTGGCTTGTTGTATAGGTAGTATAAAAATCTTCACTTTGATCTTAAGCGGTGGCATGTTTTTTATTTTTCCTTATTTTTTTAAAATTATCATTTTTTTATATTATTTCATTTGTAATTGAAAACGAGATAAGTTGCATCATGATGCACCTGTGAGTTGTTGTGTACGCGCACATGCCACCAAAGGGGTTATTTATTTGCGCAGAAATCAGCAAAATTGTATATAAGAAGAAGTATTGAGAAAACACTTCAGAGAGCATATCCCGTGAGTTCTGAGCTGATGTTTGCACGTGCTCATTATATTTGATTTTTTTTTGTTCACTATTAACTTTTGAAAACCGCATAAAAATCATTAAAAACGACAGAAAGATTTGCATATATTTAGGAATGAATGTTGCAACATTGAGTTGCAATTTGAGTTGTCATAAATATTAATGTTTATAATCATGTTTGGTTCAAGCCCTTTCACGAGTACAGCCTTTTGCGAGAAATTGACAAATCCGCTATATGTGATTCTTATCACGAAAAGTCCATTTTCGAATAAGGCGTTCGGATTCGGCTTAAAACTGTAGGTACCTTCCATCCCTGATAATATTACTCGGAACCAGAAATTGTTGAGAGTTGTAAGTTACTAGGCCCTAGTTCTCAACAGATAGTTGCGCTACCTATTTTACTTATTTTTAAAACTATGCTAATTTATTTTTCAAAGATACATTAAAGTTTTCAGAAATTACAATAATTTTTGTTTCTTTTCGTTTCAGGTGAGTTTTTGTGTCATGGTTATCACGTGAGTTATTTTGTTATTTCCTCTTTAAAAAGAGCACACAATCAAAATATATTACATTGAGGTTTTAAAAAGTAAACAATTTTTCCTCAGAATTATTTTACTATAATCAGTTTATTGGAGGCTTTATTCATTCAAAGTCTCAAAAATCAATTAAACAATTGAATTAAGTTTTTATTAAATGCATTTAATTGATTTTATAAAATAATTTAGAGTTTAATGAATGTTTATTAACATTTGAAATTCCAATCTTCAAGTGAATTTTATCTTTGGATTAAAGGAGCGTTATAAAAAATCCATGCATACAATTTTGGATTATTTAACGAAATAGTAAATTTGATTTTTGATATTTGATTCGAGTCTTAGAATATGTCACAATTGGATACTTTTTAGTTCCATACCTAGACCTCATAAGATGGCGAGCGTACCTTAGATACAAAGCTGCAATTTACTTTTTATTTCATTTCGTTGAATACTAACGTCAATAGTACTTTTATTTTATAGATATAATGAAAATGAATTATTCTAAGCTGTTAAGAAACTTAGTTTCAAATTTAATGCTATACAAAAGTAAAATGTAATAAATATTGAAATCAATTGATCGAGAGGGCTATTTGAATCAAAGTTCGATGTATACTAAATATATCACAAAATTGTTTCTCTAGTCACATACTAGTACAACTAAAACTATACTTTAATTTGAATTAATGAAGATAATAATAATCCATTAAATAATTCCAATCTTTAAATAAAATTGCGAATACCTCGATTGATTGGCGAGTGTGAAAAGGTGTGTTTTTGAAAGAAAGGTGAAACATACGACATTGAATGAAAAAGAAGGCAAAAACGCATAAATCTTCTCTGAATCGTTTCTAGCCTTGTTATATTAATGGAGTAATAAGGTGACCGCACTGCAGAACTATATTCAAGTATGTATTTGTTTTTTAAATGAAATATAGAGAAGTTTAAGACCCTATTAGCTTTCTTTAACATGTCAGAAGTAGATTTTATACTATTGAAAATCTTAATTTTATCAGAATAAATAAGAAAAGAAGAATTGTTGATGATCGAAACCAAGTCGTTTAAATACAAAATTGGACATAAGTGGCTTCCTTTAGGGACGATAAATTGACATAAATACTCTTTACATTGTAAAGTCTATTTTTAAAGTACGATGAGATCTATTTTAGAAGATTTTGTTGAAACATTGATATTTTAGCTTTTAAATCAATGTTTTGTGAAAGAGCTTGTCAAATGTTTTACTAAAGTTAATACACAATCGACTTGTCTACATTTTTCAAAAACATCAACACAAAAGGACATAACTATATTTCACTTCTTAACGAAGCCATGCTGATTATCGCATACAATTGAAGTACAATGAAAGGAAGGAACATAACATACAATAGAATCAATCAGTTTTGGTATCGTCGATAATTAAGCTGTAAGTCTGTAGTCCATTACTTCATTTGTAGGATCTTCCTCGTGCACCCAATAAAATGTCTTAACTTTTTTCGCATCGAAAAATGTATAACTTTGCAAAACAATAAAACAAGCTTTCTCCAAAGCCTCCTTTTTAAAACAACCATTAAAACATAAACACCCTTAAACATCTTATGTACTTCTCTTCGCACACACAAAATAAAATCCAAATTACCAATTTTCACATCTCAATCTGTGATTGCATAAATCAATAAATCTATGGGATAAACTTGAAGTTAATTTAATATGTTTTTGTAGAAAAAAAAGTTATTATTTTCCATTCACATGGAATAGATACTTTCATCTTCAAAGCATTTCAATAAATACAAAAAGAAACTGTAAGGCATATTCATATATGATCGTCAATCAAAATAACAACTGAACAAAATAAAAACTCTCAGGCAATAATTTTTCGTAAGCCTTCCACACGATCAGGAAATAATTATATATTATATTAAGCGACTTTTATGTGAAATCATAAATATTGATGCAAATAATCGCAAATCAAAATATGATATAACAAAACAAATAACAACAAAAACAACTATTTCGTAGTTGATGGTAAATATTTCATCTATACTTTCAGACCAAAGAGAGTTCAAATTAAATTTTAAATTCACATACTCGTACTAACAAACCTTACCAAAGTCTTTTATGGGCTTTCGATTCGATTTAGTTTCACATTTGGGTGCAAATTTCTTATTGGATTTTAAGTAGACTTATAGATATATATTTAAAACCAATTTGACTAGAAATGTGTTTTTGTTTATTTTTGCATTTTTTGATAATTAGTGAGAATTATAAAGATAAGTTAGCCGGTTGACCATGTGCGAATTGATTTTTATTGCGGTTATATTTTGCAAGAAATTGAAATACCAAAATAAAATGAACCAACCATGAAAATGCAATAAGCTACATAATACAAATTATTTATCTATGTGTGTTTTTATTAAGTTGGTTACATTAAATTGTTTTGCGAATATAATTAATACGTCAAACGTAATTTGCTATATTAATTCAAGTTGTGTAATTGAAGAATGGGATTATATTTTATAGCTACACATAATTTGATTAATATAAATGTTGCAATTTCAAAATTTATATAGAGAAATATAAATAAACTTTAAGAAACGTATATACGCCTTAATTAAAGTGAATAATTGTTGAATTTACCTCCAGCCTCAAGCCACAAGTGGCCGTCATACTTCCAGCTTATTTATTCGTTTAATAAATTGTTTTAATTAAGGAGATACTGATATGCGAATCATACCACTAAATTGGTCCATTATTTGCCAAATGTCAAACAATCGAAAAAGCGAACGTCGTTCTTGTTGATTCTCATGAATTTCAATGCTCGTTGTTCTTGTTTTATGAGTAGGTACTTATTGGTAATTTTTTGGCTGTAAAATTTAATTTATTTGTGACATTGCTAAGAATTGCAACAATTTATTCAAAATTCATATTTCTGACAACGACCTACAAAGCGATTTGTGTATACTTTCTGTTCACCCACTCTCAATTTCATATGAAGTTTTGAATTTAAATAGTCACCACAATTTAATGTAACTAGATCATACTTTATTGTTTTACACTCTTTATGTTATACCCTCAGAGCACCTTGTATACATTTTTAAAGCTTATTATTGCATAATGTCTTTTGTTTTTGTGAATAAATTTTAGCCAAGAAAAAGGTTAAATTCTATAAATTCACGCACCTCCATAAAATTGTGCACATACATATAAAACAGGCACTTATAGTAACAGTTAGATAAGACGAGTGCATACGGTATTTGTTTTAAATTTCCATATGTTAAACTATGCTAGCTATATAAAAGAACCTGCATTAGGTATCTAGTTATAAAGTTGGCGACATCGCAGTGGGCCTCAGTATATGGCATAGTTTTACATTCTGTTTTGTTTTTGTTGATTTTGTTCTTTACTTTTTTTCACATGAATTGAACAAAATAAAAGCTGTCCAATTTGGACGTGTAGACTATTTTATGACATGAGTACAATTATTACGAAACTCAAACACATTGTAATTAAGTAGGTAATTCATAGAACATGATAGGAGACCGAAAAGTTAGAATAACATGCGCTGTGGATTGAAACTGTCAAACTGGTTATGCGATACCCTATTTCAGAGTAACAATATGAAGTATACTTCAATAAAAACTTACAAGCAACAATATTTTAAAAACTGAGTTCACAACGGTTTAGGACTACTTTAGGCGTTGTTCAGATTATATTAAAGCAATTTTTCTAACGTCAAAAAACACAAAACTCTCACTGGCTGGTGTTTGAAATATCAGTACAACCAGTATTTTTGGAATTTCAAACATATGAAATTTTAAATGAAACACAGCTCAATATCGGCAGAAAATTAAATAAATTTAGTGTACGCATTCAGAGCAATATTATTTTGTAGCGAAAAAAAATTGTTCTTAAGTGTAATTTGTAATTTTTAATAGAAAAAAATAACTCCACTACAAAAATAGTCGCAAAGCACTTATGGCAGCCGTAATATTCTGGTCTATTTTTATGGTTTTATTTTATTTAAACTGACTGTAAAATGGTTCACTTGAAGGTCTACTAATTTCTTTTTTTTTAAATTAATGTTGTTTAATTTTTAAAATGTAATTCCATGATACTTTCTAGTTCATATTTTAATGTTAATGTAATTGAAAAAAAACTCAATTACTAATTACAAGTAATCATTAATTGTTATAATAATAATTACAAGTAATTATTAATTGTTATGTGTTTGTTCATGTTCTTGAAGGAATTAACTTTTAAAATACACTGAAGGTAATTGATTTGTCGGTTATAATATATTTTATATATTATTATATCCGTTTATTCATATTGAGTAGTAAATAAATGTTATTTTTCTAAAAAAAAAAAACAATTTTTAATTTTTATAAAATGTTAAGTTAAATACAAAAGCAGTTGGACTATTTAAATGGCTTTTATAAAAAAACTTAAAAAAAGCATGTAAAATAAATGTAAATAATTCAAAACAACACACATACAATAACTTATCTTTTAAGGAAATTTTTTGTAATAACGTGTGAAATGTAATTGACGAAGATGACATTTAATTACATTTTATGCAATGACTACTTTAAAAAGTAACAACTGTTGCTTTTTTGATCTTACTTTTATTTTTAATTACTTTATGTAATTAAATTGCAAGTAATTTGCGCTTAAATATATGTAATCTGTAATTAAAATATGTACTTCAATTACACTTTAAATAAAGTATGAGTATGGAGAATTTAATTAAAAGTAATTGTAATTGACAATATTTGTTATAATTTTACCCAACTCAGTGCTATTTGCAATGTCAATTTTAAATCCTCAAAGTTAAAAAAAAATTGAAATGGGTGCTTCTTTTATTAACACTTATTATATTTAGCTCTTTGACACCAACTTCTGTGATTTATTTATTAAGCCCTTTATCACCAACTTATATAATTTATTAAAATTCTGTATTTTGTTTCTTTTTGTGAAAAAGTGTTTAAAGCAATGCATTTACCCTACAAATAAACTTTATTGGAATTGAAATAATTCAGTTGAAAATTGACAATACTTTTCGTTGTTCAAATTTAAGTACGTTCACATGGTTCTTATTTTTTTCTCTTCAAGTTGCTTGGGCTTTCAATGGGTGGTGAATTCGTTAAGTAGTGACGTGAAGTGACTGCCATTGTAGTATTAAAAAAGAGTTGAATCTTTGAAATTATTCTCAAGTTTTCAAGTGCCTTAGTAGAGTGATTTGATACTTGAAATATATCTACATATCATGTTCCATTGACTCCTTCACCAGTTGTATTTTCATTTTCATCTGGTCAAATATTAGTAATAGATTTTTAAAAATTTCAATTCAATTGCTTCGCTGTCATAGTTTTACTGTCTAAAATATTTATTTGCTATGATTGTCATACATAATTTTCCTTTAAAATAAATGGCTTTTTTGGCTAAGAACTCTAGTTTGTATACTATAATTCCATCTTTTTGAAAATATCAAATACTGGTGATTAACATTACTGGTACATATGGAAGTAGTTGATAGACACTTAAAATGTAATTCAAAATAATTTTAAAGGTGAAAGTCCAAAAATTTATCGGTCACAATTTAAAAGTTGCACAAATCAGGAAAACCATTCGGCTATAAATTCAAAATATAATAATCGTGCTCGTTTTAAAATAGTATGATAACGTAAAAATTATATATCCAGTAAGAAATGTGCATCCAATTACACAACGATGAGACAAATGAGGTGAAACGATGTTAACTTTTTTTTTAAAATCATTTTATGCATTTTTTTGTTGACATAATTCACTATTTAGTTTTTAGACTAAGTTATGCAAAAATACCTCTTTATGTTAATGTGAATGACCCTTTTAAATAACCTATACTTACAGTAGGCTTAACAAAATTTAAAGTGGGATATTTTTTTAGACACATTATTCTGTAATGCATTTATAGTTTCTTAATGATTGAAAATTGAAGAAGTTATAAAACAAATTACTATAAGTACGATGTTTGATCAATATTTTTGTTTTAATTTTCAAGAAAGGTTGTACAATCCGAAATTATTGTAACAAAGCAATACATTATAGAAGAGTCAGATCAAAAATTGAAAGTAATATTTCAGAGACGAAATAGATAGTTCGTCGAAAAATAAATTTTTAAAAGCAAGATAAATAAAAACCAAGTTAGGAAGTCTAAATAGAATTTTAGGAGTAAATGTTCCACTGTACGAACAGGCGATCCCAAGACAGCTTAGTTCATAAACCAGTAAAAATGGCTTTGAACAGATTATTAAAATGGTGACAAAAAAAACCAGTATAATAAAGTACTTGTAATTTTATATAGAAAACTCAACCTTTGATCTTTGATGCGATAAAAAAAAGACGGAAGGCTTAGTCTTTCAGCCTTTTTGAACTTTTTCCCAATTGTATTTATTTTTATTGCATTTTCTTAGATTATTTGTACAAAGTACCTACCACACGCATGTGCATTGCATTTGTCATAAAAAAAGAAAACTCCTCTTTTTCTGACTTCTGACTGAAACCGCTTTATCACCTTTTTAACATTTTTGTCCGTCTAGGCAGACAAAGATGTTTACTCACAAACAAAAAGTTAAAATATAAAAAATCCGGTTAAAGTAGTTTAAAGTGGCATAACATTCATATTAATACCTCACAGATACGTGTTGTGATTAAGAAGTGAGTGAGTCTTCTTTTTTTTTGTTTAACTTTACAGGCTTTAAAGTGCCGATGAACATTGAAAGATATATACTTGCGTTGCACTCTTATAAAAGATACACAATTGGATAGACAGTTTTATGATTTCACAGTATCTATGGATATTTGGTCAACTTCATGACGCAGCGCATTAAATTCATTTGCCTATATTTATTATTTTATGAAATTTAATGCAAATAGAAAGTCGGCTTTAAATTATTTTATATCGGTTAATGGGGATACAAAATTTAAAAAATGGTAAAACTTTGAAGAATTTCCTAAAATGATTATTACGGTTAAAATATTAACAAACTTGACAAAATATGTTTATAATACATATCGATATACAAATTTAAAACTGGAAAGACCAGCTGAACTATAATTTTATATCTGCAATTAAATAACGTGCTACTAAGAATGCTTAAAAATATTTAAATATACAAACTCTAATTCAAAATTGCTTGTTTTATACAAAACTCTATAGAAGTAAACATAAGGTGTGTTTACCATTGGCCATTGGTAATGAAATAGGTCAAATTTTTAACCCTTTGACATTCAAATTTTAAATTAGGGCTATCAATTCTTATATATTTTATCAGAAGATTTCGTAGAACATATTTTTAATTTTGTTTTAAATGATTTGGAGAAAAAACTGACAAAACTGAATACAGAGTTTTTTAATTCAGAAATTTGACAGATTATTGCTTGATAATCACTGAATCAGGGATATTTTTTGTTGTTGTTTCTTCTTTTCCCAATGTATCTTTAAAATTAATCAATCAAAAGGTATGTTTCAAAATGTTGATCTAAATGTCAACTCAACAATCATAATGTACTATTTAGACTGTTCAATCTACAAATATTTGTTTTAACCAGAAAATTATTTAATTATTGGACATTTTTGAAAAAAACGCAGTTTGTTCCTAATAATTTAGGTATTTTTATACCTAATATTTTGTACAAATATTAACTCCGAAATAAGAACAAAATGAGCCCCACATTTTATTGGATTTCTTTCCGTCATCTTAGTAGGAAATTGGTCCATAGAATTATGACTTGAATTAAAAGATAGAAAAACATATTTTAATGCATACGACAGTTTACACATTGAAAGTCAAAAAGATACAACAAAGAGAAGCGGATTTTCTTTATTTGTATAATCTGGAGGTCCAATTTTCAACCTCCAACATTTTTTAAACATTACAGCCGTATATTGGCAATAATGTGGCTAATGTCTGAAAACAACTTAATAAATGCTGGCTTTCCTTATTTTCAAGAAAAATTTCTTGTCTACAACTTCTTTATCCAATCTATTGTTTCGATGACGATCGTACTCTTACCTTTTCATGTTTGTTTTAAGATTTACATTCCATTTCTTTGGATGTTGAATTACAAAGACAAAATAAGCTAAATTCATTAAATTCTGACTAACACATTATTGCACAATAAGAAATATGACACCGATTGAAATTTAATGCTTCCCATCTCTGGGCTGGCGGTCCAGAAACTTACTTAAGCCTCTTGAACAGTATTCAACGAAAAGCTTTTAAAATGATTGACGACAATGGCATCATTAACTCATCATTACATTCCTCGAACATCGTCGTTAAGTTTCTTGTCTCACCCTTTTTTACCGTTATTTTACCGGACTGTGCTCTAGTGAAATAGCTAGTTGTATCCCTCTCATCAAAAAGTTCTACTGTAATACTCGTGCTTCTATTAATTCCCATCAGTCCAACCTTAAACCCAATTTTGAACGTACGGTGAAGTACAGACATTCGGTTTTAAGCCGTACTACGCGAATGTAGAATGAATGATCACGCTCTATCTTTTCATGTCTATGCAATGTTTAAGAATTCAAAGCCAATGTTCACTAACACCTTCTTTTTGTCTAATGCTCACTCTGTGTCTCCGGCATATTAAAGGTATTTTAAGCCCTTTAAGTATGTTCACATTATAAAAAATATGTCAATCGTTTTGGGCTTATAGTGAAGTCTAGCGACTTCACATATCCCGATAAAAAATAGTCAAGTAGCTTTAAACCTCATGATCTTTTTGACGAATTCATGAGTCCGTAACGTGAAACTATGCAGTTACCAGACTCCTCCTTAAAATGCATCGATTGGAGCACGAGCTGTGTGACATGTTATGCCGCCTTCTTATTGAAACCACAACCAACTTCAGACCATGGTTGTTCAATATTCATGAATGAAAATGTCAGTACTTATGGATCTACAGCAGTCACCATTGATTGTAACGTTCTGCCCAACATCATTTGAAAAGAAGTTCGTACCAATTATTCCACAAACCCATAACGCACAGATTTTGTTGATGACTTGAGAATTATCATCACTCAAAATACGGCAGTTATCTGCATTTATCCAAAATTGATCTTCATCGCTAAAACAAAATTAATCACTTAACACTTAATAGGGTTGCCACCTTAAAGTTCACAAATGTCAAGATATTTCGAAGTACTATTGACCTATTCGTTGTCTAAGCTCTCTTAATATGATTGATAATTGCGACAAAATTTGACTTTTCAAGGATGTACATTCCCAAAAAACGGATTTGGCAACTCTAGACATAATTGGTTCATTTTCATTTTCTTACATCCAAAGGTGTTATCAGAAATTATTTATTTTGTCTGTCCATTCATACTTGCATTGGACGCACTTAGTTTCCATCACACATGTGAAAGGCTCATGGTGTTTTTTCTCTTCTTTAACAAAAAAAAAAAACAACAACAACAAAACAAAACATAGAAATCACTTTCTTCATTGAACATTGAAATTATTGGATTTTTTTTTCTTTCATTTCATTTCTAACAACAATAAGTTAGAATTCGTCATGGGCTTTTTTTCACATATCCAAGAAACTTTTTCAGTGAGAGCTCACATAACTTAGTGAACATCATCAGTGTATCTTTTATATCTATTTATCTATCTTAATTCTGTGCTATAAAACAACCTTTCGATAAGTTTCACTTGCTATTTCAAATTATTGTGGATGCTAAAAATCGACATTGTCATGTTCGAATCTTTCGGTCTGACTGTCTAACGGCGGCGCAGTAGCTAGTCAAAGTGTGCATTTACGTACTACGGCTATGAGTAAAATTGAAAGAAGAAATTAACAATGCAATGAAGACAAATGCACATCACAAGATGAAGATGATGACGAAGTTTTGATTTTTCTATGGAACTTGAGGTTTGATCATTATCATTATCAGCGAGACAAAAACGTTAAACATCGACATCTTCACAGACATAAATTATCTAACTAAACGCTATAAATCAAAAAGTGAATGTTTCATATCAAGGCTTTCCAAGTTCATCAACGAATTGAATGTTAAGGTGATGATTTTTAAAAAAGTTTATTCGCGAAATCTGGTTTTGATATGCTCGTGTTGCATGCATTTTTAATAAATTTAAGTTTTCTTTTCAGTTTGGAAGCAGCTCAAGGGTTTCTTCTTTTGTTTTGTAAACAAAAATTTAATTGTGCGAAATTTTTAAAAAAGTGAGACAAGTGTTGCTCTAGACTGTAGAGAGTAAGGGGAATAGCACAATTTTAAACGATTGACATGTGAGGAAATAAAAACACGGATTATGCGTGCGTATGAGAAAGTCAACTCCGAAGGTCTGATAAGATACGCAAACATTTTTCAAGTGAAATGTCAAAAATCGCGACCCATACTAATAACTTCCTATTGGTTCAAATAATAACGAGTAATCTATTTTGTGGTTTTAAAACCATAGGGCTGAAATTCGACGTCCAACTACGAAAGCAATTGTGAAGAAATTGGAAGTGACTGGATTGGTTACAGACATGTAAGGCCTGTGCAACATCGTTTCGCTTGTACAAAAATATCGCTGCTGTAAGTGTGTAGTGTTGCTAAAAACCCCAAATGTGCCTCGTAGTTCTAAGGAATTAGGACTGTATTGCGGCCTAATATAGTGTATTTTGCATTTGGACCGACACGTCGATTTTTCGAACACAATTTTCTTCATCGACGAAGCACATTTCTCACTCGGTGGGTATGTTAATAAACAAAATTGTGGTATTAAGAGTTCTGAGAATCCTCAAGTAATTGAAGAGAGGCCATTACATCCACAAAAAGTCACTGTTTTGGTGTGGTCTTCGGTCGGGAAATGTGATTGCACCTTACTTCTTCGAAAACGACGATGCAACGGTCACTGTCACGGTCAATTCCTGGCGTAATTCTCATATTATAACCGGCTTTTATTTTGTCTGCTATTATCGAATACGACTTGGAGAATTTGCGGTTTCATCAAGACTGTGCCACATGCCACACAACTCTACCGAATATGGCTGTATTGTAAGAGACATTTTTTGGTCACGTAATTTCTGGTCGTAGCGATATTAATTGGTGGCCAGGGAGATCAAGCGATTCGACACCGCTGTACTTTTTTGTTTTAAATAAACTTATAAACTCTTAAGCACTTAAAACCCAATATTCGTCAAGTTATGGCTGAGATACTGCCCAATATGTGTCAAAAATTGGTCAACAATGATCTGAAAAGAATCGATTCTCGCAACAATTCGCGTGCTGATACAATTTAAAATGATGTCGTGTTTGACACATAATGTCAACGTTCAAACTTTTTAATAAAAAAGAAATATTATGAAAAAGAATATTTTATATGTGTTTTATTTACGTTTACTTTTGAAACCGCAAAATGGATAACCCTGTATCATAAAAGTAGTTACTGGTTCTGACAGTTATTGTCAAGCTAATTGTTCATTTTTTTTTTAAATTGCTATAGTGAAAAACAAAAACATCAACTAAATTTTTGTCAATGTCCTTTCTGCACCTTTTTGTATTATCATCTGAAAATGTATTTGAGGTCGATATCTCTGCATATCTCTTTAGATATGGCCGACAATGGAAGGCTTCCCAAACAAGATCGTAGTCATACATTTTTCCAAAACCTTTGAGCTTTTAGAAACTTCAAAATTTCCAATCCGAAAAATCGACCGATGACAATAACTTCTTATGGAAAACTAAAAGTGAGACACTTTTTGACAGCTGTTCAGCGCTTCAGCTTTCAAGTTGCCGATGACCAATTCCATTGTCCTAAGACAACTAAACGTTTCCTCTTCATTTGGATCTAAATTGATTCATTTAACAATTTAATAGTAAATGTAAGTCTTGTGAAGTAATGATTACAAAATCCGGAAGAGTAATTTGTTGCTTTCTTTCGTGAAACGCAAATTGCATCTCAGTCTTTCACCGTTGTGTTTTCCTGAAGAATTTATATTGAATTTGCATTTATTTCATGTTACAAGTTCGACTTTCTATATAAACCAATACCTTACAATCATTTGACGTTTGTGCAATTTTATTGTCTGTGGTAAGAAATGTTATGGGTTTGGTCCAATCTAAATCGGTCCAAATGACACTATCGTTACACAACCCAACATTTTTATTTCTATTTGACAACTTGGCTTAAAACTTATTTAGTCTTAATTAAATTGCATCTTTCAGTGAACACCTTAAAGCACGTCAGATTGGTATTAGTATGGCTTGACGTATTTATGTAACTATGAACAAAAATGTGGGAAGGTATTTTGATTAATTAAATTCGGACACACAATGTACCTTTCACACTACACGATACCTTTTCATATAGGTGGGCCCGTCTATTGTCGCGTTGTCGTCATCATCTCGCTATAACCATCGATTGGCGGCGGCGGCAGTGTCTTCGTCGTACTCGTTTGCATCGTCATTTTGTCTGGCCTGGTCTGGTCTTGGTATACTGAGACAAATCCATTGAAGCTTGATCAGATCATGGATTGAATATCGATGCGGATGTGGTTTGTCGTCGCCATTGTCGGTCGGTCGCAGCATTCGTCGGTGGGTCTCTTACCGTCATTGTGTATTATATGGTTGAAGCTGGTTTGTTATAAAGTTTACGAAATTCATTAACATTTCTGTCAAAAAGGGTTTTGGAAAATAATATTATGATGATGGGAAAATTATTGCATAACTTTTCATCTGGGGAGTTCTGTTTTTGTTAATGTTTCTGAATGTGTATAAGTTTGGGACTTTTGTTGATCCAATTGATTAAATTTTGATACATGATGTGATAAATTTTATGCAACCGTGTTTTATGCTTTGATCTTATGATAAGATTTGTTTGTTATATATGTGAAAAAATCTTTAAAGAAGGTTAGTGGGAAGTGTCTATTTTATTGTTAGATAAACTTGTAAAAAATACATTGTAGGTGCTTAGATGAAAGTCATGTCTTGTTTTATTGGAAAGTTCCTCTAACATTAAGTCTTAAGGTTTATTGACAAGATGAACGGAAGTTGACTAATATTTTATATACTAACATAGAAACGTAGAAAGTGGTAATGTCCAACAAAACAAAGTTTTGATCAGCTATTACTTAAAAACGAATTGACGTACAGATGTCGTAAATATGATTTTTTTAGGTAATTGAACATTATAAGATCATTTTGTAAAAATATAAACTTCTCTTAAGTTATAACTTAAGATATTCGACCATGCTTTAAATCCAGCGAGATTCTGATCTGTCGGTGAAAATTTGGATTACTTTTAAGGAGATCACATTTGAAATAGGCTCTCTTTCTTCCTTTAAGTTATGCAACTTACTTCTAATCTTCATACACTAAAATGAAGAAAAAATTTCTAAAAATCCCCTTAATTTTGCTTTTGTTGTGTTGTTATGACCATAAAGCTCCGAATTGATGGTAACAGTCGTTTGATTTGTGGCTGTGGCAGAATCACCATTTTTGTGATAGTTAGGCGATTTATTTACATAAATGTCAGACACTCAACTGAAAAAAAATTGTTTTATGAATTGGTTTGACAGATGTCGAATTTCAGTCCTATACTTTTGAAATCGAAAAATGGATAACCCGTTATTTGTATTAAACGGCGCTGTTCAACATAGATCGTTATTTGGTTGATTTTATGTTACAAGATCTATTACGAATGTTTAATCATTCAAAATCTTTTTCTAACAAAATATATTCTAACTTTAAAACTATTGAGAAGTCTTAGAAGTTGTTTTGTGGAAGATTTAATTTGCTACAATTTTGAAGTCGAAAACCATTGATTTTTAAGTTTTTTTTGTAGGTTTTGGATTACTACTGCATTTTTGATAATAAAATATTATTAAGACAGTAACAAACTTTAAAACAAAATCACATTTCTATGAGGGGTATCCTTTGGAGCAATAGAAAAATATTTGTTTTTATTGAAAGAAGCCAAATTAAGAAAAAAAAACGCCTAACGCTAATCTGCTCAAAACCTTAACTTCCAAGTTTGAACTCAATCGACCCAATGGTTTAGGCTGTAGGATCGTAGACAGACAGACAAAACAGACCGGACTGAATTGCGGAACCAAATTTGTTCGACTTCTCTACCGTCGTAATATCATGTTTAATTAAAATCTCAAGTTCGAATTTTTTTACGAATGCAGAGCTTGCCATATAGTTCCTATATGTCGCAAGTAAAAAACTATTAGAGAATGTTAATAAAAATTTAAAGTTTATTTTTTGAAGAAATTCGATTTTTGACCAAAAAATGTATATGGAGTTTACTTTAATTTTTAATTTAAGATAAAAATAAAAAAACGCCTAACACAAATCGGCTAAAAACCTCAAAATCCCGATTTAAAGCCAATCGACTCAATGGTTTAAGCTGTAGATCGAGGACAGACAAGCAGACGGACAGAATTGGGGGACCCATTTTGTTCGAATTCCAATTTTTGTACGAATACGAAAATTGTCAAGTAAGAATATTAATCGGATTTTTTTAAAGAAAATTAACTAACAGCAACATTTTAAATTTTTTGGATTCTCAAGAAATTGGAATTAATTTTAATTAATTTTAATTTTAATTTTCACCAACTTTAAAAACTATTTTTTATTTTGTGTAAAAAACTTTAACTTCGAATTTTATAAAAGAATTATCATGTCCTTATCTTGGATGCGTATATGAAATATGATAATTTTTACTCTCAAAATCTTCAATTTGACAAATATTTTTGTTCACATGTAAAGCACAGTGAATAATATTACCCCTGGCATAATGGTACATGCGTTTAACTGCCACGCCACAGGTCTTGGGTGTAGTCTCTGCCTGTGGCATCAAGGGTAATGCTTCTTGCGAGGCATTGATAAATTCTCCAAGAGTAATTCTTGTCATGAAAAGTGCTTTCTCAAATTAGCCCTCAATGGTTGAGACTTGTAAGTTACTAGGCCCAAGTTCTCAACGTACTGTTGAGACACTTAATTTATTTATAAATTAAAACACGGTGATTGAAGAACTTGTAAATACTCTCAACCAAAACTCAGCTTTCTTTCCGCCAGTTGTAGATTCCTAGTTCTATATTTCATCACAGTGCATTTAGGAAAATTAAAACGTGGTTCTAAGTTAGTATCAAGTATGTAAAAGAGTGCTCATGTGCATGCAAAGCCGTGGAGGCCATTTGTCCGATGTGTTATTTCATACATAACCCTATCCTATGTACTTAACGAGTCAATAAAAATGTAACTATCAAAAGACTAAAAGCGGCGTTTTCTATTTAATTCAAATCTTGCGTTAATTTTGGGACACCCTTTATATGGTACAAATCAATGTATCGATTAAAACCTGGTTGAACTCATGTGAATCCACCGAATTCGGAGAATCGACATTTCTAAACTGTAGAATGTCCAAAGGTCTTTAAATTGCTTGAATTTTAAGAATAAGCTCATTAAAAATTTGTATTTATTTCTTTTATATGTCCAACACATTTAAATTGATGTATAATTCTCTTTTTTCGTTTCAGGTAAGCAAAATTCTCTTCTTAAATATATTAAAACAAATGTTTCACAAAAAGACAGAGTAAGTTTACTTATACAAAAATTTTAAATTTAAAAAAGACAGTAAATTCACTTTAAATGGTTACTTTTCTTATTATAATTCAAAATTTATAACGAATTGTACTGCAATTTGTTGTAATACCAACACTTTTCAAACGAAAAATTAAATAAACTCAGAAATAACCAAAACCTAACTAACCAAATCGAATTTATAATATTGTATATGAAAATGCATTTTCGACTTGGTATGTAATTTCAATTTCTGTGAAATAGTTTCTACCAATTACCCACCTGCACCTCTCACCACCAAGTATTCGATAAATAAATTTCCCTGCCACGCCCCCAAAAAATTCAACATTATTATTTTTTTTCTCAGATTCTCAAGAAAAACATATCTTTACAACATATTTATAGTATATCTTTGAAGAATGTTGACTTTGCAGAAAAATAAATTGTCTGGTGCAAACAAACAAATTTATGAAGCTTTCTCCGCAGATAGTTTGACCGGAATTATTATGTTGATGTTGACGTACCTTAAAGTGCAGACTAAGTCGTTATACCTTCCACTTCCACGACCATATACAATTGACCGTCATCATTAAAAACAAAACCAAAATCAAAACCTTGCCCTGCCCTTGATGGAGAGTCGATTTCGTGTAATGCCACCTCTTCTCATTCCCCATCACTTTGACTTTACTTCTTCTTGGTCAATTTAATTTGGCTTGGCTCGTGGCCAGGGCGCAGCCTGGTTTCTCTTTCAAACTGCAGTAATTCATCTTTTTTTATTTTTAAATTGATCCCTTTCGAGTTTTGACAGTCTCAAGTTGTTAAATGTCCACTTGTCTTGAAGTGAAAGTTCTTTTTCTTAGTTATGTTTACTGCAATTTAGCACCAACACCAAACATTTTGTTCAAAGTGGCAATCATCATAAAAATTGACAGAAAATTTACACGATTTTTTGACAGGTCTTGACAGTGAAGGTAGTACAATATAAATGTCTGCGAATGTCATTCATTATTGTTATTATTTGACAATCATCATTATATGTGATGGTTGAAGTAAGCTTAAAAATAAGTTCTGAAATCTAAAACACACTCTTTGGTGGTGGTCAAGCCAATTTGGTTAAATATAGTAGATTGGATTTGATGGTTTTGCATTTATCTGAAAACTATACCACCAGAATGATTACAGTTATGAAAAGAAACAAATATATGCTTGCATGTGCATTGAAAAAAATACCTCTATAGCTGCTCTTCTAGACTGAACACATTCGTTTATGCAAATTTCACTTTTTATTTGTTGTTGGCTTTTTGTTGTTGTTTTAATTGCGTAATGAGAGCGTGAGCTATAAATATTTGTTCATTCATTTATTTATTTATAATTTTTTCTCTGAAAAACACTCACAGTTAAATCGTGGATCATATTTTTATTTTAATCGTTGGTGAAACAGGGGGGTTAAGAAAAAAAATGGCGGTTTTGTATTCAAGTTGTTTGATGTGACGTGAGCTTAATATGCTGTGATTTATTGCTTGCGTGCTTATGACAGAGGAATTTCATATGATTTTTGTTTAGTGTTTTTTTTTAATTTTGAGATGATAAATTATGTAACATAGGTTCTGTCGGATGATTATTACATATTGGTATATGGGAGCGTATTAAAAATATATGTATATATGCAATGGACATTCACTTTCATTTTTAAATAAAATAAAATAACTTGAAATTGTATACAAATTATGTCAAGACCGCCATCATTCAGCATTTTGTTGTTGAATACGTTTTTAATGCTTTGTTCTTAAACTGACATTTTACACAAAAAATGGGATGTGATGGGGTAGGTTTGTTTTAAACATGAAGTTTATTGGATTTTGTTGGGATTCAAACTTGACCTTTAGATGATTTGATTTGTTTGAAATTTAATAACCATCACCGTGGGAATGAAGAATGTGGGATAAAAAGTTATGCAGTCAACAATGAAAGTTTATAAATGTGCCATCACCTTGATAAAGGCGAGAAATGTCTGTATGTTACGTTCGTTTCGAATCTAAGGCCGTTAAGCTTTTATTGTCCTCATTTTTTAAACTTACCCTCAACTGACAGCTATCAATTAAAAGCTATTACTTTAGTCTGCCAAATTTGATGAGATGTTTATTTCATTATAAAAAATATGTACACCTTTAACAATGGAAAAAAATGCCACCACGCCTTATAAGTTGTACTACCACGTCTTTTTTATGAAAATGTACATGACATTTCGCTTTATGTCTTCGATAACCCCATGAATTTTATCTTTAAGGCATATATTGAGAGAGACCTTATCTTTCACATGGCTTCAAACAAAAAAGTCTACAAGGATTTTGAATTACAAGATCTCATTGAAAAATCTCTTTCAGAAAAAACACGATCAGGAAACTTTTCTTGTACAACTGAGAACTGTGACATTATTGTCACTACTTAAGAAATTCTAATAAAGTTTTTGAAAAGCCTATCATTCTATTTTTAGTCATGTCGAAATGATGACAGCTTCAATGAAAACTGCTCAAATAGCGGGATTAAATTTCTTATTGTAAGACCTTTTACTATAAAATTCAAGACATTGCCTAAATATTAGAATACAATTTATTGTAAATTTTTTAATGGATCATTTTCAAGGATTTTGAAATAGTGTTAATGTTTGAAAATTATTTCAAAAGTGAAGTTTAAAATATACATATACAAAAAATGAGGATTTTTGTAAAGTTTTTGTTTGGTTTTGGTTTCCATTTTAATGATGAAAAGTTCATCAACTACAAAAACTCAACCCTTCTCAAAAATTTGTTTCTATTCAAAGTTCTAAAATTTGTCCAAAAATTGGTCAATATTTTCTATGTTTCATGTTAATGATAAATTTGCAGAAACCAATTTCGCAATAAGACTTCTGACCCAGATTTGTGCGATTTGAGAAACGCACAAACACTTATAATTACTCACAAACAATTTTTAAAGTTTCATTAGTAATCATTGAATTCATTAATTCATATGCGTATTAAAACTTTGCAAATGATAAATTATTATAAGTGGAAAAGTTAGTTGATTTTTTGATCACATTTACTTCACAAAACTCAACTCCAATCAACTACTATTACTAATACTATAATTTCTTAGGCTGAAGGTTTTAAAAAAGCGTTTGAAATTTAAAATCAGTCTACCTACACGCGCACCTAGCTTTCCAGTTCTATGAAATAATTTTACGATCATACGCATAATATATAAAGTTAAACAATCTTGTCCAGCCTCAGGCTCTATCCTAGGCTATTAGCCAGTTAAGTTGTTAGTAATATTTGTTACTTATTTGACTTCAAGTAATATATACAACAAAGTTTATGTAATGCCATCATATTAATTGAATCTTTCTATTAGAGAGAGGCTTAGCGATGACTAGAGTAGGGTATAAACTTAATGTTAGCGTTTGAAAAATATACTTTATTTTATTGATCGAGGTTAAAAATAGTAATAAAATTAATTGAATTATGTGTAGTCCTATTAAAATGTTAAAAAATACATTTTTCTAATCTTTTTCGATAGGTGTAGGCTATTTTGCGATAGGTGTAAACTATTTATGTATTAAATGCTTATACATCTTTGGTAATGATTTAGTTGAGTCAGTGGCTAAATCTTAAGATTTTCATTGATATATTTCTAGCATTGGATTTTTGCGAGTTACCATGATTCAAAAAGAGATCACAATAAATAGTTCCTGTAATTTTAGGAGCTGATTGGTTTATAAACTTGGTTCCAAATATATTTTTGGAATTAACCAACACCTCAGCTACAAACTATATTTCAATTAATCTTCTGAAATCAGTGAAAGTCATAAAACTGTTAAATTTTATAAAATAAAATTAAAGCAAGAATTTAACCTAATGCTGTACAAAATGTTGGAATTGATATTTTCACAGAGTGTCCACGAACTTTGAGGTCAATTCGCGGGTGCATAAGTGGAATTATAGGGTTACAAAACCTTCAATAAACCAATTGTGATACAAGCTGTGCCACATTTTAAGACGTCTTGTTGAAGCCATAGTTGTTTAATTGATAAGCAAAAAAGGCAGTAATCATGTCTCTATAGCAGCTACCTTCCATTGTATGGTTCCGAGAAGCATCGTTTTAAAGAAAGATGGTAGCACACCAAAACATACGAGTTCAAATTATCGTCGCACTAAACGCTGCGGTTTGTATCTTGCGTTTCCATTTAGAACTGGTCAAAAATCAATCAAAGTCCAATAAAATCAATTTTTTGAGATCAAAGAGCGTGCTGAATATTTTTTTAGACAAATTTGATTGCTTATACCATAAACGACTTTTTTCCTGGGAAAAATATACTACAATCATTTTACATTACAGTATTTACGCAAGTATAGTTAATGGAAAATTCTAAGGGTCTTAAGCATATTTGCATGTCTTACTTAACACCTCTTGATATACTTAGTAAACAAAAAGCTGCAAGCCTGCTATTCTTCTCAAAGCTTCGTGGCAGTGGATTGAGAACAACATCGGCTACTCCGTAATTCTTAAGTATTTAGAATCAAATTTAAAGCACATAACTGCAATTCGACAGAAACTTTCAGATTTCTATACTTCTCAGATCTTTCTGGGAGGATATTGCATTCCTGAACGACTGAAATTAAGTCTATCATTCCTTCCCAATCATTGTAGCGTGTTCCAGGTTGAAGTTTAAGGGATAAAAGAAGTCTTTTCCTGACTTAAGGAAAACGTGGTTTCAACATCTGATATCGTTATTTTATTAGATAGTCTGGCCACTTTAAAATCTCTGTCTTTACAAACTCTTTAACAGTCCACAACTGTCGATCATCTATATTGGAGATGGCATAACAGTTTAATAATCACCTTTGCTGGGTGCCGGGCCATAGAGACATTCCAGGCCTGTAAGGCAGATGAACTCACTAGAAATAATACAATGCAAGAAGCTATAAAAAAGGCAAATATCAGGTGGAATAAATCTCATCAGGTCACAAAAAGCTTGATCGCTTTAAATCTTGTGTAGGCCAGATACACAAGATTTAAAGCGATCAAGGTGCTTGATATATCTAAGGAGAACGTAAGCTTTATAATCGGTGTCATTACCGGACACTGTCTTATAGAAAAGCAAGCAAGAAAAGAGGAGAAAACAGTTCTTCACCTACTTTGTACATGCCCTGCTCTAGCTCAAAAACGCAAGAATTTTTCTATAACGATCTTACCAATCTTAGTATCAAAATCAGTCTCTCACGTTTCAAAAGGGACTAAAAGTTGTTTCATTCAGCTTAGAAGAAAGCATCAAGATTAATGTAGTATCACAATGGGCCATTAAACTGACCTAAGTGAGTCCTACTCCATCACGAATAGCAACTTAAACCTTACCTAACCTACTAGTAAGCATCTTTGTTAGATGTTAGCTTTTAAAGTAAGAACTTATACGTTTTTTAAAGCACTGTTTTGAACCATCGTTAAAAAAAGATACCAAACAAACTGTTTACCTACATATATCTTTTTAATTTTCATTGTCCTATTTCGCCATCCAAGTCAAAGAACTGTATTTAAGTAGATAAGTGTATGAAAAAAACATTATGCAAGGCCATAGGACACATTGATAATTATATAGCAAAAGCCGGCTTGGAATCGAATGAAACCTGCTTAAGTTTCTTCCTATCTCGAAATATTTTTTCTTTTTTTGTAATTCAATTTTTACTTAACTGGCGCACAAGTGAAAGTCCTTCCTAACTCACCTTATCCGTAATGGAAAATCTCAAAAAAAGTTTCAGACCAAAATGCTGTCCAACTTTCGCTCTTTTCGCATCAAATTTAGAAACATTCGATTCGAACGGACCATCATCAAGCACACTCTATAGCCGAGCCGTTGTCCAAACCAATCCTTTATTTAGTTTTTGTGTTAAACATCCATTCAGCCGTTTTGGACAGAACGCACTTAGTACCTATGGTTGACTCTTATTAACCATTGCTCACGTCTCCTTAACAAAAAAAAAAAAAAACCACACACATGCGAGGTCTTGGGGCACCAAAAGTTGTAAGACTTGCATCATACTCTACTCAACCTTGTGGCTTCTGTTAAGGTATATATATTTTTAAGGAAGGGGCCAAACGAGGGGGCATACATTCATGCGTCTTTCCCTTCGGTCTATAAGTTGCATCAACTTTGATATTCTAGAAAATAAAAAATCCGTTATTATGGAGATTTATTGTGCAGTTATTGAACTTAAAGGCGAGACCTCGCAAGCAATTCCAGTTACAGACTTGCCATAGATGAAATATCAATATCATATGATTGTGTCGGTTGTCGGCCGACAGCGTGCGCGTACTAACGAAGTTTCTACACTGTGGTTAATATTTTTGACATATATTAGCAGACGTCACTATCGTAGCTCATTAAAAGTGCTTCATTTAAAGCAAACATCTCTTAACACTGAAATTTTAAATGCACAATAAGCAACCTAAATCTTTTGAAGGTTTTCCAGAGAGTAAATATCGTGTTAAAAGTAGATCCATATTAAAAACTCTTACTTTTTAAATTCACATTACTAAATTCTATTCTATTACATTCTTATGTCAAAGTATCAATAATAATGTAATAAATATAAGGTTTTTGTTTGAAGGTTTTGCATATAAAAAACAATTCTAATACAAATTTCACTGGAATTGTATTGTATTATTTTGACAATTGTCTTTTTTTTAATTTTAGCTGTCAATTTCTTCTGCTTTTTTCAATCAAATTTAATAATTCTCATAAATTTTCTTTCTCTGAGTGTACTATCCAGTTCGTTAGCTCGATCATCAAACAACGAACACATCTAATAAAGCTTCTCTTGCACTTAGTTTGCTGCAGCAACAACAACAACTATCACAAAAACTGCATACCTTTCGTCACTGAATGTCTGATAGTGCTATTACCACTGCAGCAACTTTATTAAAATCGAAAGTGATCGAGATTGTTACGGATCGAATTTACTAGTATATCGAATAAATCAGGTGGCACAAGGTATTTCATTCCGACGTAGCCGTCGTCGCGTCGTTTCGTTTGCAGCTACGACAGCGACGCATGACGACTTACATGGAGAAGTGGTAATGAATGCAAGAGGTTGGCTGGTGGCTTACCACCTAGCTCTAGCATATTATTCGTAGGTGTAGTTTTGAAATTGATATGAGGGGCTCACCTGTTGCTGCTGTTAAGTTGGTTTAGGTTATGTTGTTGGCTAACATTGCCAGATTATAATAATCTAGTTGGTTTATGGTAGGTAAGGTGTATATATTCCAATGCAGCTTCAGGTTTTAGTCTTGATTGAATAAGCACGTGAGCGGACCACTTATGTCATTTTTAAATAACAAAACACTTAACCCACCCTAATGGAATTCATTTTGACAGAAGTTATATATTTTTTGTTTATTAACCAACTATATGCATACAGTTTGTATATTTATAACAATTTTGACAGCTGTGAGTAATTTGATTGATTTGGTGCAGAAGTATAGTAAATTGATCAATTTAGAGCAAAAAGATGGTAATTAGTTTAAATATAATTTGCATTTTGACAAATTTTTTGATTGATTGGGGTTTCATATTAATTTACATATAAAGTTTTGAATCTATTATAAATGTTAATTTTTTCAGCACCTCTGATTGATGTAACTGGACAAACTGATATGTCCAACTGAATTTAAGCCTTAAATCTGTCGAAATGTCCATTCAAGTGTTAAATTGTTTTCATCTCTCATTTAATAACACATATGTATGTCAAAATCATTTTAAAGGCAATTTTAAATTTTGGAGACTTTTGGAGTAGGGCACTCTAAGTCCAGTTGTTGGCCCATTACATATTAAAATAAAAATAAAAAAAATAAAAAAAATAAAACTAACCCCCTGATTAGTATTGATCCATCTGAATGGAAGGATTGACTCGTCTTGCCTTATTGCAGAATTTGAAGTATAGATTCTATCGAACCGTAGTTGGGTGCTTTGGAATTGATTCAAAATAAGAATTGCGCAATGGTCAATGTTCTTATTAGTCCATTAAAGATGAAGCTCTAAGACGAATAGCAAAGCTTGCGCAGCTATTTGAGTATTGATCATATCCAAAGGTATCAGATGGAGCAGGGTGTCCACTGCCGCAGATGTGGTCATTTGAAGCGATTTGTCCAAAATGGGACTCAAATATTTTGCTTCATCTATAGATAAAATGTGGTTTAATATTACGAATATTATATTTTCTGGAGGCTTCACAACTTATCCATACCGATAAGCCCATTGTATAATCTTGTTTAGAGAGTTTTGTAAGAATTGTTTTAGGTTATTAAGATGCTTCCTTGAAACTAATATAGCCACGTCATCCACATAAGAAACTACTCTTAAACTATAAACAAGTTCGACTTCCATTGACTTCCACGTTCCACAAAATAGAAGGAGGGAATATTCGACAGTGCTTACTAAAGTAAGTAACGCAGTTTCCACCGATTTACCCTTACATGGCATTGTGTATGGATATCGATCAATCTTCTAAGATCTTGAAACGAAATGACGATAGACTTATAAGTCTTAGATTTATAGGGTAAACCTGCTAGCATTTAACTGTCTTGGATATGAAGACAACATTAATTTCTCTCCCCATTGAATGAATATGAGACAGATTTAGGCAGCTATTAAAAATTATCTCGAGAATATACGGAGGCTTTCTGAAGCTCGGTTGGTATTATGCCATCTGGTCCTGCATTTAAGCTATTGAGAGCCCATCGTAGTTTGTCCCTTGTGATTAGACCTTGTGGGCATAAAACGATATTAGAAGGTTTTTGATTGAACCTTTTTTCAGTTTGGGCTTTCACACTGAACTTAAATTTCTCATTTTTGTTCATTTATTTTCGCTATTGTGTTTACTTGAGACTTAAACATTTTCTCTCTAGCTCAATCAAATATAAAACTCAAGCATTCTAAATGAAAATAAAATTAGTAGTCTTAACACTCAAGTCAAGTTTCTATTTCCACTTTTGTGTGGCAAATTTCACAAACGTTTAAGATCCCCAAAAACACTTTACTATTTTAACTAAATAAACTTACCTAGGAGACTACGAATCATTCAAATGCAACAATGTAGATATGCTGTTACTTCAGTTATTCACTCTTAACCTACCTAAGATAGACTAGGTAGGTACATACTATTTTCCAATGACGTTAAGCTTCAAAGAAAATCCACTTAAAGAACTCAATTTTCTTTCCCTGATGTCCGCTATTTGTTGGAGTTCGTGAGCTGAGTAGTGTCTGGCGACAACCGAGCGTCGTGGTCGTCATCATTCAAGCGACGAAAGTAGGTGACAGAAAATCAATGAAACACATATTCACGTCAATAGTGGTAATATTATATTATCTAGTGACCAAGTGACCACCCGCTCGTCGTGCATACGAATGACCAATCCAATAATCATCGCTAGAGTGTCTCACAAGATATACGGAAGCAGAGGTATATAGAAAATGTGCAACAAGCTTAAACATAAGAAATATGTTTCTCAAACTGTTCATATTTTTGTCCTGTTTTGCAATTATATTTCAAGTTATGACCAATAAAATTAACTTGTGCTACAAGTTCCACAAGAATATATTTACGGCATTTTAGAAATTAATATCAATCTTGATCATAAAATGCAATCAATCGAAGATGAAAAAGAATTTCATTGAGAATCTATAAATCGTGTAATAGCCATTCTAACGCACTCTCTAAATTGTTTTGGTCTACTCCAAGTCCAAGTTTCAAGTCCAGTTTCATCTAGATGTCAAAATGAAAGATGACACGAAAGACGACATCGTCAACTATAAGAACAGAACAAGAAGTAGACGACGACGACGCACCTTTTACAAGCTTGATACAGGCTCAAAAAAAAGGAAACAAGAAATGTAACCAGAAAAATACAAGTGCAGCAAAACAAAAAGTATAATATAAGAACTGGAAATACCCATGGAAGATTGAACAGGAAATAGGCTGCAAGATTGCGTCTATATAGAATCTAGAAGATACGAGGTATTTCTTATTGAGATTGCGATATTGCTCAATGGAATGTCACGATGACACTTTTTTTTAAAAGTTTTTCCTCTTTTTTCACTTAGAAGTTGGTCAGTGGTTCGTTTGGTTTGAATGTTTCCAGAGAGTTGACCAAACAGGCAATTGCAATTGAATTTATTTGGATTCGATCCGAATTGATGACTTGTATAAGAAATGAAGTAAAATATGACAGTAAGTTGTGATAAATGGATGCTTTTTTAGGTTTCAATAAAGTGACTTTATAATATTATTCAATGGTGAAAGAAAATGATGAAAAATTGACATCATGAGTTGTTGCTTTCCGTTTCCAAATTCTATCCGATCGTCCAAATTTTCGATGACGCTTAAATTTAATGAGGTTCTATGCCATTAAAGTTCCGAATTATATCATCCCTTAGCTCTTGAGTTGTTGCTGGTTTATCGAAGTACACTTTTGTTTTAAATAACTTCACACATATCATCCACATCCACAATCATATCTCTTCCAATTCGGGCCATACAAAGTTCGTTATCGTCTCATGATAGCGTAGAGGTGCAATTGTTGGACGGTACAAGCATGCACTGGTGTTTACACTACATCTGGTACACACATTTGGACAATGAAACATTATCGAACATTTTCATAAGAGCCTGAATTACCTTAACTCGTTGCTCGATCGTGAATCATTCCATTGATTGAGTTAGTCTTAAATTGAGAGATGTCAAATGAAATGCAGGACAAAAATTGACACATTCAACATCGGCTTTAAAAAACTTATGACATTCTGTCAATCACAAACTTCTGTAGCCAGTGTTGTTCTTAAGAGAAATTTCTGGTACAGACTCTAAACAGACACTTTGTTAAAAGAAGGTTTACCGTTAGTAACCTGAACGATTAGACATTAGAACTCATTTGGGTGAAATTGTTTTTTTCAGCCTTTTGTTATAAATTTCTTCAAATATGATTTTCTGAAAAAATATAATCATCATCAATTCCCGTTTATGATAAAAAGATTGCATGAATCTCTTTGATTCTTTAATTTCATACACAACCGTGTATAGAGGGAAATTTTCATGGCAAATCATTGATCAAAACTTTCTCAAGTGAATTGCAAAATAAAACTGCTCCAAATTAATACAAATATAACTTCCTTTCCTACATCCACTTGAAATAACTCCAAACTTATTCTATTTACAACAAAATATCAATTTATCCCAAATAGGAAACTGCCTATCATATATCTTCACCACCATAAACATCTTCCCATAAATGATTAACTGGATTTAATCTGACCCCACACAAGCCAATCAGCTGCTGGTTTTCTTAAATGCCAAAATTGGAAAAACGGCCAACAAACGACCTCGATAGAATTCCATTCATAAAAATCTTTTTACGAGATTCTCTTGCTTCTCCCTTTGTCTCATATGTAGCTGCATAATCGCTTCAAACCATATAAAGCTCAATCAGAAGTAGAAAACTAGCCGATGACTGACATTCAGATCAATATGACACATCCATAATTAGGTAGATGAAAAGTGTTCTATGCGATGTCTCTGATGATGGGCTGATGTGAGTTCAGCTTAAGCTTAAGCGAATATAGTATGAAACACGACACTGAAAAGAATCACACGAAACGTCAACCACACGCCTTAGAACTCCGTTCTCCGTTTGTTTGCTTTTTTATTAACATGGCTCGCGGTGGCAGTGGCATCCGTCTGCCAATAAAGTCTGAAGTCTCTTAAAGAGAATTGCGATGAGATATGAGAAGATTGAGAAGGGAGGGTTGAGGAAAATGGAATCTCGTCTGACAGAACAATCATCTCGTTCTTGCTATATGACCAAGATCATGATCATGGTTATGACCGTAAATGAGTGATCAGTTAAGGAAAGAAGCATGTTGCAACGTTTCAAATAACAGAGATTCTGCTGTTAGATCTGCGGGCGATGACAAATCCCAAGGGATCGTGCAGCAATGTTGTATCTTGTGCATATATCCGGAGCTTGTGTCTTTTTTGAATGGTTAGGGTCTGGTGATGTTTATACACAACGAGTGCTATTAACCTATAGTTCTTGACCGGTCTTTAGAACGACAAAATACTGAAACAAGATTAAGAATAAAATTACGTAATGGTTGGTGATTATTGGTTGCATTGTACAACAAGTTGATATAAAGTCGCCACCAACGTTGTTGATTAGATTAAGCTACAACTCTGAGGGCATTCAACTTTTCTTAAAAATACATTTTTGGGAAATGAGGTCTTAGAAACATTACTTAACCCAATTTAAGATGGAGCATTATTTTTCTGTGATTCATTCTTATTCAAAAACAACATTTGCATTTCACTTTATTTTGACAGGTCATACTTGTCACGAACTGTCAAGAATATTGCTTGCGAAAAACTTTCCCGTTTCGTTTGAAATTCCGTTTGTTTTTTTCGCTTAAAGAAGAGCTTTTTTTTTAATTTTTTACTTATTGTTTCTAAAAGATGATGAGTAAAAGATAACACTAAGGCAAACTCTCCGTCTCCACATCCACACCACACTTGACAATCATCTTGACCCGAAGCCCCAGATTGGCAACTAATAAATTCCCATCAAACTTCTCTTATAGCTGCCATGACAGCGGCGGGTTGGTCGCTAGTAAGGTTTAACCGGTGCGATGTGTCGGTGTGTGCTAGTGTGACAGCCGGCTTATTTCTTGGTCATGTGTCATGACCGTCAAAAAGATATTTTTACATCAATTTTTTAATTTCGCTTTGTTTATATTTTTTGTACTGAAACAAAATAAACGATCATTAGAAGACAGGCGTTTCAATAGTCACTGGTACACCGTTAGCTGCCTCGAGTAAAGTGAATGCCGCCAACACAAGCGATTCGTTGCATGCACTGACTTTTCTACGTTTCGTCGTCTTCGTTGCCGTTGCGCCGCAGTATCGGCCGCACCTCCAAAACAAGCAAAGCAATTGAAATCCATGTAAGGATGGGAACAAAATTTCCCATAAGTATATGTACCTAAGTCGTCTTTTGCCAATTTCACCTCATTTGCACTGCTTGTCTTCACCAAAGATCTTTTAGTGACCGATCGTAAGTCTAACCATTTTTGTACGTGATAAGTTCAAAAGATCTTTTTTTCCAAACTTGGCGTCATAGTGTGGTGCATGTAGATGGCGTCTGTTCATAGTGACACAGTGCACTCGCTTCACGGACAAACAATGACTTCAAAACGAATGCCCAAACGTCAAGCCTTAGATGAATTGTTGCATAATAATTAGTACTTACCATCAGCGGGACTTCATTTTTTTTGTTTGTCATGAAGATTTGTAAAGAATTTATATGGGATAGCCTTAAGAAAAAGACTTGAATGTATTTTTATGTGAACAATGTGATTGTTTGTGACCTAAAATATTGATGGACACTCTTTAAAAACAGATCCGTTGTTGCAATTTTTTCCTTAAAAAGGTGTTAATTTTGTATTGTAATGACTTTTCAGAGATTTCAGCTGTTTGACCGACAACGGAGGAACCTTTTCGACTAAATTAATACAAATTAGTGAAGTAAAAAACAAGCTATGAATTCGACATTGAACAATCGTGCTGAGTGTTTTCGATTCGATAATATACTCTGAGTCTACGGTACCACTAGACAAAAGCTTTAAAGTTCAACCTTAAGGTATTTTCCCACGAATACATTTAAGTTGAATTTTGAGTGTTAAAACGCAATGTATTTGCTTGATGTCTATCAAAATTTTGGCAGAAGTCCAGTAAAAGCGGTTTCGTTATACCGTTCATAGGTTTCCATATTAAGAGTAATTCGACGTAGAGTGTTTATGGTGGCACTGAGTTTTTTGAAATTTGGAAGTTTCTTCAAAATTTTTAAAGTAAAGAATGTTACAAGTTTAAAGATTTAGAATTAACAATTTGTGCTGTCACGTAAAGTTCAATTTTCTCATAAAAACTTTTAATATGTAAATAAGCTCGATAAAAGTCGTCGGTTGGAAGACCAACTAGCTCCTCAACGCGAGAAGATGGAACCGTCCTTAGAAATATTTCTTATGGCAGTTTATGGTGGATAAGGTCTTTTTTAATCTGCAAATTCTTAGCATGTTTTTGAAACGAATTATTTTTAAGCAGTTTCAACTTTGGACTCAGGACTCAATCTTAGCTATAGGTGATTTTAGTCCACCTAACTTAATCTAAGCCACTTCTGGTAATGAGTTAAACTTAATTCCCTCGGACATATCCTACTTAATTGAAGCGTTGTTATGTGCGGTCTTCTCTAAATTAATGGGGTAGCAAATTTCATGGGAAGGTTTATTGAAATTTCTTCGAAAGAACATTCGATAGCCTTCCACCTCAATTAAAAATTTGTTTCTCATATGAAATAATGAATTGTGCAAATTGCAGAACAAACATAATAAAACCTAAAAAAATCTACCTAACATCGGAAATTGTGTACAATGATACATATGTATGATAGCTTTCCTGAAAATAGCGAACTTCTTTATAACTATTACCTTATTAAAGTTGAAAACGATGTCTTCTCCGAAAAATGATATCAATACAAAAGGGAACTAGGCAGGCTTCCGCTAAACACATAGCAAAAGCCCATAGTATCCGCGGCATGACGATTAGTGCATAGGACTGTCACGCTATAGGTCTTGAGTTCAATGCCTGACTGTGCCACCTAAATTACTGACGCTCGCGATGAATTGACAAGTCCCCTAACAGTAATTTGCATATAAAATGTAGGTATCCTCCTTCGCTGAAAAGATTATCACACAAAAATTGTTGAGAGTTGTAAGTAATGAGATCTTAGTTATGTAGTTCGGACTGTTGCGTCTCTTAAATAATTTGTATATCAATAACCTTTTTACACCCAATGGAAGTTTATTTATTTATTGAAATAATTGTCCCTAAATTTTGTTGGTTTCATTCATAATAAAAAGATAATTACTTCCTTGGTCCCGATGGCGTCCCATCTATAAATAAATAAATTGGGTAGCGCAACAGTCCATTGAGAACCAGGGCCTAGTGACTTACAACTCACAACCATTCCTGTGTGGGAAAACTTTTGTCAGGGATGGAGGGAACCTAAAATTTTAAGCTGAATCCGAACAGCTAATTTGAGAAAGCACTTTTCATGATAAGAATTACTCCCAAAAACCTAATCAAAAACTAAAGACCGATAGCTGTACTACCCAAACTCTTCAAAAGTTTTGTTTATGACCCAACCTATTTTCTTAATAAGTCAATATTTTCACCTCGCTTTCTTTAAGTTAGGTCAACAACTAAACAACTTATTGGCTTCGTTTCTCAAACATTGAATAGATATGAAGTTAAAACGATCTTCACTGATATTTCCAAAACCTTTTAAAAAAAGTCTCAAAATACTTTTTCCTCAAATTGAAAACTCTTGTCTTTCTATCAAGTTCTGCTCTTTGGTTGAGATCATCATTAGAAAATCAAATCTACAGAGTTATCTTCCTAGCTCCCTCATACAATCAGTTTTTAGCACATCGGGCGTTCCTCAAGGAAGTCATCTTGGACCTTTAATCTTTGCCCTAGTAGTTAAATGATATTATTCTTATTTTTAATCTCTTAAACTTTGCGGATGATATAAATAAATATATTCAACTAAATTTTTTCCCACATCGACCCTGTTTATATTTAAAATGATCTGTTTATATTTAAAATGATCTGTTTTATAGTTCGTTTGACTATAATTTTCGGGAATTATATATCAGCAAGTTTTAAAATATTACCTTTTCCTGAATACGATCAGCAATAGTTGATTTTATGTGCGACTTCTATCATAGACAACTCAATTTTATTTCCATATCTGACTTTAAATGATAGCAAAGCAAGTTAATTTCTTCTAATCTTAAATATTTATTACAAGTCTTTCCCTAAAGAAGAGAAGCAAACCAATATCTCGATATGGTATTATTTTTTCTGATCAAACAAACAAAGCACCACCTTTGAAAATTTATAGGTACAACTTTCATCTTCCGAAAAACTGTAAAACAAAATCTCAATTCCAGTCCAACATTATGATTTCCTTATTTATTTGTGGTCAACCACCAAATCCAAAGAAAACAAATGAAGTTAACCCAAATTCCATAAAAAGAAACAAACCAAACCAAAGTCTAGGTACCTATACTCTTATATCCAACGATTGATTGTTCCTGATTTTTTTCTTATTCCAAAATTGACTTTTTTCTGTGGTCATTTCTACGAAGCACCAAATGAATCTTGATTTCAGTAAAAGTGTATATTGTAACAAGGTATCACGACTTATTTGATTTATCTCTATCAATCAGGTTGTGGGGTTCAAAATGGTCGAGTATACGCCCTCATTGTTTAAAAAATACAAAATAAAACTAAAAACAAGCACTGTACGGGCCTCCTTCAAAATAAATAATTATTTTTGGTTCTTCACTTGTAAAGGTGCATTCCATAGTGCATTCCCCACCAAATACACAAAAAAAGATTCAATTTCCATTTTTCACTTTTTTCTTAAACTCAGGTTTTTTTTCCAAGTGAAAACACAACAAAAAAAGCTTCCATCATCATTAACCTCGGGTGGAAAGCAAAAACATTGTTTAAGAAAAATAAAATATTTATATAGAAACCACTTTGCCAGAGTTAAAAGAAAGGTTTCCTCTTTCACTCTTTGAATTTTGTGTGCTTTTTTTTTGGCCAACAGCAAACAGATCGAGAGTCGATAGCGACATGCAAAAGGAACCTCTAGTCTGGAGCTGGGCCCCAGCATCCAAGATTATGTATAAAGGCACACCAGCTGGTTTAATGTGGGACATATATGTATGTATGTTGCGGACACAGAAGCATCAGAGATTCTTCTTGGAAGAGACACAACCGCACATGAAATTGCAACTGCTCCGCAGAACCTACTACTGGTTAGCTTCTTGCCAATTTAGTCAAGTTGAAGAGGTTTTTGGTGCAGAAAATAACCAATTTCGCGCAGTCTTTTTACAAAAGTACAGTTTGCCGACAAAATGGGACTTTTTTTTAAAGGAGGAAATAAATCATCGGGTGTAATTGGGCGGTTTTGAGGTGAAAAAGCAAAGAAGAACAGAAGAACTTTTTTCGCAATGTGAACTGTTTAAGTTGACACAAGACACTATGAAAAATGTATGATATCTGAACTCTAGGGACAGGGTTTAAAATCTTTGACCTAGATTCTGAGGTAAAGATTATAGATCTTAATTCCAAAGGGTGATTTTTAGGTATTTAACTATTTGGCAACACTGGTTTAAACAGCTGACGTATACGTTTCGTGATTTGTTTCACTGTCAAACATCTTCACTTTGGTCTACAATTTAACCATGGATTGTCTTACAAACGAACAACGCTATAAATTTTTGAATTTTATTATCAAAATGCGTTCTCTGTTAAGAAAGTTCATCGCGCTTTTCTTTGTGTTCAGCGACAATGCTCATTTTTGGCTCATGGTTACATAACTAAGCAGAATTGTCGATTTTGGAAAGTCTCATGTATATACAGACAAGCCCGCTTTAATTAACGCATTTTAAGGCAACATTGAAGCATTTATTCGTGAGACAACGGCCGAAATGTTGGAAAGAGTATGCCAAAATTGGACTAAATGGATGTAACCATTTGAGTGGCAGTGAAGGTCAAAATTTTCATGAAATAATCTTTAAACATTAAATTATATGGACCGTACTATCAATTGAAAAAAAGATTTAATGCGTTTTTCTAAATTGTACATATATGTGTTTTTTTTTTTTAACTTTCCCAAAGCTTTTTAAACATCACTCCATAGATATATTAAGATTCTAGAATCTAGCTTAAATGGACTAAATTCTTTTGTTCATACCTATAGGCCAAACTCAAAGTTCAAAAAGCTAACATTGCAACTAGTCTCCATTCTAGGGTAAAGTTTCAAGGAAACGTGGTCTGAATATTCAGTTTTCTTAAAAATAATTTACTGACATTCAAGGGGTTATTTATACATATTAAAGCTGAAACACATTGCGAGCTTTAGTAAAATAGGGAAATATTTAAACGATGTACATTGGTCTTGAAGTTTTAAATGTAAAAAAAGGGAGGGAAAAACAAAGTTGGGTAAAGCATTCCATATTCTTGATGTGCCGTTAAAAAAAAATCTCTATACTTGACACTTCGTGTCAAATTGAGCTCAAGGGTAAACTGGTGAGCATACCTGATAGTTCCCAGTATTACGGTTGAATTTTTTGTAGGGGGGGGGGATGCTACTTGCCAGTAATATAACTTTGTCGGGCAACTATGAAAGGCATGAAATATTGCGAAGGTATCGGTAACAATGCTATAGACTATCATTTCCAAAGCCCTTTTTTGGATGAATGAAGGCTTTGTACAATCAAAAAAGAAATACTAAAACATTTCTTGCACTGTGTCAGAGAAATCTCAAGCACCTAGTAGCATTTTTGACAATGTCGATGAAAAGACGATCAAGGATAGCGGCATCGGGGATGGTTTAAGCTTTACAGACAGGATGCAGCATAGAGTTTTTGAAGCATTAAATTCTACACAGTTAATAATTTCACATGGAGTAATGCGGTCGAGATCGGAATTTAATGAGCTTATCAAACGCTGCTGTTGAAGTTCCGCATCCGAGGAACAAGGATGTGAACCTAGAAACGAATATCTAGAATATCTATAGGGTTTTATTTAAAGAGATGAGGTTTCAGCACTTAGATCCCAAGTCTTGATTCTAGATTCTAACCTCGAACCTCTTATTTTTAGAAATTAATTCTATATTGTCTGATTTTAAATATCTAGGTTCTTGAATGTTTACTGTGACGTCTATAAGCGTTCTCAAATATTAGGGCTGAACCTTAACTCCTGGCATGGACTATTTAAATTTGCATCTTATTCCCTCTACCTATAACTATGTCATTGAAGCAACAAAGCTGTCAAGAACGTCACACTTACGTATGTCACATTATCATAATACAAGAACAGTCCATCATCTCATTAATTACAACTTCCAGATGGTAAAGATAAGCACACGTTATTGCCACTGTTTTCATATGTGCGAAACGGAAATTAGCAGCACGAGCTGTTATTCACATCAGGATCAAACTATGCCATCATCATAAAACTTCCTCTAAAGACTGAAAAAAAGGTCTGCTTTTATAACAATTTAAATGGCGGCCTGGAAAAGTGTGTTCCCCTGTTTGAAGTTATTAATTGCCGGAAGATCCAACTCAACGAACAATGAAAGGGGTTGACGCGAAGTCGTGATCATGCAAATGCGTTTTGTTATGTGTAAATCAAGTTTGGTGGTTGATCACTACAAGAGGGGGGTAGATAAGACAATCGAAACGGATACACAAAATTAACAGATGGATGACAATTCAGTAACAGATGCTGATGGCATAGTGGATAATATGGTCACGTCTTTTTATAGAGGGTGGAGGCTTCTCTTTTGTTTCTTTTGATGATTGAAAATTTATGAACACTAAATAATTGATCTTTTATATTCTTCTGCTTCCTGGTTTGAAGGAAAAGGCATTTTTGTGTTCTCTTCTGGATTCCTGAATGTTAATTGGTGATAAAATTAAAGAAATTAATATTACTTCACTTAGGGTCATAAAGTATACATAAATTCGAAACTGTGTAAAACAATGGGGTTATTTATTTATCCAAGCATGAAGTTGCTTGTTCAAACATAAAATATTTAACCATAAGGTTGTTTTAAGAGGTAGGCATAAAACTTTGAGTTAGAATAAATTAAAGATGATTTTTCTTGAATTTAATTGACATAAAATTAAATTCATTTTCTGATATTTGTGCCTGTAAATTGGCACTAACGCTGAGAATGTTGTCTTCGAAGTAGTCGTCAATCGGTTCTTGCTTATCAACATATTATAGTAGAGGTAAAAACCCGGCTTCGTAACGTCTTGTTCAAGCCACAGCTCCTGCACATCATGGTTGTTTCATTGATGAACGTAAAAGTCAGCAATAATTGCAATAAAGGGGCTATCATTGATATTAACGTTCTGGCATAGACATGACATAATAACGTATTCTTCAACCAAAAGCGAGCGTCACTGCATGCTAAACAAAATTTGTTTTTAAAAATTGGGATCGATGTCAATATTTAAGTGATATGGAGTCATTCACCGAATCTATACGTGGTGTCGCAATTAAGTTCCGGGAATTTGTCAATAAAAAACAAGAAAATTAAGTTTTAGGAAAAATTTTACTATCACAATAATCCCCCTTCAACTCTACACAACGATTCCAACGTTTCTCCCATGATTGAAAGCACCTTCGTAGTCCTCCGAAGTTAGCCCATTTAGCACCACGGTTAGAGCTTCTTGGACCTTCTTTACGCCGCCATGATGAGTTCCCTTGAGGTGCGACTTCATATTGTGGAATAAAAAAAAGTCGCAGGGAGCAATATCGGGCCTATAGAGTAAACGATTTAACGTTGGGATGCCTTTTTTTTGTCAAAAAACTCTTGCACAACGGACGAGGAATGGGCCAGTGCATTATCGTGATGCAAAACCCAGCCATTCTTGGCGAGTTCGGGTTACACACGAAAAACATGTGCCCGTAGCCTCTCCAAAAGGCCAACATAGAATTTTCTAGTCACTGTCTGGCCAGCAGGAACGTATTCACGATGAATGATGCCGTGGATATAGAAAAAAACAATCAACATTGCTTTCAAATGTGACTTTGACATCCTCGCTTTCGTTTGCCGCTCCCCACCCTTTTGCACCCACTGTTGACTTTGTTTACGCGGCTCAGGGTCATACTCAAATATCCAAGTCCCGTTTCTAGTGACTACCCGTCTCTGCCGTGTCGGTCTGAATGCGAGATAACAGATCCTCGCGATTCGATTTCCGCATTTGTTTTTGTTAATGGGTGAGAACTTTAGCCACCATCTATGCGCAAATCTTTCGCATGTTCAAATTCTCATGTAACATCTTGCGAACCGGGTTTTTGTTGATGTTTAACTAGTAAGACAATGCACGAATGCATATGCGACGGTCTGACGCGATCAACATGCGAAAACGATCAACATTCGCCTCGGTACGAGAGGTGACTGGAGCTCCTTCACGTGGATCGTCTTCCACCGATTCACGTCCTTTCTTGAGCCGCTTCGCCCATTCAAACACACACGTTTTTGACATGCTATCGACTGTATAGACAACCTGCAATATTCGGAGATTTTTGGAGGATTTTTCGCCAGATTTCACTAAAAATTGAATCAAAACACGTTGCTTGTAATGTACATCAAAAAATTTTACAATGCCTTGGCACTAAAAAGTTACTTGCAAAAAATACGCTAGCGCTTTTGGTTCGTAAGATATTTAGCGTTAACCAAAATGTTCACCTTGTTTTTAAACTGCTATTAAACTGCCACGCAATTTTTTGAGAGCCCTTTCTTCTTTCTGCATTATTATCTCCAGAACAAAATGTATTTGAAGTCGATATCTCTTCTGGTTCTTGAGCTATGGACGACGAAAAAAACGTCGCGAAGGTACGGACGTACTGTTACTCGCACGCACAGATATCTTTCTAAAAATCTTTTTTTTCGACTTTAGGGACCTTGAAACCCCTGTCATAATGTCATGCGTTGGACTGTCATGCCAGAGGTCTTGGGTTCAATCCCATATAAAGTTTTGACAAATCCTCCGAGAGTAATTCTTGTTATGAAAAGTGGATTCTCAAATTTGCCTTTCGGATCCGGCTTAAAACTGAAGGTCTCCTCCATCCCCGAGAACAGTCCTCGCACAGAGGAATGGTTGAGTATTGTAAACCACTAACCACTAGTTCTCAACGGACTGTTGTGGGACTTGATTTATTTATTTTAGTTGACAAAATGGCCACCATTAACATTGTCATCTATTTAATTTTAGAAGTATCAGTTCGTTCTATGTTCTTCAGTAGGGTTTTTAAAAGAAAATCTAGTACGTTCTTTTCTGATCCAAACTATAGAAAAACTCTTAAGTATTTGCTTTAATAATTCTTAAACTCGTGCAATTTCAATAAAACGACATAAGACTTATAAATATTGATTTTAAAGGATTTTTTTTAGTTTCACTAAAATAAGCAAAGTCTTTCCTATAATCATCCAGGAAAAAATCGATTTCAAATCTTCTTTAGCACTCTTTCTCGGTCTAGCTAATTGACTCCGAAATCAGCCAAACAAATTCACAATACAAACGATCCTCACATAAAAATGTACATAAATCAACACTGTCAAGGTGAAGTTAACGAGTAGCAACTAAAACCAGTACCTATCTTGCATTATTATCGAATCGAATTATTATTTTCAAAGACATTTTTAAAAAAACACATAAAATAAAAATTGACATTGTGCATTTGAGCCTTCGCTTCAGCCAGAGACTATATCAGACTATAACTTTTACTTTTTCACGAACAAAACCACAAAATCAAAACTGCAAATGATCCTCCGAGAGATGACTATCGTCGTCGTTGTTGATCAAGTATAAAAAGTAAAAAATTCGATACGAAATAAGCACATCGTGTTCCATGACACGAAATACCGGAAAGCGAACCATAACATTAGGCCATGCACCAACCACCACCGAACACCATGCACATTGAACTCGCCTCCTTTATTGCAAAAAACACAAAAAAAGGTTTACAAATATCCAGCTTCAGAAACAGAGTCAGCGCCAGAGGCACGCGCAAATGAATGAAAAAGTTCCCCCAAATTGATCATGACATCGAATTCTTCTCAGAGCTAAGCGAGGAGATCAGAGAATAAAAATTCATGGGATCTTGGAACATGTGAGCTGGTTTTTAGATCTTGTCAAGATCATTGCACTTGCAGAATTGTTAAATTTTATGCTGCCTCATAAATACTTTCACTGTGATGAAATAAATTTAAATTTTTAAAACATCATAATGAGATGAAAAAAAACAACATTAATATATTGTGCAATCCAAACCAACTATAATATTGGTAAACTAAAAAAGTTAATCGTGTTTTATGCAACCGCACTTTACAAATTGTATTCCTTTTTAGTACAAAAATAAGCAAATAGAAATTGGATCATAAGGAAAATGTTTATGTTAATTGACCAACGATCTTTTATAGAGAGCTGTTTAAACTTTAAAAGCAATTGAAATCGATAATGCGTTATATCGAATTTTCTTCCTAGTTTTTATGAGGCAATCATATCACAATCTTGAATATGATGAAACTTGATTCATACGATTTTTTTCAGAATAGATTGTGACGGTATTTTCTTGATTTCTTACTCCATTTTAATATTTAAAAAAAAAACTAAAAAATTGTATGGCAAATTCAATGTGAATCACTTCCAGTAATTCATTATTTTGACGTTTGATCTTGATTCAACTGATTTCAAAATTCTTTCTTTAATCCATTGTCTCTTTCGAATTATACTTTTAAAATGGAAACAAGATTAAATAAAATTGTAGAATACCAAAATGTCACCTGAAATGAGAGGAATCTGAGTGGAAATCAGTAAGTTGACTTTGACGTTTTGAAAACGTAGCTTTTGACACATTGTTTGACACTATATGCGTAAATGTTTTACGATTTGTGTTGGAATTTGAAAACACCACTAAGAAACTTAAAGTTTCTGTTTGAAGTTGATTCGGATGATGAAGATAGAAGTAAACAGATCCATTCCTTTGTTTAATTTTATCAGCTATATGACCTGTGTCTTAATTAAGCTGTTAGACTTTAAGGCCATCTAAAGCTAGTAATTTGCAATTCAAACAATAACTCAAAGAAAATACAAATTTCAGCTAAGAAACTGAAGAAAAACTAATGTATGTACTTGTATATATATGTCGAACAGTGCCTTCGCACTGTTTCAAAATTCTGTAACTTTTATGTTTCTTTGCCAATTAAGATTAAATTTGGATCACACTTTTTTGAATATGAGTTGAGTATATACTCGTATGAAGATAAGTTTTTGAAAAATTTCAAAACGTTTAAATATAATTTGTATATATGTTCAAATTTTAAGATTTAATATGAATCAATGAATAAAATATCCTTTGGTAAATTTTGTAAGTGGATTTAATTTAAGTAAAACAGAAAATTTAAAATTTGTATACATCAGGGTTGCCGTATTTGTTTTCAATATAATTTTTTTCGTTCCAGTACATAAATAAGTTATGGTAAAAGCTTTTTTTAACTTTTCATTCTTTGTTTGATTCCGATACCCAAAAATTTTTTACTATAAATTTGAATAGATTGAAGTTGACATACCTTGTATAGTGTTGCCCCTTTTATTTGTTGTGTTTGAATGTTATCCAAATTTCAAATCTGAACTCTACTGACTGCCAAAATACTATTTTAAGTTTGTTTGAGAAGCAATTGAGGAAGATCAATCTGAGAGAAAACAGAAATTGGAATAGTACGGATAATACGTTTGGCACATTTCAAACCACTTTAAAAAAAAACATGCATTTAAGTTAAGTTTAAAGTGAATTTTTTGAACCCTGGAAAATGTTCAAAAAGTTTCAAATAAAAACTGGAAAATTAATTTAACAAATGAGATCTCTACGATCATCTAAGAATCCAAACAAATGTGGGCAATACATTTTTGAGCCATCCCTACAACACTGTGATTTTTCCAATTGTGTAGCTTGTAGAAGGTTCAAGAAGTACCAGGATCTAAACCTTCGTTTGTAACTGCAATTAAGCTTCATCAAACACTTCTTTTATTTTGTCTGTTCCGAAGGAAATGATCAGATGCACAATATAATAAGGAATGAATAACATTCGTAGCTGGACATGAGTTAGTTGAATAGGTTAGATTAAAGTGGCTGTCCCTTGTGGAATAGGACACACTTAGGGAGTTTAATGGCCCATTGTGATACCACATGAACCTTGAGGCTTTCTCCTAAGTTCAATAAAACCAGTTTGAGTCCGTTACGAAACGTGAGAGGCTGATTATGCTAATATGATTTAGTTCGTAAAAGAAGAATACTCCTAGGTAATTTCCTCGTTTTTGAGCTGGAGCAGGGGATGTGCAGAGAAGGTGAAAAACTGTTTCCTCCTCTTCCTCGTCCATATAGCTTCTGCAAAAGTTATTTGAGAATACGCCTAGCCACGTAGCGTCCGGTTATGGCTCCTATTATCGAGCTTATATGCGATCTGCTTGGATATAGCAAGCACCTTGATCGCTTTAAATCTAGTGTTGGCTAGATGTTTTCTGTGACCTGACACGTGGTAATGTTGTTCCACCTGGTGTTTGCCATGTTCATAGCGTCCTGCATTAGCAATAGTTCACAAGTAGCGATTGGTATGCCAGCATTCGCAAACGTGGTAGAATGGGCTGTACTGTACCATTCCTGGCGAGTTCATCTGCCTTACAGTTACCTGGAATATCTCTATGGCCCGGCACCAAGCAAAGGTTAATATTGAACTGTTGTGCCATCTCCATTAAAGATGATAGACAGTTATGGACTGTTATAGAGTTTGTAGAGACAGAGTCCACAGATTTGAGAGCGGCCTGACTATATGAGAAGATACGCGGATATCAGATGTTGATATCACGTTTTCTTTAAGCCAGGACAAGACTTCTTATATCGACAAAAGTTCCGCCTGGAACACGCTACAATGATTGATAATTCGGAATGAGAGACTTAATTTCAGTTCGGAGTACACACCTCCAACAACCCCTTCCTTTTTTCTTGAATAGTGCAACCTATCATCTTCATTTCGCACTGCATGTCCATCTTCTGCAAGCTAGACAATGACCAAAATCGCAAAGAAATCTAAAAGAAAGTAACTATTATGAAAAGAAGAAGATATAAATTTTCCAAAAAGTTTAACATCAAATAACTTAATTCAGGCCCTTATGAAATATTTGACTTCAAACATGTTTTTCCTGAAATTATAAAAAACTCATATTTGAATTACTCAAGTCCGTGTGGTACCATAGTGCGTCACCACCTTGACAGTTTACACGCGAGTAATCTAGTAATCTTAAGGAGTGACAAGAACAAAAATATGACAAAAAACAAGCAAACGAACATTTTGTCAAAAACATACAATTTTGTGCGTTGAACAAAATGGTTGAAAAACAAAACCAAAATATTAATGTTTTGTCTTGTCAACAACATGGACTCAAAAATATTCTTTCTATTCCTCTTTCTTATTTATCAAAAATGTTGTTAATCGATCAACAAGAACATAACAATTTATATTAAATTACTTCGATTATATTTTTGATGAAATTTAGATTTAAAATTCACCTCATGATTTCTGAAAACAAATATTATACAATTCCCCACCATCTTAAGAAAAAACATTTTGATTCCCTGGAAATTCAATCTCCATCATCAGGTTGATCACCTTCGTTTCGTTCAATGAAGGTGTTTCTCATACATTTATTCGAGTTAAACTTAACATTCCTCTCACTATTTCCTAATTTGTCATGTGAATCAATCTCATTCTTTGCTTTTAATGGGCTTCAAGCTACATAAAATTTTATATTTTTCAATAAATCTTGTATAATTTTGTATGCCTTTAGTCAATAAACCAAACGGACAGGATCAATGGATCATGTTTGTGATCACTGATCATCAGTACGAGTTTAACAATGCCAGTCACTGATTTTATAACGATTTATATCGCGTTACAACAGAAGAGGGTGACCATATTTTAAGTATATTTTCATTTGAGAATATTTTTAAAACAATATACAATTCGTTAAATTGTGGATTTACTATCGGAATGCTCACAACTGACACTTTTCTGTAGTTTTTTATGTGTAGGCTAATCTTAGGCAACTGAGAAGCTGCATAACTAAGATAATATTTGTTTTCTAAAGAATTCAACTTGTCGATTTTGAAGAGTTTTTTAAAAGCTCATTCTTACTAGATAACTGCAAAAAAAATTTTTTGGAAATATTAAAAAAAAAACAAAAACGAAGAGTCAAAAGGTTTGTATTTCATAATTTTTTCAATAGGACCAAAAAGTTTTTGAGTTCTTCAAATTAAAAAAAGAAACAATACTTGGTCACCATAAGTCTTATTCTTTGATCTGATTGTAAATTCTGATATGCGTAACTGAGTATTCTGTTAAATAATCCCGCACCGAAAAAGGGTGAGTGCACCTTTATTACGCATATACGCATACGGGATACGCGTGCGCGTTGGCGTTCACATCATGGCTTACAAGATCAATTACTATTCTGGAATGTTTTCAGTGATTGTGGCTCCCGTTTGTTGTGTTAATTTGAACAATTTTTATGTCGCCATCACAAGAATTCCTAAAAATAAAACCAAAACAAAATTAAATCAACAGAAATTCATAAAATATTCAAATGGCGTATTATTATTGTCTCCCGGCGTCGCTACCGGGCCGTTGACCAAAAGAAGTTCACTACCAAGTTGGTATGACGGATCAATAGTATAGCTGTAGCTGTCACTATTTAAATTGGGTTTAAATGGTTTATTCAAGGAAAATTCAAGTGCGGTTGATAAGTTGCTTGAAGGAATTCATAAAGGTGACGATACTTTTTGTTTACATTTTTTTTTTTCAATTTAAATTCGAACTTCTATGGAATGCTGGGGAATTTTTGCATGCAAATTTGGCAAGCAACTGTCTGTCAAAAGGGAGAAGAAGCAGGCTAAATAACAGTCTTGTTAGGCTTTGTATAGGGCTTTGTTTTCAAGGCAAATTAGTGGCAGATGGTTAATGGGTCGGAATATTTGTGCTAATTATTTTTATTGTAATTTTTATAAATTTTAAATGAAACAACCGAATGAGGAAACTTTGAATATACTATGTATGAGGTTAGGGATGATAATGTAAAGGGTTAAAGACGTGTGGGTTTGAAGAAGAAATAAAATTCATATTATTTATTGTTTTGGTCAACAATTCAGCTTTATATGGATATGAGTTTTCTATTATGTTTTAAAATGATAGTAAGCAAGTGGCTGAATAAATTTCAGGCGAGAGTCAAAATTTTTTACCATCTTTTGCAGTAATTGCGGACGTATATAACAATAACCCAAATTATATTCTCATCCAAGCCGTTGATCCTCTCGGGCTTATTTGCAGCGACAAGTGACTTAACGTAAATACATAAAATTGAGTGGTGGAACAGCTCTTAGATAGGCAGGATTTACAATTTATGCACCGAGTCCGAAAGGCTTATTTAAGAAAGTACTTTCTCATGACAACAATTACTCTTGGATAAATCTGTCAATTCATCACTTAACCCCACAAAAAATAGTGCAGCGGTGTTAAATCGCAGAATCTTTAATGCGATCATCAGAAGTTTCCTTCAATATACGGAAACAATATTTTTCGTATAAATTGCCCGATTTGAAAACGTTTCTTAGAATTAAGTCTAATTATTAGAATAAATCAAGTGAAAGCTGTCAAAAAGACTAACTATGAAAAAAGTATTGCCAGATTAAATACCACACATCTAAGAAAAACAGATATATCGTAAAAATTCAATAAAAAAATCTTTATTCTTTAAAAGCGTTTCTAAATTAATAGCTAAAATTAACTCCCCATATGTAATGATATGTTTTTTCTTCTTTATCGTTTCAGGTATGTTAACCCTTTTGTTTAAAAAAAATTCAAGATTAAGTAACCTACATCAAGGTAAGTAAAACAAAAATTATTGAGTAAGTTAACATACGTTATTTTGATAAATAAAATCAGCCAGAGTTAATCTACCTTACCTAAAAGATGATCTTCCCAGGTCTTCTATTATTATATACAAAATACTATCTGCGCCCCACGTTGTTCTTAGAACAAATTTGGTTAGAAAAAAATGTAATATAGTAGGCAAACTTTAAAAGGTAGACATATCCTTTCGTGGACTCTTTTTTTATTACAGCCAAGGTATAAACTTTGTCGTATTAGTCTCAATAAAGAGGCTTTCTAACACTGGACAGTTTTTATAAATCGGACAAGTAGTTCCTGAGATTAGCGCGTTCAAACAGACAAACAAACAAACAAGCAAACTCTTCAGCTTTATAATATATATAAAGTATAGACACACATATGTTTCGAAAAATTCAGCAAAATTGAAACTGGACAAACTGAATAAAAATATATTTATTTCATAATCTTAAGGTGTTTCTTTACCAGTAATCCCTCAATTTAGACTCAGTCAAATTGATTTTAAAACACCTAAATCAAGTCGAGTTTACTTTTACTCAGTTTTAACCTCGTCTTGATTAATATATTAATTGTTTTTGATAAATCGGCATCAAGGGGAATTTGATATTTTTGTCAATAATAAAGGCGAAGTGGTATAAGTTGTCACTTTGATGATATAACGTTTGTGACATTGCTTTTTCCACCTAAAAACCTCCGATTTTGAATCACACAAGTTAAACAATTTGTTTTTATTACTGTATGCCAAAAATATATTTGAACATATTTGACATTTTTTTAAGTCTATTTCCGCATTCGAACACCATTTTGTCTAAAATGTCTTTTTTTCTTAGACTAAAATTCACAAAATTAATTGGATGTAGCGGAAAAAGTTGTATCTAGCCTAATTGATCTATCTTTTCTTTGTCACGTTCTTCCAAAGCTTGAACATACTCGTGTTAGAGTTCATTGTTCCCCATCTTATGTCTTCTTCATTAGAGTTTATACAACGCATAGAGGAAAATGATGAACGAACTAACCAAACAGTCGGTCGTCGAATATATTATCAAAAACGTATACAGGAACCTTCATCAATAAATAATATCAGCTTGTTGTGTAATTCTCCATCATCTTTAAAATTTGTCTTCATTTTTTTTTTCATCCGAAGCTAAATGCCTTCTTCCATCATCATCTTCGTCACTGTTGACGTTGGAGTAACAAAAAATATCTCACCAATCTATTGCGGTGCGATCTTTAATTGTTTTTCTATTTTGTTTTTATGCATGAAACATAATTTACATGCAACATCATCTAAAGTCATTTGTTTATAATACACTGCTGTTTGATTGATTAGGCACAACCATTTGGGAAGAGTTAAATTTTACTTAATAATTATTTGTCTTTAAGCACTTTTATCTTTAAAAAATCGTTTAAATAAACACACGTATTGCATATGGAAAGTTGAAAAGCTAAAATCTCAAGATTCTATTCAGTTGAGCAGGAGTGTACATACATACGTATGTATATGCGAAATCACAGTGCTGAAGGGTCTTCGACTTTAATTAGTCACGAGGAATTACAGAAACGACCTGTCGGCTTTCTCACACAAGCGATCCTCTTGATGCGCTATCTTGTTGCGATCGGACAGAGTGAGCGTACCTATATTTCGCCACAAAGTCTTTGGCAAGCATCTAGCAGTTTGTATATTTGCATAAGCCACACGCATAGCCTTTGAATCTGGAGCAAAGTGAAGAGAGAGATGCCACTGACTAAATATTCAAACTGAAGACAGACATCAACAACAACTGTCCTGTCCGTCTGACCATCGCATAGAGCTTGGGAATGGAAAAACATGATTTTGCGATGTCATCTCGACAACATGCAGATGCAGATGATGATGAGAATGACGATGAGGGAAAACTATAAAGATACGATGTTGATGGATAATTTGCTTGGCCTTTCCCCCAAAACACGAAGCGCCTCTGGGGAATTTCTAACCGCACACAAGTACCTATCTAATATTTTCATATCTTCCGCGGAGCGGCCGCTGCTTCTCCGCCTTGTCCATTTATTCAAATATTTAGACTTCAAAATCAGACATTACGGGCCGGCACGGGGCTGTGGCAGAGCCGATGTGATTCAAATGCGACGATGTCCGGGGAATGTTTAAGCTGGCATTTTTACCCATAAAAAAATGAGGAAATGACAGGTGACACTACGTTGCCTTACTTTGTAGTGAATGCGTGTAAAAGTTATGTAGTTGCGCGAGCCGCTTGAACTAAAAATGACAACTGGATTGCGATTCGAGAGTATTGCGAAAAGAATCTAGGGAAGTAGAGTATTTGGTGACATGAAAGCTACATAAGATCGCACCATATCAGATCGTTTACTTCAGGGCATTCGACGGCACACAAAAAACTATAAGAGACCATCATAAAATGGTAATAGCTAGATTGAACGAGATTTTCTTTCAAAACGTAATATATGTAAAGGAACGAATATAAGACCCCTTTCAATCTCCAATGTCCCCACAAATGATATTTTCTATCCCAGTCATAGCTCCCAGGTTCCAATGCAGTCAACAGCTACGTAAAACGAAACGACCAACCATCAAAAAAGCAGCACGATCGATCGAGAGAAATGACTTTTTGGTCGTGAGAGCAAAAGCACGCGTCTCATAGTGGCTATGGATTTGGCTTCAGACTTCCAAGCTTCGGCCGGTGGCGTGCGCGGCGAAGCTCTTGGCTTATGGCAGAATTCCATTTTCAACCTGTGTTATAACTGCAGGTGGTTAGTTGGTTTTGGTTGTTTTGTTTCCTTGTGTCGTGTGGATACCTACCACCAAATTGATATTGCTTTTGCTTCCAAGTGGAGGTCCAATTTAAGTCATTTTCATCTCCCTTGTGGCAGAATAATCGTGAGCTCCACACGTTTAACTCGACGTATATAGACCTTCTACTTATAGTGAATATAAACTTGCAACGATTTAAAAATCTAATTGAATCGAAAGCTGTGGTTAAAAGCGATAAAGCATGTGGCATAAATGTATGCTTAAGGTTTCGGTATACTGACTTGAAATTGGTTAAAAAATTGTTGATTTTTATGGGCGGTAAATACGTATCATTATGTGGTTCACATTTTGTGTATACATATGAGGGCCGTTTAAAGAGACACAATCCAATCATTGACATGTAACTTGATCTAAATTAAATTGATTCTAGAGCAAAAGTTGAAACTAGATGGACCTTACTTATTCGTTATCGATGTTTTAAAGTTGTGACATATTTTTTGTCTTTAGCTGACAGCGATATATTAATTATACTAGAATGTCTTCTCTTTTTGTTTGTTACAATGACAGTTAAATACTTTTTTTTTTTGACGTTTCATGGTCTCTGGAATCCAAATCCATGGTTTAACATGAGTTCCCACTTTTTTAGGATAATTTTTAGTCTCCGTACAGCAGCTTTCTTTTTGTTGGTTCTGAAATAAAATAAAATGGATCAAAAACAAGTATTTTGAAAATCACAATCACAATTTTTTAAATTTGGTAGAAAGTTGAAGATGGAAACTTAATTTTTTCAATGGTTCCATTTTGGTTTTTACATTTATTCCTAGTACCTTTTTTTATAAAAAAAAAACAATGAAACTAGGCGACTGGTACGGAGATTTTTTGGACTTTGCGTAAAAACACTAATAAGTGTTGGAGTGGAGTTGTCAGTGAACCTTTGTTGGGGAAGGTTGCCCCTGTGTTGTGCGTCTCCGTTCTGTCTGTGCTCGTTCTTTTTTAGTTTTATTGTTCGTAATCGTGTCGTGGAGCAGTTTTTTGTTTTTATCATCACCTAAATTTAATTACAATTAAAAATATTCACAAACAGTTCTATAATCAAACAAAAATAACAATAATTTACCATAACATAAATAAACACAAATTAATATTAGTGGTTCAAAAAAAAAAACAACAAAAAACAATAGTGCAACCCCCAAATAAAATAACAAAAAAATCACGCCACTCAAAAAACAACAAAAACACACCAAAAACAAAAAATGATAAGCCACTCAACACAGCACTTCACAGTGAGTACCATCCCATCCTTACTTTCCCCTTCTTCCACAGTTGCACAGCCTAGTTTATGTATCAATTACAATTGGAATTGGTGCATTTGCTAATCTGTGTCTCAGCAGATTATTTGAATTGAATTTACTGTTTTGCATCACAGGGTCGGATCGGTTCTCGTCACTGCTAAGGCATAACACTAGCAGTGAAGGGTATTGATAATTATTCTGTGTTTCAATTCAGTGAATTTTATTTTTCATCTCTATCTGTATTGGTTTTAGACATTTTTTTATTTTGCAATGACTGGACAATTCAGAGTAGATTATTGTAATATTCGTGGGCTAAGGGCAAATTTTTTGTTAGCATACCGCCATACTGTTTCATACAGGCCAGCTGTTTTGGCACTAAGTGAAACCCAAGTAAGTGAGGATTCCGATCCTGCTGAATTTTTTATGCATGGGTATAGCTTGGTGCCTTTATTCTTTTCCCACCATGGCCTCGCCATATACATTAGGAATGATGTTGCTTATCAGCTCTTACCACAATATGGTCTTTGCACCAATTCCTTTTTTAATTATATGTGGTTTAAATTCTCCGTGAATAAGCAAGTCATTCACTACTGCTTCCTTTATCGAAGCCCAAATTTAGACAGAGTATCAACTTCTCGTGAATTTGATGCTTTGTCTGATTCCATCCAAAGAATTGTTTCGTCCTATCCTCGCACTGAAATCGTTGTTACGGGCGATTTCAATGTACACAATTCTTCATGGCTTCAACATTCAGGCCAGACAACACCCGATGGAGTGTGTGCAGAAATCTTCGCTGAGTTGAACCACCTAACTCAGCTTGTCAACGAGCCCACCCGAATATCGGGCGTTGAAGGTCGAGCAGAAAACACTCTTGACTTGTTTCTTACCTCTGACCCTGATAAGTACACTGTTAGTGTTCTATCTCCTCTAGGCACATCTGACCATTGTGTTATATCAGCAAATTTCTCGTGTCAAAACTGTTCAGTTAAAGAAAGAGCTCCTAAGAGAACCGTTTGGCAATACGAGAAAGCCAACTGGGACGGCCTCAATAATTACTTCAGGATCTTTAACTGGTCACTATGCTTCCTCGATAGTGACGTTGACGCCAGCGCTGATATGATCACAAGTTTAATTCTCCTGGGAATGAGAACTTTTATACCAAACAGGGTTAAAAGTATCAGACCCAAGGTAAACGCTTGGTTTGATGCGAGCTGTAAAGAGGTTATTAGGGCCAAAGAGGTTAGTTTCCGTTGCTATAAAGCCAACCGTACTGAGGAAAGCCGGAAAAAGTTCAAACAAGCCAGGAAGGCCTGCAACTCCCATATTCGACGGACCAAATTTTTACATGACCAAAATCTACGGCAAAAAATACTGCAATGTCCCAAAGGCAGTAAAAATTTTTGGTCATTTGTAAAAAACATGAGGAATTCTTCCTCTTCTTCGGTTCCTACGCTCGTTGTAAATGACACTCCTTTTGTTAGCTCTTTAGAGAAAGCTAATCTCTTTGCTAGGCAGTTCGCCGCCAATTCTACGCTGCCAGTGAGTGTTATGACTCCGCCTGTACTAGAGCGAGTTAGTGATTCTATGGGACCAATCTTTTTTCGCACTCGTACTGTGGTGAGAGTCCTAAGAGATCTAAGCACACATAAATCCGCTGGTCCGGATGGTATCCCCGCTATTGTTCTGAAGAGGTGTTCTTCAACGCTGGCAAAACCACTGCGTAAGCTTTTTCATCTGTCCTACTCCTCTGGTCTCGTTCCGAGCGGATGGAAAACGGCATTTGTCCAGCCTATTCCCAAAAAAGGCGAATCTTCCTCACCCTCTAACTACCGACCGATTGCACTTACGTCCCTTCTTTCCAAGGTCATGGAAACGCTGATTAATTATCAGCTCAAGAAATATCTTGAAAATCGAAAGCTTCTTAATGACCGGCAATACGGCTTTCGTAGCAATAGGTCCACTGGTGATCTCATGGTTCATCTCACCGAACAGTGGAGCAAATCTTTACATCGTTTTGGAGAAAGTAAGATTATTGCACTTGATATTTCAAAAGCATTTGATAGGGTTTGGCATCAGGCTCTGTTATCGAAAATGCGTGCATTCGGTTTTCATGAATCCCTGCTTCATTGGATTAGTAATTACCTTTCGGATCGTTCAAAACAAGTAGTATTGGATGGATTCAAGTCTGAAAACCATAAAATAAATGCTGGTGTGCCCCAGGGCTCTGTTTTATCTCCAACACTCTTTCTCATTTTTATTAATGATCTTCTGTCTGTAACATCTAATCCAATACATTGTTTCGCTGACGATAGTACTCTTAGCTTTTCATATTCGTTTTCAGACTCACATCCCTCTTCTTCGGATGTGGAACTGCAACGACAAAATATGATAAGGTCATTAAATTCTGATCTAAACAGCATTGTTCAATTAGGATTAAAAAACCGCGTGGAATTTAATGCTTCGAAAACGCAATGCTGTCTTGTATCGTTAAAGCGAGACATACCCCCATTGCCATTATCTATGGATGGCACTTGCATCAATGAGACTGAACACCTCGATATTCTCGGTATGTGTGTCACCAACCACCTCTTATGGAATGATCACATACGCGATGTCGCCAAAAATGCCGCAAGGTGTTTGGGTTTTCTTAGGCGATGCAAGAAATATTTCACCCCTTCTGATCTGGCTGTTATCTACAAGACTTACATACGTCCAAAGCTTGAGTATAACTCCCATCTCTGGGCTGGTGCTCCTGCAACTTACTTAAGCCTCTTGGATAGTATTGAACGTAGAGCATTTAAATTGATAGATGATAATATCATCATAAGTTCATTTACTTCGCTTGAACATCGTCGTAAGGTCTCTTGTCTGACCCTTTTTTACCGTTATTTTAACGGCTTATGCTCTAGTGAAATAGCCAGCTGCATTCCTCCCCTTAAATAGTTCAACCGTAATACTCGCGCTTCGTGGAATGCTCATCAGTATACCCTCGAGCCCAACTTCGGTCGTACTGTCAAATACAGAGATTCGTTCTTTAGCCGTACTACGCGAATGTGGAATGCCTTACCACACTCTGTCTTTCCTAGTCATTGCAATATTCAGGAATTCAAAACCAATGTGCACCGACATCTCCTTTTAAACCCTCTCTCCTCTTCCTAGTGCTCACACTGTGCATCTGCATAATAGGGGTAGTAATATCCACTTGAGTGTGTGTTTATTATAAAAAAAAAAAAAAAAAGTAAGAAAAATTGATTTGATCTGCTATCATTTTCAAACCACTAAGGGGCTTTAATAAAGCCTAAGAAAACGTTTCTTGCAAACATTTCTAGTTGTTCAAGATTCCTGAAGAAGTTATTGCTGAAGAATTTGTATCATGTAGAAGTCAGAAGTGTCATCGTCCTTTTTTCTTCATTGATCCCTCTGCATATGTATTCGTTAACAAGCTGCATTTTCTTTTGTGGGGACAGTTTCAAGCCTTTTTCATTGTTCAATGGTTTGCTGAAGTATGGTGTTACCAATGATCTGTTTTAATTCATATCATAAGGTGCTAATGGATGAGTCTACATTGATTGATTGATCCAGCGTTGTACATTTACTCCAGCGTTGTTTATAAGCTCTCTCATTCCCAGGCACATCACTGTGACCAAGTACTAAACAGAGTCTTTTGTTATACATAAAAACAGTTGGTTCTTATGGTGACAGTTACGTACAAGCTTCGATTTGATTTGATTTGATTTGATTTGATAGTTGTGGCAGAATTCGTTTTTTTTGTTAATTGGATATCAATGAAAATGGTGATAGCGCCATCACTAAGATCTATTTTAAAGATTTTTTCACTGCTGATACTTTGGCTTGGAAGACGCTGTTTTAATCGGGAATTCTGAAGGAGTTGACAAGATCAACTCTCTTGGAGAAAACGGTTCTGCTTACTTAGGATAAAAACTGAGTCTTAACTCAAGCAGCTTAAGACACATAATTTATTTCAAACTTTGAAAAACAATTTGGCTTCGCGAGTTGCCGTACGTTTAAGCTGATTTTTTTTATTTCAAAAACTTCGCAATCGAGAAAACCTTCACACACGTCTATATTAAAAATGTATAAGTTCGAATTTAAAAACTCATTTTATTTTAATTGTGAATTTCGTCAAGCTGTCAAAAATATAATGAGGAAGGAGAATGTTGCACAACCTTATGAAACAAAGAGTCCACCTTTTTTATTTTTAGGTCTTATTGATTGATATTCACATAACGTTCGCGAACACTCATTAGCCACCTGAATTTTGTCTAACAATTATTCAAACAAACCTACAAATATCCTCAGGGGTCAGGGATACCTGAATACAATTCAATCAAAAGCGAAAGTCTAAAAGAAGTCACAAAGTTAAGTTAACTGATGGTTAACCTTTTTTATACTTGATACTCGGTGAATATACTCGTACTACAGCAAATATGTAGTTAGGTATTTGGAAATGTTACTCAATTTTGAACCGAATACCCTGAGGCCTTTTCGACATTGCCAATAATATTTTTGTCTTTATTTCTTAAATTAAATGTACCTACCATTTAACTCCAAACCTATCAATGGTAATTTTAATGTACCTTCTATAATAATAAAAAGATGACTTCATCATAAGATCACAATATGCCAATAAGAAAATTACTTTATTTATTCACAATCATAATTTATGTAGAGGCTCTCATCATAGTTGTTGTAGGTTAAGTTAACATAAAGATAGTGTTTATTTAATGGTTTTGCCACCATACAAATTACAACACACAATCTTCACATCGTTTTTGACATCAATATTGATGGGTAATAATAGTAATAATATTCATCACCAGGGGCATAAAATCCATTTAAAAGCTCACCTCAAAATTGAAAATTTTGTCTTGTGGGATAAAAATCAATAGGTTTTGTTTTATTTTTGTTGTCTTTTGTGCAAAAAAATGTCGAATGTCGATGTAACTTGTATGTTATTGTTGTATGATTTCTAAATTTTGTATTTCAAATGTTTTGGTTTATTAATTGAAGTAAATTTACCATCATTACCATCGATTTAAAGCGAGTTTCCAATACTGATCCGATGTCTCTATTGTAACTTGACCTGAATAGGGGACAATCACCAACTCTTCTGCTTCTATTGTGATTTGTTATTAAAACACCATTTGCTAAGAAACCTCTAGATTGAACGGTACATAAAAAAAACTGAAACAAAATAGTTGTAATATGTTTTGAATTAATGTTCATTATGTCCGCTTGTAATCCAATTAACATCGAAGCAGCTTATAATTGTTAGGCAGGTTTATTGTTGTTGTTATGTTGGTATTAAAACCAATAGCATGTAGATGTCTTGTATAATGACAACGAGAAATAGTGACAATTAGACCAATAAATGACACCAACTGTTGGTGTGGTGAATAGGTTGTCAATTTTTGTAAAGAAAGAGCATTAAACTCGAACCATTTAAATAGCATCGTATAGCGTCGGTCGTCTTCATTGCGTCGTAGCTTGCCAGTGTTCCCACATCATTAAGAAAAAAATGCATTAAATAATTATTTGAAATTCATGCGTATATAGATGCGTTTGTTTTTGTTGAATAAATGAGTGTCATTGTTAATTGCGTGGCATTTTACTCGCATAGTGAATGTCAGTTGATTTGGTGTATGGTGATTGTGATGAGGGAAAGGATTAAAGAAACAATTTGCTAATTCACTTTCTCTCGAGCACAAGATGGACATGGTTAGATATTAAAAGATGCAACCAACAACAACAATTGCAAATGTTTTTCTTGTTTTATTCAGTAACAACCACGATTTGCATTTTTGTATTTTTAACTTCTTACTGGGAAAATATTCAGTTTGGGAATTGAGTAAAAAAAAGCCGACTTATGTATACTCAAACGTACTCGTAACACGTTAAATCAATTAAATCCCAGAGAAATGGAAATTATGCTGGCTGATGAGCAGAGATTTGTATACAGATAGATGTATAATGGGAATATGGGAATTGCAAGGAATGAAACATGATGTCGTCTTCATGGTCACGAAATGCATTCTCAAAACGAAAGTAACAATTTGTTAATGATAAACATTAAACAACTGCTATTAACTACTTGATTCAGCTTTTCGTTTATCAACTAATATGGTAGTTGAAAATGTTTACAAACCCTCATGAAAAAAGATGCAAAAAAACCTTCGAGTAAGTGGTTAAGGTAATGTGAAAGCTCTTCTTCTGGCTCTATTCTAACCCTTTTTATAAATCAAAAGAATTAAAATTTGTGTTATATCATTGAGGTTGTATTGTAATTAAGGTCTTACATTGAGTGAGCAAGTAAGTGGCGTCTCTTTACCAGTGATGCAAAATAACCTCTTTAAAGCATCATCAAAGTTGTGTTAGGGCATTGCTATTTTGACGTCAGCCCTTATTCAAAGAAGGTCAACCTGATCCCCCCTAATTATCAACCAATTCTACTTACGTTCCTTTTTGCCAAGGACATAAAAACGATAATCAATTATCAGCTCATGTTTTATCTCAACGAACAAAAGTAAACATTTGATATGGTTTGGCATCAGGCCTTTATATCGAAAATTCATGCCTTCGGTTTAGGAGAATTGCTACTTCGTTGTATTTAAAATTAGCTTTCAGAACGTTCAATATAAGTATTGGTTGGTTCTTAGTCTGAAATCCAGAAAATAAATGGTGGTGTCTCTCACTCACTCTTTCTCAATTTCATTGTCTGCAAATTCTTATCCAATTAATTCTTTTGCTGGCGATAGTACTCTAAGCTTTTCATACAAGATGTATGGGTTTCTTAAAGCGATGCAAGAAGTTGTTCTTCCTCTTTATTATGGCTGCTATATACAAGACTTATATTCGTTCAAATCATGGGTATAACACCCGTTTTTTCGTTTTTAATCCTGCAACCTACTTAAACAGACACTATTGAAAGTAGAAAGTTCAAATTGATTGCTGATAATATCACCATTGATTGATTCATTTAAGTGTCTTCAGCAATGTAGTGTTAAAAGGTTTATGCTTTAGAAAAATAGCCAAAAATAGTTGAACCGTAATACTCCCGCGCGTAGGAATGCTCATAATTATAATTAATTATACCCTACTGTCCAATTTCGGTCCTAGTGTCAAGTACAGAGATACGTTATTTAACCGTACTACGTGAATGTAGTGCAAACACACCAACACTAATGCAAAAGATTATATACCCATCAATCTCACATTTCTCATTCGTAAAACCATAAGTAGACTTATTGGCAAATATGTAGAGACAGTCCTAAATTACGTCCTTCTTCGATCGTCAACAAAGTCCAAAAAAGTGCATTCGCTTACAGATCGCGAAATAAAAGAACTTTTATAAGCTGAATCATATGCATATGTTTAAACACAGACATTTCATTTGCTAACTAGGTGGTTCAAAGATTAAATTTACATCGTGTCCGGAGGAACGCCTCAAAGTAGGTAATTTCTCCACTTACCTTTATTCTTATCACAAATCCTTACCAAACACGAACATAGAAGAATAAAACAAAACGACGCGCTTCTACGACGTAGTGATAAGGAAATTCCTTAATACTTTAAGCGAGAAACTGAACCAACCCTTATCTAGGATCTGTATCCGGACACAGAGCTGTTGCTTTATGATCAAACACCCTTAGAACAGACTGAATAATTTTTAAAAACAGGGGGAAAATCGCAGAATAAGAAAATTCTAGAAAAGATAGAACCCCCTCTGAAAATATCAAATCAAGTTTAATATCTTAGAATAATCTTTGATAAAAAGCTGAGCTCGAGTCCAAATACCCTAAAAAGATTCAAAAAAATTTTAGATCGCATTCTTCTCATGTATAGTAGAATCACAAGTAAACAAACTGCAATTATCAGGCCATAGCTTACTTATTTTAATTGTGATGATCTGGCGAAGAAAGATCAAGATGAAAAGTACATAAATCAGCGGTCCATTTTCCGGTCCTCTGATTTTTTATTATTTTAGATTTTTATACAAAGGTCATTGACAAAAACATAGCTTCACATAAAGCCGAATTATCATAAAGTCTGTATACTTAAACCATTAAATTCTGCTGTTTGCAATGACTGAGCTTGTGATTGTTCAAAAAATTAAGACTGTTATAATCTACAATTTTGTTTTTGTTTTAGATGATGTTTGACATCTTTCTTAAATATTCAAAGTAAATTTAAGTAAAATTTAAGAAGTACTTTGTTGCCCCTTTTCGTGTATTTTAACTTTTTCATTGGCCCTTAAAACACAAATCCACTTCACAGTTTATTAGTCCAAATTTGACAGCGGTAACTAATATATTTACAATTTTCGTAACTACCTCTATCTCACTTGTCTTACATTTTTCTTTCGATTTTTCAAATTTGTTTAATCTCAGTTTTCACATCTGAACAAATGAATTACAATGACCTCTGAATTGCACAATCATCCACGGCACACTGTCTGCCGAGTGCTTCGAAAAGTTATGTACCAACTTCATTCAAAAACACCGCATCAAACATGTGATAATGATAATAACTTTGATAGAGATGCAAGTGCATATCATTGATCATGCAACTGTTTTGCTCATAAATTTATATGGTCTCACATAAAAACGAAAAAATAACTAGTTAAAAGTTTAAACCACAAAACTATTTTTATTTTGCTTATGAAACATTAGACTAATGAGGTAGCTTGAGTGGAAAATTAGCGAAAAAAATGTCAAGGTAGTTTTATGATTGCTGCGAGTGCGAGAGCTTGGTTTGCTTGTGTCCTATTACACCTCGAGATGCTATATAATCAACCTAAGTGGTTTAACATTTTACAGACTGCATATACTCACGTACGTATGGAGGTTTGTTTTGTTATACCTATCTTTCCATCTTTTACTAGACAGATGATGATGTGGTGTTGTTACAGTGACGTGACTTAGTGACATTTCATAGAATTAATTACAATTCGGATAAAGTGGATTAATTAAATGTGTGAAGCACTATTAACCGGGTGCTCTTGCGGGGATGGTGATAGTTCTGGGAGTACTTAGGCTAACAATATAAGGTACCTGCATCAGTTGAAAATATGATGCATGATGATTAGGCATTATTTTCCTAATTTCCCATCAAACTTAACGTTCCTAAACATCATTAAATTGTAGATAGATAATTTAGAAAGCCGTTTTGTAATTTATGCTTTAAGAACTGTTTTAACAGGTTAATGATTTTTATTGAATGAATCATTTTCAAAAAAAAACTTTAAGCTTGTTTAAGCTTACTCGTATTTTACTTAACTTTAAAGTCATTATGCTCGTATGAACGAATGAATTTGCTATCAAAACAAAAATGCATTTCTTTGAAAACACATTTATCATTCACAAGTTGGTGTTGTGAACTTTCGCCATGTACCATTCTCTTTCAAAACTTATTTGTGCGGATGAAAAGATAAACAATTCGAAATGACTCTATTTGTATTGCAACAAGACTGCAATCTGCAACATTGTTGCAACCATTTCTTTAAAATGATGCAGCATAAGTGATAGAGTGAGTGTTTGTTATGTATAGCAAGCTTAATAAATCTTTTTATGTTTTCCTTTAAAGCGAATGCATGTGGTTTGTTTTCTTATTATTTTTGGGCAATTCAAAATAGACTTGATTTATGATTCAATTGAGTTGATTTGTAACAAATATGTTGAGATTTTAAAAGATACGGACTGACCGGTTGAGATTTTATGATAAACAAACAGAAATTATTCAGATACAAAATATTAGAGAGCATTTAAAAAATACGTATACGCCTAAGTGTACTTTTTGTTTATATGTTAAGTGGAGAATATTTCCTCAACTGTATTGGAATTATGTTTGGACATTAAAACAAAAACAATTGTGACTGCATTTTTGAACTGATTAAGCTCATAGCAAACTCTAACTCCTTTGTTTTTGTAGGTTTTGTTTTTTTTTTTGTAAGAAATAAGTTGGATTTTCGATTCGAATATCAGTTTGTAAGAAAATTGTGTAGTATAGGGTTTTCTATTAGCGGGCCGTTTTATAAATTTAATAAAAGAAGTTGTTTATAATATACCAATACAATTTTATTTTTATTTGAAAGACCAAACATTGACATTATGTGTGAAATATAACATCGTTTAAATGGTCAACGTGGTCTTGGTAGTTGCAAGAATTTAAAATGTCCAGTTTTTGATAGCTAAAAAATCAGGCTGAATTTGACGCGATGGTATCCATTTTGTTGTCTTTGTCTTTGTTTTGGGCAGACATTTCGTTTAGTTGGCGGACAGGTGTTGTCTGATTTTTAATGACCTGGTGAACTCAAGTTTGTCACCAAACGTTGAATGGTTGACTTGGAAATAAGACCATGAAATAAAAAGAAACGATGCAGCCACCACGAGCTGTCAACATCAAACCGTCCATAGAAAACTCTCTATAGTAAAAAATGAATGGAAATCTTTTTTAATTGCTACATTAAAAATCCAAAATATCATTTTTTTAACAATCCTTTCAACAACTATTACTGTACCTGTAAAACAAAATTAGAACAAACCTTTAAAATTCGATGAATGTCTATTCGATAAACCAGTCCGATTACAATAGCTTTCCATTGGAAGGTTACTAGTATCAAGTAAAAAATTAGTGCTAAATATGGGAACTCAAAAACCTTTTTAAAGAAAAATAATTTGACTTGTTGTTTTAGATGTTTATTTTTGAATTGAATAAAATAAAAGAAAGAATACTAGAACCTATAGTAGTATTTTATCTGTATTATAAGATATATAATATATACATACAACATTAAAGAGTAGCGACCTAAACATATCTATAAACCTCCCTGCAGAGAAATCTTTTTATAAACATTTCGTCTTAAACTTAAGTCAATTAACTTTGCATTGCTGATGCTGGCTGGGTGTATATCTTTTGCCCAAAGTCATCAACAGTGCATCAGTGGCGGCTTTCACTTGTGATTTTATTTTATCCAACAAGCTAACGATATTTAAGAGACAAAACGTAGGTACCTACACACAAGTATAAATATATAAACAAAGTTAAATAGTCATTGAAGTCCAACAACGACAACAACGACGTCGAACGACTTATCGAAGGCCATATTCCAGCTTCTCTTCGCTCCCGCAGTTAAGTCAAATGTTTAGTACATATATTCGCACGCATTTGGCATGCCAATTCGTAGAAACAAACAAACCACATTTTTTTAGCTGATGACTATTTTACCTAAGTGTGGAGGCTATCTCCATGGCGCCCATGTCACTATCACCATAATTTAGTGGAATAGGCCTTCTCGCTTTTCGTCTTCGCATTGCAATCCTCCTCCAGAGGCCACCATTGATTTTTTCCCGGATTTTCATTTTTCTAGGAAAACCAATGTTATCCGCCAACTGCACCAACAGCACATAACCAAGATAGACGCACTGGGCATAAAGAAGAAGTCTGCATGAATGAAGGTATTTGTATACCCATTTGAGCATTTGCTTGGCCATTTGTATATTTATATAAATACCGAATCTGAACCACAATATAAAAGCGAGCAACTTAAAGATAAAACTGGCCAAGCTAAGGAAAGGTTCGTTTGCTTTTTGAATTTCATTACAATTCGATTATTTTTGCAACAATGTTGCTTTGGACAATGGCAACTAGCTTAGTTGCTTGAGATCAAACGTGTGACCCCGATTAAATGAAAATTCTTAATTGCGCATAGCAATTTAATAGATTGTCGATTAGTTTGGTCCAGAAGTCAGTTAAGAAACAAGGAAAAGAAATGTTAGGGTTTTCTTTGAGGCAACAAGCGTAGATTTATCGATAAACCGTGGTTTCAAGAAGTGCATAATTGACTATTAGAAACCTTAAGGGTTCATAAAAAAACTATGTGCACATTGTAACCAGGTGTCTTTAATGCAACACTAATTTTCAGACTATAATTACCGATTTATTAAAAATAAACGATACACTATTTGTACTGGCCTAAATACCAATTTCCTTTTTCAACCGAAGCAAAAGACAGTTGAAGCTTTTTTCTTCATCAGTTACATTTGAAACTTGTGACGAGGCACCACCAAGGAATTTCTAATTGCGCTGCACGCTGTCCTGCTGCACTATTAATCAATGCAATCGGACTTATGAAACCTACAATTGCATAATAACGCACTTGCGCACAAAACGGCATAATCAACAACTCTCAAAGCCTCTCTAACATCTTTTATATCGAGAGGAGGAAAAACAAAATCTGTCATTTGCAGCTGAAAAACTTAAAATGAAAAACTAGCTAAAGATAAATAGAAGTTACAAAAAACAAGTTTATAACTATCTAGGCCCAAACAAAGACATCAAGTCGGTAAGATGCTTGTTTCGTAGACGACATTTTGACGAGCATTCCGTCATTTCGATTTTTTTTCTCTTTAATTAGCTCCTATGCTTTTTCAATCGATAAGAAGATGAATAAAAAAAAAGATTAATATTAGAAAAAATCATTCATTCATTCATTGACCATTAACTAATGACAGTTCAGTTTGAATTAATGGCTTGAATGATGATGAAATTGTGGCAAGAAAAAAAAGATGCATAATTTTTCGCAATGATATTATATTGAAGTGTATTATTGATCTAACAAAAGAGATGTAGCAGAATTCCTGGCACTATTTTAGACAGTTTTGAATTCATATTGAACTTTTAAAAATGGTTTAATTGTGAGAAGACAAAGAAAGAGGATGAAAAAGAGTGGCACAATATTTTCTGAAATCGAAATAAAACCTTCAAATAATGAATTTTAGAGCCTTAGATGTTCCGTATACATCCGACATCTCTTAAAGATCATGATACAAGTTGTCTAGATTGCTCAAAACAGCCATAAACATAAAATTTTCACTTACGTTGTTTTCCCACAGATCAACTTTTCCACCCTAGACATAATAGTGCTAGCATTCTAACCTTTTTTAAAGTTTCATTAAACACCTAGCCATAATTATCTCAGAATAATATTTTATTATAACCAGAAACAATATAAACAATACAAATAATACCTCTATGGAAAATCTAACGCAAAGTTCATCAAAAATGTCTGCTACACCTTCATCCAAGTTCATGAAACATTAAAAAATCATTTGAATTACTCGAACGGGAATACTTAATATTGAAACCAATAATATTCGATCGCCAGTATTAGATTTTTTTGGGGTGAGTTTTTGTTTCGGGTTTAAAGTGGTTTTGTAGTATTGAATGAGGTTAGCTGCATTTCGCTTATAAGAAAGAACTCATCCCAAAGAGTATGAATTTCTGGAAAACTACCTTATCTAAAGAAATGGTTTGTGATTATGTTTATTTCGTTCGAATACGCCAACCATTTCTGCTGATACGTTTATTATTCTCCCCGTATTTCATAACTTTCTCTGCACAAATCTGGAACTAGGGCAACTGTGGAAAATTATAGACCCATTGCTAAATTGCAGATAATTTCTTAAGTATTTAAAGCGATTGTAAAAATTAAGCTTTATAGGTCATTTTGCATTCACATTTTTCAGCATCAGCATGGCTAGAAATTCTTTATGAGAGGTAAATCTACCACAACCAAATATTTACAAATTACAGTCTTGGTTATTTAGAAAATCAATTGCAAATCTACGTTATTTATAACGTTTTTTTCAAAAGCTGTTGATCGCATACAGTATAATGTTCTTTTAAACAAACTTGATTTGCTTGGGTTTCACTCTAATCTATTTAGTTGGATTTGAGAATATTTGGTTGGACAGTGTTAACATTTTAAAAGTGAAATAAAAACTTTTCTGGTGTACCGCAAGGCAGTCATCTTGGACCACTCTTCTCTATTATTTTTATTAAAGATTTTTCAAATTATATTTCATTTTCAAAGTGAAAGTGACATTGATAACTGGTGTGCTATATTAAAATCTTAAAAAATGCAGGGGCAGGTGCCCCTAACACATGTTCAAGCCGTAATACTCGCACTTCCAGGAATGCTCATCAGTTTTTTAACGACTTATCAAGAATGTGGATAAGTTATCTTTGATTTTAAAATGAGCATTTCGTTTCAAACTAAACATGTTATTTCTAGAACTAACTCGATGTTAAGTTTTATTGGAAATCCTTACTCTTTTGAACAATTTATTTATCCCATGTTAGTCTTCTATTCTATTACTCAATCAAGTATTTTCCAAATTTGCTTTATGGTCCAGAAAGTGTCGTATATTCTTTGCCGGTTTGATGCACTTATCCTACGTTGCCGGGAGCCTACTATCAAAACCATCTAGGATATCTATAACTATCTGAATTTTGGAAATTCTTACACTTAGTCCGGACTTTTTCTGAATATCCGAACATAAAAGTCATCTAAATGCTTTGAAGCGCTATAATTATTCCCAAGCGTCTGGAAGCATATAGTTTACTCCCCGAAGGCTTCGATGTTGTATACCTTAGAATATCATTTATCCCGATAGCATCTATTTTTACTTCAATAGTTTCGTTAAAAAAAAAAGATTTAAATCAAAGAACTTATTTCTCAAGAATGTTCAACGAATCCATAAACAATAAAGAAACATATTGCACATGCACTTCCATAGCACATCAGCAACACTGAATTAAATTACTTCATTCAATCATCCTAACTGACATTTGATCCATCATGATGAAGCGCCATCACATCGCACATCATTTCCGTTCATTACAAAACAACAATAACAATACCAACATCAGCAAAGGAATGACGAAGACTACGCGGACGCTCTAACGGATAGAGAAACAATCTTTCAGCTATCAATCCATCCGCCCACAAATCGTTCAAATCGCAAATCTCAATTTATTCTTTATTTTCATTTTCTTTACTTTTGAAATGAAAAAAAGGAAAATTTATTCAGCTTAGGCCGCGGCCGTTCCTTAAAAATACATAATTTTCATCTGACTGAGATTATTTTTGTAATTTCCAGAAGAAAAAAAAAAGAATAATTACGAATTCAGTTTTGTAATCGAGCCATAAATAAATTCTGGTGCCCTGGTACAGAGAGAGAGAGAGAGAGGTTCATCAGGTAACCATAAAGTTAAAATGCAAGAAAAACATTAAACAAACAAAAACATTGTTGTTTTCAAAGATTGTTACCATAAATTCTATGGGTTTTTCAATTTTCCAATCTTATGTACAGGATTTTCGATTTAAAGATGGATACTTTTACATATATGGAAATGCATAAAGGCATCAATCCATCAACACAGACGCAATGTCTGTTTGTCTGTCTGTCTATTTTTCTAGATGGCTGGTTTGCTGAATGGGATATAATATGTTTATAGATGAATAGCTGACAAAGAGGATTATACCCATCTATCTTGACGCTGCTGTCCGGCGGTCGGTCTTGTTGTTTTGTTTCTGTCATGAATGGATCCATGCCGATCAATAGATCTTTGCGGTTTGGGTTAAGCAAGAGAATATAAGAGTTGCATAAATGACAGTTCTTACATCAACAAATTCATATACAATAGACCAACCTCCACTGCTCCCAGAATGTCCGCTCACCAGCTCAATAGGTGATAAAATTGTATGATCCACATCGAAATTAGTGGTTTGTACGAAATGACAGTTTATGGGTTGGTTGTTGATAAAATTTGGGTGATATTTAACATATATATCCTGATATTAGTCCTTTGTTTTTTTTTGTTTTGAGAAGTTTTAAAGACGGTTTAATGGAATGCTAGTAGGGTGTTAATGTTTGAAAAATATAAACAGCTGGATAATTTGCTTCTGTCTTATTTTTCTTTAGAAATGTCAATGAAAATAGCTTTAAGAACGATGATTTGTTATTTGTTATTTATCTTTGGAAATCAAATATGTATTAATGGCGATTACAGAATTCTAGAAATTGTATGGACTGCGAAAAGTTTGCATCTTTAAATTTTCTGTCGTCGTATTTGGTTAAAGTAAAACTTTAGAAAATAATTAAATGCTGTAATAGGGGTAAATAATAGATCTTGCTTCTATAAAGAGTACATAGAACTTCATTTTATAGAAGATAAAAGGATAAATGCAAACTTTTTACAACTTGACTAAGAACTTTAATTCCGAAAGTGACTTTAAATGTATCACTAAGCAAATACTATACAAATTTAAATCCTTAGATCACTGACCCTCCTGGGTGTAGGCGTTGCCTTATGCTCATTAATGCGAATCTTTTTACAATATCTGTATGACTTGCCATTTATTTAAGTGGCAGTTATAACTGCTTAATTATATTTTTAATTTGTGTCCATCATCATCGTTTTATTATTACATATCCATGTTAAATAATTATTGTTAAGAGAATATGCCTTTTGCTTAAAACGATCTATATTTAACAGCAAAAAATACACCAGCCACCATCTCATATTGTAAAATAGTTTAAATCATGTTCTGGCTTCAAGCTTCTTTAAGTCTGCCTCAAGCCATACACTCCATAATTACCACTTATTCACAACGCGCCATCATCATTGTCAGAAGGTAATTCTTTGGCTAAACGTACATATGTACATACGGCGCAGCAGCGAGGCAGTTCATGGTATTTATTTTAAGTTAAATGTTTTAACTGTAATATGCCGGCAGTCGCAGTTTTTGTTTTTGCTATACACTGTTGCTCCGCACGCTGCTGGCTGGACAGACAGAAATATTATCATTCATATAAGTTTTCCATCAGTGACGGGTTCCGTCTTATGTATCTTTCTCTATGAATAGTCAAAGAAAATGTGTTGAAAACGATGTGGCACTTTTTTAAATAAAGATATTAATTGGGACTGAAGTATAAAAATGTCTTCAAGTTCAGTTGAAGAAAATGATTAATATTGAATAGATATTTTTATTGACATAAGGTTCTTCACAATTAAGGAATTTCTTCACAACTATCGAATTTCAGACTTCATCAATTATTAAGACAAATTTAAAGTGATTGCTTAAAATGTAAGAAAACTTTAATTGGAGTTTTCCAGGACGATTTAATTCTTGTTTTGGGACTTAATTGAAATGAACTTTATTTTCCATTGTTCTCAAACGAATCAGCGATTCTAGTGGCCATGATTCATGCTTTCAAAAATAAAAACTATTCATATGTTTATGATAGCAACATCTTATTCTTAGATTCAAGGTTTGAATGAGTGGCAGTAAAATGTTCAATATAAGATGGTTAAGTGCCCTTTTTGCAAAGTCAAAATGAAAAAAAGTCCAATTTTGCAATGCACTTTTGAAAACAGACTTTCGATATCTCTTACCACTGAAATTCACATTCAAAAATTTCCAAAAATATTTTCAATGTAGTTAATATGTATATTGCTTAGTTATGACAGTTTGTCATAAAAATAAAACCATTCTTCCTTGACTATTAGCAGTTTATATTAAAAGTATGAACGATCTGCTTTGCTTCAAGCTTACAAGCGTTTTGTTATATTTTTCTGTCAGAATTAATAGTTACGTCAGTATAAAGTTGGCAACGAAAATCGCTACGTTTGTTATTACTTAAGACATTTTTAATTTATATGTTGTTGTATATCTTTTGGCCATGCAAAAACAAACATCTAGAGAATTTTGAATACTATTTAACTCAATGCAAACTTTGAAATGTTCTTGTGTTTTATATCTAATTCATGGAATATGTTATGGGAGAGAGAGATAAATATTTATATAATTAAGATAGACTATTTAATTTTTTTTTTGTTTAATAAGTCTCTCTATGACAAGTTAATTTTTGTTGGCGAGATATATAATGTCCAAGCAAATTGGTTTAAATAAGGTATATAATTTATTTTGACTGGACACGGTAGTTAATTGGATAATTTATTTGGTATAATTTGACAATTAATGAATGTGAGAAATGTTTGCGATTATCTATTTATATATATTTAATCGTTCTTTAAGAATAAGTTTTATAGAAATAAAACCCATCTTGAGAATTTTTAGAAGAGTTTTTAATAAAACTCAATTTTTTTTAACAGTTCTGATGACAGATTCTTTGAAAGGGGAATAAGGTAATAATTCGATTAAAAGCTTTCTTAGTTTACGTACCTATTGTAAATCTAAACTTGAGCTTTTATTAAATTTTTTGACAAATTTACTTTTCTACTATTTAATTTTGAAGTGGTTAAAAGTTACATTACATTACAATACATTTTAAGTTCATAAATAAACATTTATATTTATTTTAACAAAAACTACACCTCATCATTATGATAAATCAAACAAATCGAAGTCAGTTAACATCCAAACTAATTATCAGATAAAAGCCATGTCTGTCAAAAATCAAGCGTTCCGGTTTTCAAACCCTTTTAAATAGTTTTTGTTGTTAAGCTAATTTTAAACCCTTTTTCTAAATACATATTTAAAACAAATTTTAATAAGAATGTTATTCTGTTTGTTTATTTTCAGATGAAAAAACTCAAGGATATTGAGCGCAATAAAAACAATATTAACCTAAATTGCAATGTAACTAACAAAACTAAAACGAACAATGATAAATGCTTTATAACGACGACATGTGGCGATAAGGAATTTCATTCCATGGTATGTTTTATTTTGCAATATGAAATTAAAAGGAAAAAACACATCAAATAATAATTATATGCAACTTATCTGACAGATTGAGAATCAACAAGAACAAATATTTCGAAATCAGTGCAAATAGTGCTGACTTTTTTGCTTTTGAATTCTTTTAATATTTTCATGTTTTTAATCCAATTTCTTTTGTTGCACTCTTTGGCATTTATTAATGTTTGAACCTCTATTTATAATTCAAATCAAATGGGGTGGCGCAATAGTCCGTTGTGAACCAGGGCCTAGTGACTTACAACTCTCAACCATTCCTGTGTGCGAGTAATGTTGTCAGGAATGGAGGGGACCTACAATTTTATGCCGAATCCGAACGGCTAGTTTGAGAAAGCACTTTTTCATGACAAGAATTACTCTTGAAGGAATTGTCAATTCCTCGCAAGAGGCAGTACCCGCGAAAATTATTTTTTTTAAATTAAGGTGGCACAGGCAGGGATTGAACCCAAGACCCATTGCATGACAGATTTATAATTGCCAACTTTAAAATTCCGTGTCATTTGAAAAATAACAAACACACAAAACAAATATTTTTTACTCAACCGTATCGGAGACACTCCCAAAAATTATCCGCCACATTTCTCTGTGATGGATATAATCCGAAAAACAAACCTTGAAAACCAAAAAATCAATATCTGTTTAAGGTGAAGTTTAATCACGTTCGTCAATTTGTCATATACAAAAGCATTTTGTGCATCATTGAGTTTCAAGTGAGCATATACAATAACGCTCATTTGAATATTCTCCTTCATCAGTCTTTTTCAAAAATTTTATTTCAAGTTCAATGCAATAAAAAGTATTCACGTTTTCCTTTTATTCTTTTCAAAGCCACATGAATTCACAGAACGAATCTTGGAAGCTCATAACGATGTTCATGTCTACAGATCGAAGGTAAGTTGACTGTCTATATAAACCTTTAAACTTAGCACATCAATCATCAATAAATAGACAATTAATTATTGTTTCTGTTCTCTTCTTCTCAACAGGATCATCATCAGAATTCCGATTCAGATTCGGCGCTCTCATCAGCGCCACCATCCATAAGCCCACAACCACCAGCGAATGGCATGGAACCTGCAGATATATGGCAAACGGTGAGTATAAAGTCTGCTTTTTAAACTTATAAGATACCCTACGTATACCTCCCTTGAATATGAATTCCCATGGCGAAGGAGTGCTGATCCCGAAAGTCACCTTCGTCTGGCACATTGATCCCGCGTTTATGTTTAGCAGTTATAAGCTAGATGTGCTAAACAAACAAAGGTACACATCCAAAGTATGTTCATATGTAGGTATGTACATATGTGATGTTGTGTTTGAAGGAGTATAGATTCGGAGACACAATCGATGGCTTATAAAAGGAAGATTATGTAAATTTATGAGTCTTAAAGGAGAAGCCCAAGGAGAGTTGTGTGGGTATTTGAACTGGAGTCATTTTATCCCTTGTGTCAGTATCAGTCCTGCCGTAAGCGCAAACAAGTTATAGTTGTTACTTACAGCACAGCAGCAGCAACAGCTGCCCTTTGTCGGTAGAGGTACCTTTGAAAAAGAAGAGATCTTCATTTATGGTGAAGATCTTAGGAATGTTGGCCCTGCAGAACCGAGCCTCGAGCTGGACCTGTGCTTTGACAACACAAATCGTGCATTGTTTCGCGTGCAGTGATACTTACTTTTTTTTGTCATCCTAAACGATGTCTATTATGATCTGTCCCTGATCTCCCGCATTCTAAAGAGATACGCAAACAAAAATTCCATTGTTTGCACAATCTATAGAAACATTATGCTGGGGATATTTTTAAGGACTAGACAAAAGTCATTAGATATTTTAAATGTCTCCCCAAACCAAAGATTTCTTTGGCGGTTCTAAAGTTAATGTCATGAATTTTACTAATTTTCTTTTATTTATATTCCTTTTAATTGTATTTTATTATTCTTTGTCTATTTACAGATAAGAAACTACACAAAAGATATTGAAAAAGTACAAAATGATTTGGAATCCATCCAAAAGGAAAATCAAACACTACAACATGAATTAAATTTAGCAAAAGAACAAATTTTCGAATCGGAGAAGACTGCAATAGAAGCAACAAATAATTTAAAAAATCAACAAAAACTACTCGAACGGATAAAACAGCTTGAACAAAAGGAAATCGAGCTTCAGGATGAGACACATGAGTTGCGTGAACAAAACGAACTTTTAGAATTTAGGATATTAGAATTAGAAGAGAGCAATGATAAGGTGAGTGTTTGTTTTCTTAAATTTGTTCACTTAAAATTAACGATATGCAATGGATTTTTATAATTACAAAATTTAATTCATATAAATATGCAATGAAAAATATTAGAGATAACTCTAAAAAGTATGCAACATACTTTTAAAAAAGCTTTCGATTCAATATAGCGCTTAGAAAGTTTTTTTTTTATAATTTACCGTTAGAATTTAAATTTTGAATTTAAATTAGAATTAGTAAAATTTTGTCAAAGGCATTAAGAAAGGAATACTGCAAGTTTAATAAGTGTGAAAATGTTTCACATTTTTTTTTTAAATTTTGAACCCAAGATTAGAGCTTTGATGTAAAAATATAACATACTACTTTTTGAACGGTTTTAAATTTTTTTTTATGTTTAGAAGTTTTAAAATCGAAATTATAGTAACTTAATCTGAAAAAATGAGTTTCATAAGAACGTCGTTCATTATTTATTTTTTATTTAATTGACTTTCGACTAAGTGACGAAAGTCAATGAATATTTCAAACCTTTCTTTTTTTGACATTTTCGAATTCCTCTATTTTTGAAATATTTGTATAGCAACTAATATAAGTTTTTTTCTGTTATGATGAATAACTTTAAGTGACATTAGTTAGCTGTCAAAATATAATACGTTTTCTGATGTTCCACTAAAAAAAAATGGTTACAAATTAAACTCTTTATGTGTGCCTATGATCTTGGTAGATATTTCCTTTTAATTCAAAGCTAAATATGCACAACAAAGGAAGAATAAAATAGAACAAAATTATCTAATAACTTCCAACGTTTACAATGTAAGACCTTGACATTGACATTCTGCATTCTTGTCTGACATTTAATGATAGCTATCATAGGTGTGGTATTGTGTTTTATTTTCTATTAAACAAACGCGAAAGCTCCCTTACAGTAAAGCTTGTATGAGAATGACAAATTTTATTAACCATTACACCAACAAACCACAGGTGGGTTGAGGTATAATAGCTACCTTTCAATTTGTATCACATTCTTTTTATTAAGCTTTGATTACATCACGCATATAAATTCAAATGCGGGTGCAGCTTCTGTTTTTTATTCTTTTTTGTTTGTCAAACACCATAATTAATGTCATATACAGTTGTGTTTGTGTAAATATATAAATAACCGATTATCACTGATGAAATAATTCTTCTTAGTTATATGTTTAATTTAAAAAAAAACACGCAATCTATGACCTCTTTGCTATAAAAAATGTTAAAGAACCACTTACACGTTTCTGTCACACTTTCTCTCTCTTCCTTTTGTTTACTTTCTTCTTCATCATCAATTACCATCACCATAGTCAACATCAGAATTCTTGAGAATGACGCAAATTCACACCTACAAATAAAACATTTTTAGTGCTAACGAACCCTTAAAAACTATAGAAAATCTCGTGACTATATTCCATAAGAACCGAAAAAAAGAATTTCGCCAACGACTTGACTTCTCCCCGACGGGGAATTGAACCCCGGTCTCCCGCGTGACAGGCGGGGATACTGACCACTATACTATCGAGGATGTTGAAAATTTGGGTGTCAGTGTAGAAACATATGTTGGGGTGAAAAGTTATTAATTAAAATCAGTGCGGCAAATAATAATAATTATTTATTCAAAATTGTTTAATAATTTAATAACTTTTGTGCAAACACCATTCAAATAATAAGAACAGAGATGACCTTCTCTAAGTAAAACTCTTCAAATGCATCCGAACGAATTGGAGCTTTCCTTGGTAAGATAAAGTTTACTGACTGAGGGAGTTTTTTCATTTAATAGAATTGTGATGTGGCCTTGAAAATGTAAAATCTGGTGATTTAACCTCGTAAAAATGTCAACATTAACAATTGACTTTTGAAAATTCAAATTTTTAATTAAGTTGTTCTTTATTTCTTGGTTCACTCAAAATATATGTGTATGTCTCACAGAGTTCAGTGTACATAGTTGTCTAATTCCATAAATAATGGAAATATGTATCTAATCAATGCCAATAACCAAGTGACCGAAATTAATGCAATAGAGAAAGTTCCTTATTGACATTAAAATTATTGAAAGAAAAGTATTTTTAAGTATCTATATATATTTCTAGAGGCTTGGCTAATAGATCCATAAAAACTTAAAGCTGTAGTGTTAAAAACTAAAAGCTATAGTGAGTTATGGCTTTGTTGGGCAGATGTTTGTTCAGTGAAAATTTGGGGATAGATTAATTTATTGTACATATCCATACATCGAAAGTCCATTTTGGGTTTTGGAATATTGTTGACCCAAATTTTATAAGTCATATTTCTTTGATTTTGTCAAGTGTCCCAAATATCCATTAACACAAAACTAAAGCTTGAAAGAATTTGTATATAAGTTTGAACCTTGCCCATCAGACTATCTATAAAGATTTTTCCAGATTTCATACCGGAACTAGAATTAAATAACCAATGAAAGTAGGTAGCTGCCAACGTAAATAAATGCAAATTCCCAAAGATCTAGGTTGATTGATTGAAAACGAACAATTATTGTCAAAACAACATTCTAATGAAAGTTTCATTCAATAATCATCACTTTCACTGATATCTATGAGTAGATAGGTGTTTTTACTTGTATTCTTAGACCCCGCGAGGTCAATAAATATATGTACTTATAGACTTATTCTCGCGGTACATTGAATTCTCACCATTAATCATCGCACCTACCAAAATAAGAGCCTGACCTACTCCAAAATATCTAGGTGAAGGCTTCAAGGCACAAACAAAACTGGTAAACAAAAACAAAATGTTACTAAAGATGAACAAAAAAAAGTGACGAATACGATACCTTACTATTTATTCCTTATAACCTTAAACCATTCAACGGATGTTTACTTGATAAAAAAAGGTAAAGTCTTCAAAAATAAAGTTTAACAAAAACTAAAAAATGAAAGAAACATCAACAAAAAATTGAATTTCATTCATTCGAACTTTCAACTACAGACTAGCGGAGATAGATAGGTACTTCAGCACAGGGTTGGATTGCTTAAATAGCGAAATGTCATTATTTGAAATGAGGGCCCTATTTTTGTTAATATTTTGTATTCGTTTTACTTTTTTGGTGCTAATGAAATTCCTATTTACATATTCCAACATCAAACCAAATTTCTTTAAACTAAATTTGGAAATGTCAAAAATTTTAAATTTTCTTTTCGAATTTTCAAATACAAAATTAGGTTAAAATTCTAAAGGGTGTTTTTTAGAGTTGCAGAAATTTGATATAAAATGAAACAAATGTTATTTTTGTCAAAATTAACATGAAATGTACTTTATTCTAAAAAAATTTTTCATTGTACATAACTCAGATATGATTTTTGACAGTGACAACCACCGCTGGGTCAAATTGTCGATGACTTTTCAAACATTTGTAGCCTTATAATGTTATATCGAAAATACCACGACATGCTCGTATGTTGTCCTCCAAGTGCTCAATCGTTTAAGGCGAAAGCGACTTCACGTATCCCCACAGAAAAATGATTTCAATTCACAAGATCTTGAAGGCCAATTAAGGGCTGCGTATAACGTAAACTTGGCCAGCATCATGTTCAAAGAAGTGAGGATCATTTCGTTAACCCTAAAAGTACATATCGGGCCCTTCCCACCATTTTATCGTAAACGACATTTTCAATAAAAAAGTCAAGTTAATTATTAAAATTTGCCAGTAACATAGATCCTCGAAGGATATTGCCATGTCTAAACCTAAGCATAATTAATAATTCCCAGGACCAGCAGTGAGCTTTTGAATGCTTTTTACGATGAATTGGCGGGAAGGGCTCGATATACTGTTTGAAAACAGTCAGTTTTTAAAATTGTGTGTCTTTACTTATTTAAAAAAAAAAAGTTTCACTCTCGCTAATCTTCAACTTATCGTCGCCGGATTCAACATTTTCAACCCTTTGAATGTGGCAACTGGCACGTAGGTGACCAATGTGAACAGTTTGTTGGGTGAGTCTTCATCGTCGTTGCGGCCACGGGCAAGTCGGACGCGTACACGAAAAAATGTACTCCTGATACCCTTTGACCAGATGTGCTTAGTCAAGCGGGTGTCGATCCTCACATTATTGATACCCATTTCCTTCTCGGTGAATTGGCGGATTTCCTTGATGGCACGAGGAGCGCGTTTCTTGAATCCAATATTGTGCACCCGCTTGGACAAGTGAATGGTGCATTCGAGGCTAACAACCTCATTGGTTGCCGATTTGTTTCGCTTTTCGACTTTTGTTTTTGACATTTTTTAATATTGACGTTGCCGCTATAAAACTACACCGAAAAAACCTAAACTTGAGGATTATAGCATCACTCCAAATGCGCCAGTTTTCTTAATTGTTAATCAATTCAACCAAAAGATGCCCATTAACCAAATCTACGCCTTTATAGATGATCTTTTGGCCTTAACTTTTGAAATTGTATTGAAAAAAAAAAAAATAGTTAAAAAAGTGTTGCCAACTTTATAGCTCTATAGCTTTATAGCTCTAAGGAAATATTCACCTCTTAAATTATGGAACAGGATGTAATTTAGGTAGATGAATTGGCCCTTTAGCCAAAAGATAAGGCCAAGGCTGCTAGGCTTTAGAACTTGATATGCAAAAAAAACGGTTGTGGGATGATCTGTGTGGTCCAAATGGATATCTCCAATTCCAGCAAAGAAAAAGTCGGTTTACAAGGTGCCTAAATTTATTTCCCGATTTATTTTCGAAGAAAAATTGTCCAAAGCTGTCACGATCGAACCAAACTGTCACTTTCTGTAAATACATTGGCTTTTCGACAACAACGTGCTGAATTTTCGAGTTGACGATAAAAAAATGCGAAACGCCAAAAATAACGTTGTCCAATTCAGGATGATCCAGATCCAGCAAGACCTTTCAGGAAAAAATCCAAAATCTTTGTGTAGAAGTCATCTCAGGCTAGTGTATGAAATGTTGAGCAGTGGAGATCGATGACACATTTTCATCTGTGCACCAGTGCGATAACGTGGAACATAAGCGTTGTCTGCTAGCATACCATGAAATTTGTTTCACAAAATTGATCACAGTTGTCTGCTTCATTTTCGCCAAGACTTTTCTTCAAAAACAAACGTTTTCTGCTACACAGAACTCACTTAAGAAATACGTGCTCTATATTTCCGATGTCTCAACGTTGTTCAAACGTAAAGGCACTAATTTTTTCCGCAGATGTATATAACTAAATTTTTGTCATGATTTCGATTGCAAACGGCTATTAATATCTAAATAACTTCTTTTATTAAACCTTTACGATTTTAATTTCAAAATCTAAAATTTTCGTTCTGTTGAAACTCTTTCCCACAAATCAAAATTCTCTTGATTTTTCAAATTAACAATTTAAGTGTTTTCCTAATTTAAACTTTAAACAAGTTTTTTATTTGTTTTTGAACCAAATTATTTGCTTTTCATAATTCGATATCTCAATTCATTTGATATTCGTTTAATTCTAAGATTCCTTGAAGCTTACAAATGGGGCAAACATTTATGAATTACTTCTAACTCCATCCCTGTGTTCCAGGTGCGAACTCGTTTCTTGTTTTTTTTTTTGTTAAGACCAAACATAGTATAGGTACTTTACTAGGTGAACCTCGTGATCAAGAGGTGGTAAAAAGTCGTGACACAACAATGAGGTATAAGTTTAAATCAAAAACAACAATAACAACAACAACAACAAAACGAAGATTGCCATACCACAAAATAAATAGAAAGAGGTTATCCAGTTTCTTGTTGCTTTTCTTAGAATGAACTAAGTATCACTCTCTGGGGCAAACGTATAAGCTCATCGTCAAATCCAATGAGGAACTTTATTATATCTTTTCCTATAAGTTCTATATAAACAGGCACTTGGTTCACTTTTAGACCAAAATTGAAATCAAACAAAACAAGTTAAAGGCATATAGCTACAAATACAAAATACGAATAACAATGCCAATGGCAAAGATAGTACTTATACATTTTGCTGCTACTTAAAGTGCATATTTTCTATGTAGGTATCTTTAATAGATGAAAGAATTACAAAACGTGACTTTTATACTATTTGATTTGTTTTCCCATTGTTCCTTTTTTGAACCGCGCGCCGTTCGTCGTCGTCGTCAGCTTTAGCTTCAGCACCACAAACAAAAATGCAAAAGATACTTTTGTATCTTTCCATTTAAATTACAACAAAACAGAAAAACATAAACACACAATTCAGAGAAGGAATAAGTTTGATTTTCATGAATGAATAAGACAGCTCTAGAGCGTAGGTGGTGCTATATTTATGGTAGTCCATATAAAGACCAAACTACCAGTTACCTGTACCAGTGGTCCATAGTCCAGCTTATAGGCCCAGAGAGCCAAAGACATATTGACTTAATTAGAACGGATTTGTTTAGCTGCTGTAAAATGGCAGTTATAAAACATTTGTAACTTTGTATAATCCTTTTGATAGAGGCCAATTTGCATAATACAACAATGTCTACGAAGGCGGACTATATCTTGCGCTGTTGCTGCTTCTGTTTGTACCTATATTGGTCCTATATTTATTGCCAGTCCTTAAGTTTTTGTTTGGGCCTAATTGGTGGTGTGAAATGTTGGCATTGTTGCATTCTTTAAAGCATATACTTTGAACCTTTGCGAGACTTTGTGGAGTAGATTTTAATCTTCGAATGAAAACCTATTGTTTTAGCTTACTTTGTGTGGTGTTAAAAGCTTGTCCTATGAGTCAAACAAAATTATGTCAAATGAGTCATTTATAGTTCAAGTCTAAGATTTTTCGTTTTATCGGTACATGATCTTTTCAATGCAAAATTGTACACCACCCCACCGCTGCCGGCCGTCGCGGTCGGCTGTGCCGCGCTGTCGTGTTAGACATGACCTGTGGGTGGTAGTTAGACTTTATAATTTATGTCTTACCCGATTTACCAATTTTTTTATACCAACACCTGCATCTCTCATTTTGATTATGATTTAAAATTATTAGAAAAATTACTTGATATAGAAAAGTAGCTTAAGCTTTTAGACATTACCTACGTAATGCAAGCCCAATACCATCATCACCCACGGGATATCATGTTGTTTTGATTACGTGTACATTGTTATTAATATGGAACTTGATGTAACCTTAAATATTGGTCTACGATTAATGGCATTGACTTTGCAACAAGGTTGGTTATTTACTGTATTAAATATGGTTATGTTGATTAATCTATGTATATAAAGAAGATGATATATCTTTTCTGTTAGGTAGCTACTTATGTTCGATTCAAATAGAATATTGGATGCTTTTGTTTATGTTAATTTAAATATATCTACAAGTTCATCTGATGACAATAATTGAGTGGGAGAAGTGATGATGATCTGGTGATTCATTGATTTTTTTCTTTGAAACCATATCTCCACACCTTTTTCAAGCATGGCACTTATAAGCTTCTAAGTTTTTTGTATCAAAATAAATGTTCTAAAGATTAACAAACTTGTTCACAGGTACAACCATAATTTGTTAGTTTTTATTTTGTTGACACAGAAGAACTTTTTTCAAAGGAAATCTTTGTTAAATCGTATCAATTCTTTCTTTCCGATTTATAATTTAACTATGATTTAGAAAAGAAAATGTATCTACTTATAACTTTATATCTTATTTGGACATATATTCCAGAACCAATTTTTCATCTAATGAGTTACATTTAATTGCACTTTGTGGATGGAGAGACTGTTTTATTAGGCTTTTAAAACTATAAAAACATTCAATTTGTCACGATTGATTTAAATCTCTACTGATATATCTGTGGTGATCAGATCGCTTTAAACTTAAAAAAAAATGTATAGATGATCCAAACCAAAATAAAATGCTTTTTGTACTCCCAACTTTCAATACTCCAGAACTAGACTGCAAATTTACAATGTCAAAGCTACTTATATCCTTGAAAAGAAGGAAGAAAAGTAAAGCTGACCCTGAGGTCAGTTGGTATTTCTATAAAATTTTACACAGTATTCTCGCAGGAACCTTCCCAATAAGTTATCGCTCGGCAAGATAACTGCCATTTTAAAAAAGTTGATCTAAATCAGGCAGGAAACTACATATAGAGATATTTCTGTTTTAAGTTCCCTAAGAAAACATTTTACTTGCACTCAGGTTGTCGAATTGGTCATAGTCCTAAAATTTTATCAATTATTCCCCATTCAAACTTTCCAAGGTGTCTACAGTTTTACGTGATGGAAACAGAAACTGGTGTTCCACAAGGATGTGTTCTTAGTCCATTAATGTTCGTTGTTGTTTATAAACGATATCGAGAATCACATACCAAGGGGAGTTTTCTTTGGCGATATATTTGTAAAAATGAAAATGTAGCTATATGCTAGCCTTGCCATATTTTACTGACAACCAAGTGACACTTTAGCTTTAAATAAATAACCTCAAGGTTCTCTGCGATTTAAGGAATCTAAAATTTAATTAAGCAAAATCTAAAATAAAGATATTTAGGAACCAAACTAGCTCTTAAAGAAACTGACCTAGACATTAAGATAGTACTAGCATCTAGCATCGAAGTTTAAATAGCTATCTTTCATTATTTCGAGTAATTTTAGTGTCAATGCTTCTATAAGGGAGTAACTAGCCGTTGCCAATCAGAGGTTAGTTTTGTGTGGTGTTATTTGACTTTCTTCGAAGGCTTTTGTAGACAAAACTTATGGATAGTATTGAATAAATCGGAGGATTTTTCTTCAAAAGAATATTCAAATAACACTCGAATACTCCAACCCCTGCTATCTAGTCTATTGAACCTCAAATTTGTATAGACAACTTTGAAACTTTGAAATGGTAAGTTAACCAAACAAAATAGAATTCATTAAAATTTTTAAGATACAATATAATAGGACTTATATATTCTTCGTGACAAATAAATGCTTACTTTTTCTCAAAACTATTTGTTAAAAAAAATCGATATAACTTATTTCGTTTTGATAAGAAAAGTCAATAAACTCCATGTCGGTCGTGTCTTAAATCCTACACACAAATCTGCCATCCCCCATATGATAAACTCATTTAACAAACAAAATTCCACATGTCCATACTTATCATTTATCACAGTAAAATTGATTGAACAAACAAACCAAAAATTTATACTGATTTCCCGGATCCAATCAATCAATTTACATTTTCGTCCCGAGCTGCTCAAATAAAATCTTTATGGGTACATTTTTAAATTCAAAGTAATTTTGTCAAGTATCTCATGTACTTTTTATTTGATCTAAAAGTAGGAATTCCTAAGCCTTCAAAGATCGCTGAGCGTTCCCTTTCAATTGTATCATACAGATAGAGCTATTTAACATGCATCGAGACTCGATCAACAAAAACCATGTCATATAGGCACTTATTACATAAATCTCCTTTAAAAAATTATAACAAAGAAATTGATAATTCACCGCGAGAACACCTGGATTGAATCGTCGCCGTGTCGGTCGCCTCGATCGTAGTCAACCATCAAAATTTTAACTTTAACTTCAGCTGACTTGCATTATTTAAATTTGTTTATATTTTTCCACTCAATTTGAGTGAGTTTTTTTCTGTCAGATACTTGTTGTTAAAATGTGCGATCGTTTGCTGTAGTTGCTCGCTCATGTTCATGCTTCTTGAAGCTACTCTCTCAAGTAAACGATCAGTTCTCATATGAACGTCGATCGTCGTTGTCAGAAAAAGATGTGAGCTCAAATTAAACACGACATCTTCTTCGCGGTTTTATAGATACATAGATCGATACTTCTATTACCTTCCTATCACGATTTCGGTTGTTTAGATACTTTTTGTGTATTGTCAAGTGTCAGTGACCAGAATTTTGTTTCTCATTTGTTGTTATTATGATTTGAGCCACCTACGATCAGTCTCACAGTGACATTTGTTGTTGCGAAAAAACATTTTCAAACGTGATTGGAATTTTAAAAAGTATCTTTGGCACTTAAGTTGTTTGCTTTTGGTTAAAGAAATAAAAGATACACTTTTTTGTTTTTCTTTTTTTAAAATGTAATTTCAACTCATCACACTGTGATTAATGATGATGGATAACGATTTTTATTATGATTTTGAATTAACCGCGTTAAGGTGCGATCATGATGATGCTAATGCAAGTGTTGGCGGGAACAACAAGACAAAATTGATCATGACGACAACGATCGCGAAGCCGAAATCAGCAACTACGACCTACAGTGAAGAGCTATAATTTTTGATGATCTGCTGTTGATTGAAAAAGAAATAATAATAAATAAAAAATTGAGTTAACAAGTTATTTATATTCAACAATAACAAGAAAATCAAGTGAATTTACCAAAAGGAGAAAATAAAAAGTTTAAACACACATCCCGATAGTAGAAAAGATTGTGTTTCCTTAGTCGTTTTATCTATTTTTGGTTAATTTTAATCGACTTCGTTAGAGTGAAGGCAAAACACATCAGACGAAAAATCGTGATTGCAAGAATATCTAAGTAGCTAAACGAAGTTACTTTAATAAAGATTATTTTTTTTTCTTGTTTGGATACCAATTATTCGTAAAAAAATATCCTACAAAAAAAGATACTGCGCTTTTTTATGAAACTTCTTTGAACCTTTTCAACTATACAACAAGACAAGAAGGTTAAGAAAAAAGATGCTGTGCAATGAGGATTTTATAACCACAGTGAGTTTGAATTTTAATTTTCGCCTAAATTTGCTTATGTATGCTAAAGGTTTGGGGGTTAATTGTTAGATAACTCATAAGTCCTAGATCTTAAGATATTCACGAATGAGGATTTTTTTTTGACAGAGACGGATTTGATTGCAAGCACTTTGAAGACTAGAAAAAGTGTTTTTTTTTTAGGTGAAAAGTATTATTTCCGCAAGATTTTTCCCAAAATATTGAATATTGGATTAGCATAAATTTATATCCACATTATACGTTTCGAAATATTTTCCACACTATGTTAGAGTTTAGAATAATTAGACTTTGTATTTTAACAAGTAAAAACTACGTCATTACTAAAAATTGAAATGATACACATTTCAATAACGTAATTAAATTCGTATGGAAATGATAAATGGTTTTCAAAGCTACATCACTTCTATTTCAACTATAGGGAAACTGATGTACAAATTTGAGCGGTTGGGACAAGTATAAGTATTATACAAAGTCGAAAACTTGTGTGTCGCTTAAAGACACTGGTCAACAGGGACCAGATTCAAATTGGACTTTAAAATCAATCTATCAAATCATTTCAAATTCGAAAATAAACTTATATTACGGGTTTTCAAGCTTATTTTATTTACAAAGTAAAACATATACAAATTATGTTTAAAACGATTATCGGAGTTCGGATTCCGAATAAACACACAAAATTAACTCTAAAACTTATTTTTCAAAACTATTAACACATACAAATCAAGATTTTTCAAAGCTTTATATAGAGTCAACTGAAGGCTTTTAAGTCATCTCATAACTTTTGACAATTTTCAAAAACTAACTAAAATACCAAAATGATTTACATTGTATCTGAAAAGTATATATAATGAACTATGTTGTGTTCAACTTTAAGTTTAAAAACATTACAATATTTTTTCTTTTACATTTTTAAAGACGTATATTTTAAAAACCTGTCCTAATTGTAAAATAATATTCCAATTCAGGACAAAGAAATCTTTTGCCCAATATTATTGCTGCAAGAAAAGTTTTCTGGCCTGGGTAATTCTTTAAGTGGTATGATGACATTTGGCTTGTGATTCATATTGTGATTTTGCATCTTGAAACTTTTCTTTGAGACCAGGTGAAAGATAAGGTCTATACCCATCGATTCAAGACCTTTAAATTAAAAGTCAAAAAGTTATCGAGGCCATACAACTGCAAATGTCTGAATTGGGTTTTAGAAAAATTCTATTTGCCTGATATCGTTTTTATTCCTCTTCTAGCTTTTAGAACTTCTTTCTCTCTTGTTCATTTAAATCCCATTACTTTGCATTTATATCCAAACTGCCCAATTTCTTCAATCCGACCCTGATTCGAACAAATTAAAATCAAAACAAAAATAATGCAAGTAGGTAAGTCTAGATGTATAAAATTTAACATTTAAAAGCAATTGAGATGTCTGTTTAATGTAGACCTAGTATGGAGGTTTCTATTATTTTGGTTTTTTTTTTTTGTTCCTTAAGTGATGGTCTTCCCATTGTTTGTCTTTTGTCTATGCCTCTGCTTATGCCTTTATACCAAAAAAGTTCTTGTCTGTTGTTAATGCAATAAATTTGTCAAATGCGGGCAGACAACAGAGTTTTTGTAAAGTAGGTGGACTATTCGACTTGACATTTACAATTACATGTATATTTTATTTGTGCAACCAAAGAGAAGGCTTTATATGTAATTTATTTTCAGTTCAAAGATGTAACAGTAAAAAGACAAAATGTGTGTGAATACATACATATTTGTTTTTCCCATTTCAATTCAATTAAAAGAATTAAATATAAGGAAAGAATTTTATTAGGATAAATTAAATTAAATCTTTGAAGTTTACTTTAAGTCGGAAGCCTCATTAATCTAACATACGAGTATGTATGTATCTAGGGTTGAAACAATTGTTGTTAGATATTATAAACATTGTTATGGAGTGTATAATTTACACAGAATATGTAAGACTTAATTCATTTCAAATATAAGTTGTTCATCACTGAAAATTTGAAACCAAACACGGTATGATTCACAGAGGATCAAATTTGGGTATAATTGGAATGAGTAATAGACCTTCATTAGAAAAATGTCATATCGGAAACTGACCTTAAGTTATATACAAAAGCCTTATGTACTCGTATACCTACTCGGTTTGATGTAGCTCAAATTGGTTAATATATTTTTGTGTTGATTTATACCTGCATATAGTATACAAATTTTGTGTTGCCATATTCTCAACAAAATTCAACCGATTTTGATAGATTTTATAGACTGTCCACCAGTTATATTTGTGAAGATTTTTAGAGTGCACCTCACGCAGTCACATTTCCAATGTAGTAATGCTTTTGCTTTTTGCACCGCAGTAATTTAGAAATGCCTATTACTGTGCTTATTTCAAGGCTAAAGAAGCTGGGATGCGATCCACGCTTATAACGTCCCATTCGGCTTAAAAGTTTTGCAAAGTATCAATAACAACATTTTGTGCATAAAATAAAAAGAAGTTAATGTCTTTCTTTGTTTTTACAAGATACTTGAGTCGATATGGTTTTCGACTTATCAATTTTAGTTATTTTTGTAGGTTTTCGTTGTTTGTAAGAAAAGTTGCGAGTTACATAGGTTTTTCTAAAAAAATGATTAAAAGTTAACAGCAATATTTTGTATATGATAAAAATAAGTTTTATCTCAATATCTATTTTTGTTTCTAGTATTACTTTTTGAAATTTTGTGTTTCTAATTGATCGTGTAAAACTTTGATTCCACTGCAAATTCAATTTCTAGTGCCCCTAGATGATGTGTATATTTTGTCTTTTAATTTTCGTCTCAAACATATTAATTACCTTCGATAACTGTCACCACTAGATTGTTTCATTTGGATCTAACAACTCATGGTCTACGACGACTACGCCAAGCTTGATCTTTGATGTTTAGGTCGTCTTCGATGGGATATTTCCATAATTTTCCATTTAGAGCTATCGTAATGAACCCATTTTTCAATCCCTTTATTTTTGCCTCTGAAGCAACGGTTCACAAACAATTAGACTTCGTTCATTGACTCTTGTTTTACACTCATATGGAACCTTAGTTCCTTTTTCTGAATCATATACATGGCTTTGAGACGTTTTGAAAACGCTTGCTAGTGTCACTCTTAGTGAACTTGACAATTCATCTTGAGTTTGAAGCGATTCTTTACTCAATAATGTCTCCAATATTTTATCTTAGAAAACTTTATGGCTTCCGCCACTATGCCGGTCTTCCGCGTTAAACTCACCAATCTTTAAACGGTTAAACCACTAACGAGACGTTCTTTCGCTAATAACGCCCTCAAGGCCTCACCATAAGCACTTAAGAGCATTCGCGGCAGTTTTCTTTATTTTGAAATACAAAAATTACAGCCTCCCGCAAATGAAATCAGAATTGGGCTAGTAAACTGACATTTTCAAGTGAATAATATAATATTTAAACCACTAGTTCCCGTTGTATCCTGTTATCCGAAAACGGTGGAATCAAAGTTGGATATACAAAAAAATAATTGATTTTAAGAACAATATTTTGTATAAATTTAAATAATTTTTGCAGGAAATCTTCATTTATTCTTGAGATATTCGAGTTAAAATCAGTTTTTATAAATTTTGTGTAGTATTTCTTGTGGTATTCTAAAAATGTTACCAGATGTCAAAATCGTTATTCTTCTATGCATACAATTTATATTTAAGACCTCATGTATATAATTTTTTTTCTGCAAAATATTCGACACAGATGTCTTTCTAAAAACTTTTGATTTAGATTCAGATTCTAGGGACCTTGAAACATCAATAAATGTCAAAATTTTCGATTTGACAAATCGGATCGATTACTATAATTGCCTAAGGGAAGTTAAAAAACTCAAAAACCTTTTTGTTTTCTTTTAATATATTCATATAAATTGTTTTCTTAGGTCGATTTGGGTTTTTTCTTATCGCAAACATTTTTATCTGTAATTCCATTAATCCGCAACTTCAAAATCACTCTTAAGGTAAAGACATAATGTCACATATGTATGTACATGTTTTTAACGTTTCTGAAGTGTATTTTTTAAATTATTAGTAAAAGAATGTTACAGACAGAGATGGATTTACTTAAATCTACGTACGATAGAAGTACAAACACATTTTCTTATTAAAATCAGCCTCAAAGAAATTATTCACAAACCTTATCTTTTAACATCCATCAAACCTCAGAATTTACTCGTTGACAGACAATTTAACTCATTTAACTTAATCCTATTTGTAAGTTTCTTTTTGTATTATCTTCTTCAACAAATATTTGCACTTGAATTCTGATTTCTTATAACTGTCTTCAAGTCTTGCGAGTATGAACATACATAGGTTTGTAATGTAGATGTGGAATTACTTATTATACAAATGAAAAATATTTATTTTGCAATATGGACGATAGGAAATGACGACATTACCAAAACAAATTTTTATATTCTTCTTCTTTATGTGGTTTACTATATTTGAGTTATGCCACACCATAATAGAAATAACTTCAAGTTTAATATAACAAAAGCAGAAATTGTTCAATATTTTTATATTTTTTTTAAGTTACAAGCAAACACTTTTTGGGTAATTAAACACACAAATTCAAAATCAATACAATGCGATACAAAATTTGCATAGGTTACCAATAGTCGACAAGAATGTTGATTTAATTAAAAATGCGAAGCACAAATAAAACATTTGTCTTGAGAATTTTTTTTTATTTTTATTATTTCATATTCAAATGCATTTTTTTTTCGAAAGTAAGATCATAGTCTGGAGATGTTGGGTTTCGTTTTACTACAAGATTTGTCGATTCCCAAATAAAGTTGTTGTCGTGTGAAAAGCGGTGTTGAGTACAGTACAGAGAATTATCCACTTTTGTTGTATTAAATATTATCACTAATGGTATAAGACCCGAAATAGAAAGTATCTTAAACACGAACAATTAAAGTAAAACCTAATCGCAATCTAATTTGAGTGCACTAATTTCAAACTAGTTTTATCATGACTTTCCTTAAAAATGCCATTGTGAACTTTGAACTGAAATGTCAAATTGGTTATTTTTAAATAAACTTCGTTCATATGAATTTAAGTTTCATTAAAATTATATTTTGATAAGCTAACTTCCAAAGATAGACATATACAGTCGGGTAACAATTAAGTCATGCTTTAATTTAGCACAATTTTAACAGTTTCATCGAGTGCGTTCTCACAAAAGGGAACAAAAAAACCTTTTTGAAACTTTTCCTAATGGTGCTCCGCACATATTAGTCGTAACATAATGTTATTTACATTAAGTCTTTCCAATAATTGCGGTATCTACATCTGTACTTCCTGAGATTAGCGCGATCAAACAAACAAACAAACAAACGCTAGCATAAGAAAAACCAAGTTTATCCTCAAAGGATAAAATTTCATATATTAAAATATCACTTTACGAATCAAAAGAGTATGCTTTGTATATTTATGTTAATAACACACTTTTACTATTGTGCAGAATCCTCTGTATTCAAAATTTTGACAAATCTAGCGGAACACTCGATTGATTTGATCGACAAACCTCGTTTGTATCACGTTAAGTGCTGGCGTCTTAAAAGTCATTGAAAAGACCAAACCCAAAAGTTAAGAAAAAAAACTAATAATTACAAAATCCAAAGAAAGTTATTTCAATATTTTTGAGATTTTGAAAACAGTCAAATTGACTATCACTGAGTTTCCCGTCTGTGTAAGCTGATTCAATTCAATTAGGTTGAACGTTTTCAGAATATAATAGTCATAAGTCATTGTTGCTATGGTGAAATTTTAAAATAATTTCCATAAAATATCTGTATAAATAAAAGTATTAAATTATATGTGTTTTAATAACATTCTTACTTTTCTTATGCTTTTTCGAATATCGTAAGCTTTGTGCGTCCAAAGAATGTGTTTTTGTACATAAAAAAGGTACCTGACAACATTTTCCATTCGTTTTTTGTAAGCGTCTGGTAGCTGATATGTTTGTAGGAAAAGGACTATCGTATGTTTGTTGTGACAGCTTTTTAGGTATCAATTTGGCTTTTACTGTCAACAATCAACAATCACCTTAGCCGATTCCGCCCCAGTTTAATATTGTCAGTTTTTTTGCTATTGGGTTTCTTCAAAACTAGTTTCCCTACAAAACGTGTAGATTTTAAGAAGTTTCTATAGTTTTAAACTTCAACCAACATGCGTCTTCAGCGAGCATGGTCCCTAACTAACTGTCTTCAGTTTCGCAAGCCAAGTTGGTTGAGATCATTTCGCACCTGAGTATGCAACCAGTGTTGCGGTCTTTCTCTACTTCTCCGTCCATTGGGATTTAATTCAAAAACTTTCTGGGCTGGAGCGAGGATGCTCATTCGCTCTTCATGACCCAGCTTTCTAAGTCCTTGGTCATCTTTTCACTCTCCGAGAAGAATTTTTTTTCTCAAAGCATCCTTAGACGTTCTCATCTTGCCTTGAGAAGGTCCAAGACTTTCTTTGACTAAAATGATTGTCATAGAGACAGAACTTTACTTCTCAATTGTCTATACTAAGTCCAAAGAAACAGAGATTCTATTCAAACAAAGTCCTGAACTATCCCAAAGTTATAGCTGTCTATGTTTGAGTTTTATGATTGTATTGCATTTTAATCAAATTTAAGAAATTTTAAAAATGAAACCCTTTGAGGAATATAATCCACTTTTATTTCATATCACGTGAAAAAAAAAATAAAATAAAAACTGTATCTAATCTTTTTCTTGTAACACTACTGAATTGACTATACTACGACGTCATTTGTATGAAAATTGTAAATTCAAAATAATTAATTTAGCAAAATTTAAATCAAACAATCGACCGTGCACTATGATTTACGTTCCACAACCCACTATGCTCGCTTAATAATATCTAGATAATTGATAGCTTCTGTTTGACGTTTGAGTGTTATAGGTTCGTTTTATTTTACAAAAAAATATAGACGATGAATTTAAGCTTGCCGCACCATTTTAATGTTTTTTGTTTTTGTTTCGAAGCAATTTCAATTCTATTTGAAATAAATTGATTGGTAAAGGAACATTACAACAAATTACATTCACATTTTTTCTTAGTTTTACTGTTTTTAAATTGTTTCCATGCGAAAACATGAAAAGCACAGCAAAATGTATCACAAGCTCAACTTCTGTGCAAAATTGGATTTAAACTTACATCAATTGCAATTCTCGCATCTCACCTTGAAGTTAGGTTACCTTTACCAGTTGCCTACATATTATATAAATACTTGTCGTCGTATTTATATGGATACAAATTTTATCTTATTAAACAATTAAGTTTTTATATCGTTCTAGGCTCTAATTATAATTTATTTAATTAAGTCGACAAGTTCAATGTTATCAAGTTTATTTTTATATTTTTTGAAATTGCAAGACTGTAAAAACATCATTTAACTGGCTATATACCGACCTACTTATCAGACGTTTTTTTTTATTCTAATAGTTTGATATGCATTGTAGCATTTTTTAAGTTCTTAAGAACACAAGTTAGAATTCAACCTTAATGACACAAAGCTTTGACATTGCTCAAGTCGCCCATACACGTGTATAAAATTGTACATACTCGTATGTTAAAAAAGAATCATTTTTAATCGAAATACCCTGATTCTCATGATACCTATAATAATAGACGTTTGAACTTATGTCGATTGTTGTTTGTTTAAACTGCGTAGAACGAAGGCACAAGCTTTCTCTATCTCTGATGATGTGTTTTTCCCAAAGCCTCCAATAAGTATATATGAGTATATTATAATCAAGATATTAACTCAAAAGAAGATGAATGACTGACAAGATGTATAGTGAGAGTCTATTGACCACTTGATGATGGGCTTGTACACATGTTTTGTGAAGACGACAAAAAAAAACACAATTAACCTTGAAAGTTGGAGTTTAAATGTGCGATTGTTTAGTTACCATATTTATTTTTTCTATTGTTTTCTGTCAAACGCCAAAGTGATTTGTTGGGATAAGCGAAATTATTTTAGAGGTCAGCACCAATTTTATACCTACCCTAAAATCTTACATAGAACCTTCTATTGTAAGATTGTTGCAAATTCCTTTGAAAAGAAAAAGAAAAAGATATATGATATTAGGAAGAAAGGCCCGTGTCTTTATTTTTGAATGGACTAAAAGTCAGGTAAAGATTTTCAAAAAGTTGACAATAAGAAATATATTTAACAAAAAAAAAAGCAAAAGATACACATATAAATACGAAAAAAACTAAAATGTTGTTAAGACTGGATAAACATCTTAGATCACCCACATCATTTTTCATAATTGTAATTATAAACTGCAATAACAAATTTTAAATAATTATAATTATTAATAATACCTTGGGGTGAATTATTAAAAAGAAATAAAAGATGATTTCATCATTTATAGGACTTGTAAATAATAGTAGAATAACTACTTTAAACTACGCTTAAAAGTGTATATTGAACGGTGAAAGAATCGGAAGCGTTAACATCTCATCTGAAAAATTATTGATATTATTTCTATTGAGCAAATGCCTTTACTTCTGGACGACTTTGTAAGAAGTTACAAAAAAAGCTCTATGTAATTGCTTTTATAACTTTTAATGACTTTTAAATTAAAAAACAGTCGGATGAGAACTAGGGCCTAGTGACTTACAGCTCTCAACCATTCCTGTTTGCGAGTACTGTTGTCAGAGATGGAGCGGACCTACAGTTTTAAGCCGATTCCGAACGGAAAATTTGAGAAAGCACTTTTCATAAAGAGAATTTGTCAATTCCTCGCAGGAGGCAGTACTTGTGAAAAAAACTTAAGGCATGACAGTATGATGTAACGTTGTAGTCAACATTATTAGGACAAATATCAATCCAAGAAATTATAAATATTTCACTGATAACTCTTATCATGAGGAAGTACTTTTGAAGTACCTATCGTTCAGATTCCATGTGAAATTGTTTTTCACTCGTGCTTGAATTTTTTTTAGATGTTGCACCAAAAAATGTACTTAAGAAATATTCTTTTAATCTTCCGTCAATAACTATGTAAACAGATATCAACAAAATGGCCACTACGGCTACAATTTTTACAACTTATAACGTTTTCATGAAATGTATCTATGATTAATTTGGCAATGGAGGCTGTGTGCCCTCGATAGCTTGCATTGTTAAGATGTTGAAACGATTCTGGAACATTGAAATCCACTTTTACCTTAAACGAAAGCAAAAAATCGTTTGGTGTTAAATCACTGGATACCTGTGGACCTCTTTGAGAAATAACACGATCATAAAACGATACATTTTTTCACCATTTTTATAGAAAATTTTAACCATGAAAATGCGTTGTTAAATCGCATATCTTTATAATTTTTAGCAATGGTGTAGTTTTTAATTGTCAAGTATTAAAATATGGCGGCTTAAAATGTTGCAATAAATAGCAGACTTTTCACAAAACCTATTACTAGAAAACCCTATACCTATAGTCTTATTAAAAATTGTTAGACTGAATTGAATCTTACATCGATAAAAATAGAGCTTAATGGTAACCAAGTTCTATTAATCTCACCTCAGATATTGACAAGAAGCAATTTGAAATGATGATTCAATAAGATGCAGTAAATTGTTGCCCCGTTTTACCTATTGTAAATGAAGATTATTTCCCCCTCTTAAATTTTTCTAAACTTAAGCTTTTATTTTTAACTCGTTACGAGTTTAAGAATAATCTTAATTTAAATCTTGCTTTCAAAAATGTCCAAAAGCGTAAATTTAAGTAGACACGATCGGAAGTTAGTCCAATATTGGTCGAACTGTCAAAAGTCTTCTAATAATGTCTAACTAGGTGACAATTGCACATTTTCTATTTAATGAAAAAATATTCATTTACTATTTATACGGTAAGTTGATTTTATCCAAATACTCGAAAATTTGCTAGTAGAAAATCGTCTATCTAAATCTTTTTGTTGTTTCCTGCTCAAAAACCCTCTTGCAAATCAAAAATTAGATGATGTTGTTGGCAAAAACATCACCAAATCCAATTAGCCAATTATTTAAAGATTCCTAAAATTGTGGGTTTTGACGAATTCCAGCCGCTGCCAATTTGCATTATGTCACTTTTGACTTTGTGACTGTGTTTAAACGGTTGATAGAAACAATTGTTTGCGACAAATCTGCCAATATTGAAACGATTTTCCAATTGTGTGTACTTAGCTTGTGATCTTTTCATAAAAAGCATTAAATTTGTTTTTCCTGTTCATAGATTGAAACTGAAAAATTATTAAAGTTAGAATGGAAAGAAGAGAAAATGACAGATAGATAGATAGATAGATATTCTTTATTCTGTGATTACCATTTTGATATAAACATTGTTATAATTTTTAACTAAATGTTAAAGACATGATCTGGACTGTCGGAGAGGAATTCTTGTTTATATTTCATAATTAAGTAATTTAAAATATTAAGACATAATTGTTATTACTTTTTTTTAATTTTCATTTAAAATGACCATAAGTAACAAATTGTAATATATTAAGGACTTTTAGATTAGTTAAATCAAAATAGACAGACGATTTTTGTTTAATATTAGGAACTTTTAATTTAGTCCATCTCTGCAATTACTCGCACACAGGAATGGTTGAGGATGGCAGGGTTTTCAGTTTGGTTAAAAATATTTTTAAGGACTTTCCGATTAGTCAAATCAAAACAATAATTTATTCGGTGAACCGATTATTTTGCCTGTTAAGAGTTTGGATCAAAAATGTTGATCGATGATTCGGGCACTGTACCTTATCACTTATTTGTAGAATTCATAAAGGCGCATCCCGTTTGTACCATTCAAATCGTTCATAACCTTTTCAGCTTGCAGAAAGCTTTTTTCAAAGTAAAGACGCCTTATCTCCGCCAGCATTGGACAAACGCAAAAAGAAAATGATTTAATTTACTTAAGTGAAATACGTCTGTATGTGGCTTTTAAGACGGTATTTTTTTGTAAAATTAAAGTCTCCAAAAAAAAAGTAAAATTTTTAGGTGAATGGTAATTTTCCATCTAAAAAACCAAATAATGTTTTTAATCTGTGCCTGTTCTCATGTTTTTCGATCTCTCTAAATGAATTTACTATATTTTACTTCTAATATGTGAACATTGTTTGTGTTGTATATTCTTCTATAATCTTAATTCCCACACAACAAGCTTTGCGTGTTAAAACTCTTAAATGCTGATCATTAATAATCATCATCTATAGCTACATTGCAAAGGAAACTTCTTATAAATATACAGCTATATTTATGAATCCACAATCAATGCACTCAAAAGATGCGCTTTTGCTGCGGTCTAATGAGCGATGCACTCTGATTTTTATGCCATATTCAAGTTAAGTTTATATATAACTATACTCGTCGTATACCTACCTAGCTAAATACTTGACTTGAAACAAATATAACAACAACAACATTAGCAACAAAAAAAAATACATCTCATCATAATTTTTATTTTAGAAATCTGCACACGCACTCATTTAATAGAACCAAACAGCAGCGTGCGCACTTGTAATGCAAAGTATCTACTTACGAGTAAATGCTTAAAAAAAATATGGATAGAAACAAAATATAAAGTACCTATCTATACAACCATTCAACAGCTACCTAACAAGGTGTTCCGCAATATCTTCACCGTTAATTTATTATAATTGGTCATGCGATTTGATTTTTGCCATCAGATCACCGCCGATGCCACCTGCCACCTGCCACCCCCCACCATTTCGCGTTATAGATTTTATTGAAAATATTAAAGATATGCTTAACTGGCTTTGATTATAGGTATAAATGTATCTATACATTATAGAAGAAGATATATGTAAGTTTTACCAAATTCAATAACCGAAAAAGGCCTTAATATTCATAATCAAATTAAAAGATTATGAGTATAGGTAAGCATTTGTCTTGTCTCATTGAATTGAGTGATTGCATTAACCAAACATCGTCTTTGGTGGGTTAAAGTAAAAGTATCGAAAACCTCAGCAAGGTACATTAATATTATTTTATTGTAATATAAAATATAATTATAGATATTTTTTCTTACGAAACACCGTAAATTCATGTTTCTCAAAAAAGACAGGGCTGTAAGAAGAAAAAACAAGATACTAGGCCTTTTTCAATCCTCTTTGTTTGCAAAAATCAGGTCTTCCAACGATTATACTTTTCTTCAGCACCTGACCTCAGTTCGTTAGGCTTAAAATTTCAGTGTGAAACGTTATAGTTATTGGCCTATACAGTTATTGATTGTTTTCATTGATATTTTTGAGGGTATTTCTATTGACTCTATCTTAACAATCAAAAAACTACCTGTTAGACACGCTCTCTAATTCAGACCACCAAAACAATTTTATAAAAGATGCAAATATGAACTTCCCCTGAGCCAACCTTAAGCTTCTTTAAGTCTACGATTTGACTCTAAGGCAGTTTTGTGTTGTCTTGTCTTGTCTTTGGTTCCTTTACCAAAGTAATGTGAAGAATCTATCTCTCTTCATTGAAAAGTAGATAGATAGTAGTAGAGGAGTTTACTCCTTACCAATCCTCTACCATAAACCATGTAATTTATTCTCAAATTTGTTTTCTCTGAAATGTCGGTAAAAGAAGCTTTAGTAAATTATTACAGATAAACGTGCTTACGGTTACATTTTGACACATAGAACAACAATTTTAGTTTGATAAGATGATGTGCGTTAGCTGTATCGTTTAGCGTTAAAAACCTTACAATTAGAAAATAGAATCATTTCAATGTTATTCCACGTGTGTCGCAATAACAGTCCTCAGTCACTTTTTACAATTATTTTTTTACTTAACCCGAAGTGAAGACAAATGATCTATCGAGCGTCATAAGCCTTTCATTTGTAGATGCTCCCTTATTAACATAGCAATGGACCAAGTTAAAATATTTAATTCTCTGGACATTGTTTTTCTCTTCTATAAATAGGTTTAAGTGGTTTTCGTTCTTGCCCTGCATTTTCAAGTATGCCAATAAAAGCAACACACGGATTATTATATGTTGTCCCAATGCTTTTGAAACAAGAACACTTCAGCGGAACTAATTTCTCACATATGTACCTACATACATAAATACGTAAGACAATTATTACGAATCTTTTTCTTTGCAAAATAATTTAAAAAGTCGAAGAAACTGATCGAGAGCAGATAGTGGAATAAGCAAATCAAACCAAAAGCAAACTTCTTTTTAGCAAACTCAATTTAAACTTCTATATGACAAACATTTCAGATACAAAGATATTTCCTTATTTTTTCAAAGCTGGATGTTAACTCATCTTTGAAAATGGCATACCATATGAACCATTCTCAATAGCCCAATTTCCAATCTTTAGAAGTCAATGAGAGTCACATTTTGGCAAAAAAACACTTTGACTATTGAAAGCTTGAATTGATAAGTTTTTGTGAGACTTGTCGATTTTGACACAGTTTGGCTCCTAACATCACTCATCATTCCTAACACAAAACCCAACAAATTTTAAATCAACTTACAAAAATTATTTAGTGTTTCATTATAAATTCGTTTAAAATTCAGAATCTACCAGTCCAGCTGTCGACTTATAACCGACGCTTTAATTCATACAAACTTTTTCAGATGCTTCATATATTTAATTAAGAACTTGCAATAAATAAATATTAAAAATTGGAATTGTATACATTATCTTTAATAAGCTCACAATTTTTTTAGGGACGTGCTGCTGGATTAACTAATGTTTAAAATGTTGTATCTTACGATTTTTTAAAAAGTGTTATCTCATGAATCTGCTTCTTACGTTCACAAGTATCACATGTTTCATACTGAGCTAACCTTATTTAAAGCTCCAACTCAAGATTTACTTAATTCAAAGTTGATCATAAATTGAAGTGATTAAAATTCTAGATAACAATCACGCAGGCGCCCCCTATATGTGTCTAAGTCTATGTTACAATCATCTATTTTATTCTAGTCCACCACTTACAAACCTCTTCCAAAACTATTATACATTCTAATTGGTGGGATGAATCACAAAACACCTGAGTTATAGCTCTTAATTGTAATTTATTTAAACAAAAACTTTATATGCCTATATAAAAAGATCTGAAAACGCATATGTAATTTTTATAAAAAATTATGCAAACAAAATCTATAAACTAAACAAAACATGCAACAGGAGGTGCAACGGATTTGCATTTGTTTTTGTATTTTTATTATTTTATTTTTTGTTATGTTAATTTTATTAAACTGTTTCGAAATAGAAAGTGAATTTTTAGCTTAATAAAAATAGAGTCGGAATTAAGGCCCTTTGAAATGGGGACCATATAAAAAAGATAAACATGTCAAATGGTGGATAAGTTAGTTGTTATGATCGAATAAAATTAGCGTGGGATTGGTTCGAAGTGTCAATCAAAAACCCAAGAAATACAAGTTCCAATTGAATGGAGTTATAATTTTTCAATAGCTATCGTAAACAAAGGAAAAAAAGACATAGAAGTATATTATTGTTAAAATAGTCTTTTATGTTATGGAAGTTATTGTAAATTGAATATAGGAGTTTAATGTCCGTATTGTTAGATTTACGTAAAGATTTACATTTTTTACCTGTAGTACGAAAATAATGTGCATAACACCCTCGACACAAATAATGCTATGGAAGTGTATTCAGTCCTTAATGTATACAGACAATGCTGTTTGTCAAAACAAAGAGCAATAATGTTTTTTCGCATTTATTGAAAAAAAATCGGAAGGTTATAAATATTGAACAAACTTTAATAATTCTTATATGAAGGTACAAAAGCTTGCGTTAATCTGGTTCAAGAGAAGCATGCAGCTTACTTGATTGATTAATGTACAAAATTGCAAGAAAATACTAAAAAGTGACAGATTCAAACGTTTGTTTAAATATGCATAAAAACATAAAAACATAAGAGTATTTTATTTGATTTAAAAAACTTTATTTGAACCATTTAATGAACCGGGAGATGTTATTAATAATTTATTAAAACACACTTGGTTTCGTCATAAAACCTTAAGGACAATATCAAACAACTTTTAACTTAAACTTCACTTTTTGATTTCACTAAGAAACCACTAGAAAGCAAAGGGTTAAGATTGATAGTATTTCTATGCAAACGATCTAACTTAAAAATGTTTCTTTTGGACTTTTTCGCTCTGTAGTTTTAACTCCTTGATATAAAGCTCAAATTGTTAAGAGTTTAATCCCAAATGCACCCTGTAATTTGACTGAGTTTTTTTTGATAATTTGTTTCTTTTTTCAAATTGACTTATGTACGTCAAAACAGTTTTTATATTAAGAGGATCAGATGCGACCCATACTGTTAACTTTCTATTCGTGTCCGATAAAAAGTCAGTTTTGTATGCAATCAAAAATTCTAGTTAAAGTTTGGTTTCTATAGAGGTGAGTTCGAAAACCAAATTATTAAAATAATATTTTTGGTGGAACTTTAATTTGTGTCAGAAACAAACTGTCTTTAAATCTTCCAAAATATTTATAACAATATTTTTATAAGAAGATACATCTTTTATGTCAGTTTCTTATTTTTGTTCTCAAGGTATTTAAGTCAAAATTAAATGCTTAGTATTTTTGAGGATTTTTTGTAAACATTTTAGGAAAAAGTTTAAGAAGAATGGGGCATATTCATATTTTAGGCCCGAGGCTAGAAATGAACTAAAACCTAAATTCAACGGCTACTTTTCACAAATAATTCTCAGCTCTGTTTAATTTGAAGAGTGTCTAAGTTATATTCGACTACAATTTCACTTCAACGGCTTATAGTGAAAAAAAATGCTATAGCTGGAGAGTTCCTGAAATTATTGAAACTATTCTGCTCACTGTTGGCTTTCTGTAATAAAGCAATAACTTATTGCTGTATGTAGCAAACATCACATTACCCGTGTCAATTTGTTGAATATTCCGATCGAAAAAGCCTAACAGTCTTAAGACTTGGAGACCTACATAATTTAAAACCTCTTATTAAAACTCGATCTTCAATATTGATAAGGTAAATTATAAACTTGGCAGTATCTTCATAGTACCCGTATCATGATAGTTAATGTGTTGGACTGTCATGCGAGAGGTCTTGGGTTCGATCCCATCCGGTGCCTATCGCCAGCGAAACAATGTATTCGATTAGAAGTGCAGACAGGAGATCATTTATAAAAATTAGGAGAAGGGTCGGAGACAAAACGGAGCCCTGGGGCACACCTTTTTTTATGGGTTTCAGACTTGAATCCGTCCAAAATAACTTGTATTGAACTATTCGAAAGAAAATTTCGAATCCAACGAAGAAGAGATTCGCCAATACCAAAAGCACACATGATTGAAGAGAGCAAGATGCCAAACTTTATCAAATGCTTTTGAAATATCAAGTGCAATAACCTTACTTTCTCCAAAACGTTGTAAAGATTTTTTTCACTGTTCGGTGAGATAAACCATGAGATCACCAGTGGATCTATTGCAACGAAAGCCATACTGCCGGTCATTAAGAAGCTTCCGTTCTTCAAGATATTTCTTAAGCTGAAAATTTATCAGTGTTTCCATGACCTTGGAAAGAAGGGACGTAAGTGCAATTGGACGATAGTTAGATGGTGAGGAGGATTCGCCTTTTTTAGGGACAGGCTGGACAAAAGCAGTTTTCTATCCACTCGGAAAGAGACCTGTAGCGTAGGACAGATGGAAAAGCTTACTCAGTGGTTTTGCCAGCATTAAAGAACACCTCTTCAGAACAATAGCGGGGATACTATCCGGGCCAGCGGATTTGTAAATGTCAAGATTTTTAAGTACTCTAGTAACTGAACGAGTGCGAAAGAAGATCCGTCCCATAGAATCGTTTACGCTTTCAAGTACAGGCGGAGTCATGTCACTCATTGGTAGCATCTAATTAACAGCAAACTGTGCTGCAAGCAAATTGGCTTTATCAATCGCCCTTACGTAGGGAGTGTCATTGTAAACGAGCGTAGGAACTGTCAATGACGTAGTGTTGCGCACATTTTTAATAAATGACCAGAAATTTTTACTACCATTGGGACATTGTAGTATTTTTTGCCGTAATTTCTGATCATGCAAAAATTTAATGTGTCGTATATGTCCGTTACAGGTCTTTCTAGCTTGTTTGAACTTATTCCGGTTTTCCTAAGTTGGGTTGGCTTTGTAATTCCGGAAACTTACATTTTTGGTCTTAATAACCGCTTTACAGCTGGAATCAAACCATGAGTTTTCTTTGGGTTTGATAGATTTTACCCTATTGGGGATAAAATTTCTCATTCCACAAATAATCAAGTTTGTAATCATATCTGCACTGGAGGCCACGTCACTATCGAGGAAGCATAGTGACCAGTTAAAGTTCCTGAAGAACTCATTGAGACCGCCCAAGTTAGCTTTCTCATATTGCCAAACGGTTCTCATAGGTGTGTTTTTTTTTCCTCCCCCTGAATTGATAGAAATACAAAATAAAACAGATTGCCCTGATGACTAATCAAACTCCAAGAATAATTTTTTTCCATTCAAGTTGATCTCGGAACTCGGACAGAAAAAAAAACATATTGGAATTCATGCTCCAAGTAGTAATTAAGTTAATTGTTTCTGCAACTTTAAGTTTGAGCTTTAAACTGCGCACGAATAACTCCCGCACCGCAAACAGATTGATAAATAATTATCAATTAGTTATACTTATGATTTATATGTAGAAATAAACTTACTATTATTTTTTTTATTATTATCTACTTCAGTTCGTTTTCATTGAATTAAAGTGAATTCCCAGAATCAATGTAGGTGAACCATTTAACAACTTAGATATGGTATATTGGTAGATATGCTATTCGTTTATGTGGTGTTGCTAGAAAATTATAAAAGACACAAACTAAAAGTACATTTCATATCTTTTATTTTATTATAATTAGCTATATGTATATGAATACTTGTTGTATTTCTTTTGATTTGTGGTTTCCTCTTTTCTTCTTCATTTTTGTTTATATTTTATATTTATTTTTGATAACAAAAAAAAAGAAAAACAAAACAGTGAAAGTGGAAATATTGGTTTTGTTTCTTTTAATTATAATGTAGGTCTAACTTTTTGGAAAGTATTTTATTTTTGTTTTGTTTATTTTTTAATTTGTGTGCAAGAGAAGATGAGTTTTACTACACTAGCTAGTTTTAACAATTTTAGACACTATTCGATGGACAGCTCGTTTTGGTAACGCACTGGTGATTTGTTGTTATTAAACATTAAAAATAACCACATATTAACATAATAATAATAGATATTTGTTGAGGTGTTTTATGTATTAACTAAGGTGCGATGACGGAATATGTGTTTAAGTTAGGTTTTAATAAGCATGCAAAATTGATGTAAGACAAAAGTTCAAAGTACTTTTGATTACTCGAAACGTTTTGCATTATTTCTTAAACAAAACAGTTTCATTAATTCCTCTTTTTTATAAGTTGTTAATGATGAGTGATCACTTTAAGTGAACATTGTTTCTCACACTCTATATGTTTTCTCAAATATCAAAGTTGAACAATCGAACTATGAGTTTTTCAGTAACCCCTCTCTTTTGGATCGATTGAAATAAGTAATATTTCAAAGGGAAAAAATTAAAGCCTCGGATTAAAAAGTTAACAAAAACGACCTGAAACAGAAGTAGCTAGGCTAAACGGAAGTGATAAAATTCACCACGTATGATTGGTTTGAGATATTTTATGACAATTTTTTGTAATTCAATTTAAAATGATAAATGTTGTTTCAAAATTAACTTTTCTTGAAATTAAATTTCAATAAATAAACTCTTAATCTTGATCAGTTTGGTTAAACTTCGACGCCTGAAATTTTTAATAGTATTTTTAGAAACCAAACCCCTTGTATTGATAAAGATTTCAAGACTTTACTTCTTAACCTTAATTGATAGCATAATTTTATATTTATGAGTGAAACCTTTTTTAACTTAAATTAATTTCAATAAATTATCTTTACAATTAAATTGGTAAAATCCAAAAAAGCATTTGCTACTTTTATGGAAATATTATATGGCTTGGTTTAAGCTTCTGCTAAGTAAGCTTTAATTTGTTGGAATTACAAATCTTTAAATTAATTTGCATTACAAAAAGTTACCAACAAAACCATTTTAAAAACTGCCAATAAAACTCGTCAATTAAATCGCATTAGCACCATTTCAACTGCTGGTGCTATTTTTAAATTTTATTACAGTAAATATATTTCTGTAAACATAGAACAGAAATGGTTTCCTTTAAACTCCAATTACTAAAAATTAAATTTAAACAAATTCGCGTGTGTTGGGATAATGCAGCCATCTACACGTCTTTCTTGTACATATTCGAACTTCCAAGGCCAAGTTTAAATCATTTAAGAATTTTACTTAGTTTCTGAAAATTCTTATTAGTTATAAATCTTCATTTTAATCGGAATGCTTGAACTAATTTTTAGTGCTGATATTGAATCCGAACTTCGATCTTAAACTGTTCAAAGTGCTCTAATTTTGAAATACCCGTTTTCAACATTACTTTTCATATTTGTTATATTATATTTAAAAAAATTTAACTTATAGCTTTTTTAGAGGATAGATTCGTTACAAAAACAAGAATTACTCTGAAACCGTTTTGAATTTCATCGTTTCATCGTTTGCTAAAGATTTATGTGAGAATATTTGATAACGTACTTTAAATTTAAATATTTATATAGATTTGAAAAACAATCAAGTATTACATATTACAAAAAAGTTAACTACTTCATAAAATTTAGAATTTAGCCTCAAAACGACTTTAGCTAAGAACACGAAAATAACTGTTGTTTTATAAAAATTAAAATAAGAACTAAGTTAATTTTTGTCCACGTTAGGAAAAGTTAAGTTCCTTATTACTAAATACCTTTTTGTAAACAGTTTTGTTTCTTCTTTTTTTAAATAAACCATAGTTTTTAATATTTTTCAATATTTCTTTAGTTTTGTACCTACACTCATTTCGTGTTTATCACTGTATATGGCGTTTTTTTTTAATTTTAAAAAGCAATATCTCCAAAACCTGACTTGACTGAAAGGAACACAACCTTTGCGACCAGTTTTAAGCAAGCTTTTGTTTCTACAACTTTTAAGCAATAACATTTTTTCAATTAAAGAAGTCTCAAGTCTCGAAGTTCTAAAAAATAAATTTAAAAAAAATTTAATGAGGATATTCTAAATTTATCGTGAATTTGTATCTTATTAATATTAATATTAAGTATAGTTTTCTTGTATTGTAATGTTTTTTTTTTTTAACAATTTAATTTTCTTTTTATTTTTAGTGGTCGCTTCAGAGCAATACCACACCAAACAGTAAAAATGTCTGGAATAATGTTGGTGGAAAGGAATCGGATGAAGCGATTATTTTCACAGATCGTTCAGATTCTGGAGTAACATCACCACATAGCCATCATCATATTGATGATAGGATAAATGTTATATCACCGTGTGATTTGAATGTAAGTTATTTTTAATTTTGTAGTGTTTACTTCGGTCTTGCACTAAAAATCAAGACCTTATTGTTGAAAACCCTAAATGTAACGAACTTTAAGACTCGATTTCAATGAATATGTTTCACAATATGAGTTTTTAACCTTTTACATTTTCATCCAAAGCATTTTCGCAATAATTATCATTCCCTCTTCTTTCTCCCATCAGTTATTGGACCACATGACAAATGAGGATTTGCGTCGACGCTTAAGTCAAATACTCAAAAAGCCAAACATCGACGAAGAAGACAAAATGTGCCTCCAACAAGTTTTGGCTTTTGTTCAAAATCTAGACGCAATGTCTCATGGTCACGATTCACTGCCTTCAAGCGAAGAATCATCAAGCCTAGAATACGTACGTCTTTTCAATCAATCAAACAAACATAAAACAAATTCAGTATTACATTCAGAATAAATTTCAAGCTTCTTCGAAGCTTATAAACGTATAATTTTGTCAAAATTCTTACAATTTATCTTCATTTTTTTTGTGTGTGTATTTTAAAGATCAAATCTCGAGTATCGGACTATAGTTCATCATCCCGTTCATCAGACATCTCACCTACCCTTCAACTTCAGAAACCAAAATCAAGCCCCACATCACAAGGCAGAATAGTTGCTACCGTCCTGCCGTATAGCAGTGCAGTTTCGACACCCAACGAATCCCCACAACGAAAGCTGCGAGCTTGGCATACGACAAGTTTGACTGAGAGCGGAGTCTTTGAGGGTGACTTGAGTGAAACATCAGTGTACACTCAGACCGAGCCAGAAGACTTCTCCAACTCGGAAAGTACCGAAGCCCAAAAGCTGAACAGAATCCGTGAACAGTTCGAGGAGTGTGCCAAAAAATCCGCTTACGCCAAAGTACCTGTGACGAGCTCACAAAGCCTTTCGCCAAACTTTTCCGATCAGAAACGCATTCAGTACTACAAGGAACGCCTGGAGGTGCTTGAGGGTAAGCTTCTGATCTATGAAAGCAGTGGTGACATACAGGCCAAACGTCTAGCGGATCGTCTGCAGCGAGAGATTATTTTAGAAAATCTCGTCAAGGAGCTGCAGGATCGTGTTGACTTTTTGGAAGTGGAGAATTCTGAGATCGAAGAGGAGAAGTGTGAATTCGAAGAGGCTGAAAACGACACACGACTTCGCCTGCAAAGGCTTGAAGTCGAGCTGGAGATTTTGAGCCAACGCAATATTGAGCTGGAAATGTCCAGAGAAGCGCTACAAAATAAATTGAAAGACTGCCGCAGCGAGAGTGCTATTTTGCGAGACGACCTTTCGGCCGTACAGACCCAAGTGTGTCATCTCGAAGAGGACCGGTGTAGGTTTAAGGATAATTTCGAATTCCTTCATAGTGTTTTACCTGCTTTAGCACTTTTCAACGCCTTCTGCTTAGCAAACGATAAAATGGGTAATTGCATCGAACGGGAGGTTTCCGAGCCTGAAGTTACCCGCCATGATGGAATTGGAAGAATGGATAATAGTTGCGATTCTCTAGATGCTGAAGATATCTTGAGGAGGGAGATAGCAAACCTTCGAGGAGAAATCAGAATCTTAAAACGTCAAATCAATGATCTGAACTCACGGCATTCTGAAGCCTTGGCTTGTGCTGATGGTTGCTGGGAGGACTTAGAGAAGAGCTACAATGATCGGTTAATGGCGTCAAAGTCCAAAGAAGAGAGTCTTCAAAAGAAGATCAAGCAACTAGAGGACTGTCTGCAGGACGATGCAAGAGTTGCCAACGAGAAGATCTGTCAATTAGAAGATGTCGAACGGGAGCTGAGAATGTGCCTACAGAAAGTGACCCGTGATCAACGCAAGACCTTGCAGGAACGCGGACTTATCACCGAAGAGTACCATAGATTGAAGGAGAAATACGAGAAACTTGTCCAACAATTTGATGGACCCATCAAAGATGCCCTCGACCGAGAGAAGACTCAAAACAAGAATCTAAAAGATGAACTTGGCTACATAAGGCGCATAAACTGTGAACAAGACATGCACTATCGCAACGAGATAGACTGCTTCCAAGTGCAACTTGAAAAGTTGCAAAAGGAACTTCTTCAAATCCAGGTCACAAACTCAGAGCTAAAAGAAGAAGTTTGCACTCTTGAACAACAAGTGGTAAGCCTACATCAACTAAGGAAGGAAGATCTTGATAAGATTCGATGCCTGAGCGATGAAGTTCGCACTAAGGAGGAAATGTGCGATATGCTGGAAAAGCGTGTGGAGAAACTCATGTGTGGATCTTACTACAGACAGAGAGTTGACTGTCAAATGTCGGCCAGTTTTAGTGGAGCAGTGAGTCTGGCTCAGGAACTCAATGGAAGCCCAGTGAAGAGGATAAAGATTGAAGAACCTGTTGACTTGAAGACTGCTACAAAGAATTTGGGAACAGTCTTGGGAAATATGAAGGTTAGTATTAGTTTTCTGTGTTTTTTCGTATTGTTTGATAGTTTTGAGTGATGCTTGTATTTTAGGGTAGCGCTAGAAGAATTCCGTCCCATATTCAATTTCAGAATGTTGCCAATGATGTCAAAAAGCTAGCTGAAAGTATTTTGGCAAACAAATCTGAGGTAAGTCAATTAAGGAAATGTCCCAAAGATGAAGTTCCAAAAGAACAGTACTCAACTGATTCTTCAAGTGAACATATTTGCCAGAGACCTAAAAAAAAACAAATGTATGTTGTCAATCCAATGTTTTGTGAAGAAAATCGGATTAATATTGATAAAAACGAGGTTAAAGTCATATCAGAAGTACCTTCATCGCTCCGTAAACTTTCCTCACATGAAAAACAACGAAAATTCAAATCTTACAAGATCCCAAGAGCAGGTTTTAAAAAACGTTTTTCCAAAAGTCTTCGATCAGAGATCTGGAAGGTCATATCCAATATGAAAAAAGTTGAGAATGAAGAATTAAGCCCCACAGATCCAAATTGGCCTTTGAAGAAACCCAGTTTACTGTCTGTTGTGAGTTTTTACTCAGTAATTGAGGAAGAATCCAAATCAGATATCTTCTTTGAGCCAATAAGTGACGAATTCATATCTTCATTATCGAACGCACATTGGTCTGATCCTCAAGTTGAAAATGAATCTGAAATGTTCATAAACGTAACAAATTTTCTAACGTCAACAACTAGTGAAGGTACACAAACAGAAAATGATGTTGAAAGTACTAACAAGGAAGAACCTTTCGAAAATCTCAATTCTTCAGAGTCTTTGATTGAAGGTCTTTCTTCCTCAGCTCAAAATTCTATTTGCAAAACGGAAAATGTAAACAAGATAAAAAATTATCTTCGGCAACGTTTTGAAAATGATCACAAATTTCGAAAAGATTTTGAAACCATGGTTCAAGTAGCATTTTATGGGAGTGATATTGAGGACCAACAAATTGTGTTCAGCTATGAAGAAGTTGTTACGGCTATGAGCTTTTTAACTAAACTAGAGGAGATCTATCATCCATATGAAGTTCCGGTAGGTTATGTATCTGTTTTCTAATAGAGCCGAGAGTAAAAATCGGCAATAGGCGTATAATCAAATACCCTAATACTCAAAAGTTTGATTGTATGCCTACTACTGATTTATGCTCGATTATTTCTTTAAACCTTAATATTTTATTCACCTATTTCTTAAACTTATATATTAATACTCGTATATTTGCAATCATCAGCTTTTAAAAATTTTGGAGGAAAAACTGAATTCAAGACTTCTTCAAATACATTGCAAGAAAATGGAATCAGAATTTCGATGCACAATATTTCATCCAGTCTCAAGAAAACCAAGCTTAACTTCTCAATAAAAATATTTGAAAAAATAAATTTTGGTTTATGATTAAAATAAAAAAGTTTCAAATTTTAAATCCAAATTTGTCTACTCTGGTTCATAATTTTTGTTTTTAAAACTCTCAAATAAATATGCAAATTACTCGTTGTTTTAATTTCTGGTTGAGCAAATAAATTATAACCTTTTGGGATTCTACCGATACTTTTGAGGTTTTAGGATTCAAATCTTATGGACTTGGCTTATTTCAGTGCGTGGTCAATCGTTGGGTGCTTCATAAACCACATATTACTGTTTGGAAGATGGCACTTAGGGTTTTCAATTGCTATTGCGAATAAACTATCCACCGAAACCTTATAAAGATATACCCGTTAACAACTCGTAACCATTCCACAATATAATGTCTAAAGACCAATAGTTCATTTTTGGGCTACGTCGCGTCATCGGCCCTTGTTTGGCAGTTTCCAATTCAAAGTGAAAACAATTTATTATAAAATAAATACTTAACACTTTGAAATTTTTTTGGAAATCTTTTGAAAAAAAGTTTTGACAAATTTTCTCGTAATCATATTTTATTTCTTTATAAATCTCTGTTGTGTCTATTTCTGATCGGTCTTATAATTTTTACGATTTTTTTTATTTTTTTAAAAAAATTATTTTGTCTTCAAAATCTTACACAATGGAATCCACCCCAAACACTCAAAAATGTAATTGTGGAAATTCGAATTGTAAGCCTTCAAACCAAATGAACTCATCTGATTCTGACGTATTTTACGATGTTCCAGATGATACAAATCGTTCAGCTATCCTAATGTCCTCAAGTAAGTTTCAAAGTTCCATCCTTAAAATGACAATTATAGTTGATCCACAATTATTTTAAGCTAGTTCTTCAAAATGTTGTTGAAACTACAGAAAACTTGATGACAACATTTGAAAGGGCCATGCGAGAAAGCATGTTGAAATTTCGAAGTGCCTTAACTGGCTTAAATGTTCCAGAGGAGAACTTAGCTATTGCTCATCCAGTTCCCGAGAGTCAAACGAAAAACAAATTGCATTCTGATGGATTCGACTTTAGAAGAATTACTGTTGATCCAGTTGTTATTACTGTTCCGATTACTTTATATATTCAACCAAAAATTGAAGAAGCGCAGGTTACCCAAGATCCTATCCCGGAAAATTGTCTTGAATGTTCTACGGATATAGATCAAAAAGATAAGTCTGTGTCAGGTAATGCCGAAAGTAGAACAACGATTGGAAATTTTCTAGAACATTCGCTTAGTGATGAAGAACCTATCAGAACAGCCTCGATATCAGGTGAAAAAATTGAAGAAGCGCAGGTTACCCAAGGTCCTATCCCGGAAAATTGTCTTGAATGTTCTACGGATATATATCAAAGAGATAAATCGGTGTCAGGTGAAGCCGAAAGTAGAACAACGATTGTAAATTTTCTGGAACATTCGCTTAGTGATGAAGAACCTATCAGAACAGCCTCGATATCAGTACCTGATGGGCGTTTAAGTGAAGCTCCCATCGGATTCCCGAAGCTTTTAAATTTCTCTGACGACACAACAATGTCGGAGAAACAAGACTCGATGGAAGAAATCCTCCCCGAACCCGATATAGAATTGATGGATTCTAGAAAAGACTTAGCTGAAAGGGATGGCTCCTTAGGTAGTATTGTAGTTTTGAATCAAGAACTTCCCATGCCACAGCAAAAAGATCTTAGGTTGTGTGTCAATTGCAGTTGCGGAAACTGTCCTGTTTATGACTTGAATAAACAAATAGTTTGTCCTAGGAATTGCAATTGTTGTGTTTGCCCGTGGAAAGAGAAGAATGAAGATAGTTTGAGCTATCTTCAAGTTAGAATTTGTCAGTGTTATAATAAACGCAATCCAGAATCCGATGTCACTCGGGCACATTGTCGTTGCCTACCTCAATTTGATATTTGTCCTTGTCGAGATGTGGCTGAGAGTAGACATATAGAACTTTATGGAACTGATATGTATGAAGATCTTCCTGAAATAAAGAAAAATGACTAATAGTTTTAAAAATTGTTCTATTTTTTTTTTTCGTAACCGCACTAAGAAGACTTTTAAGCATATCTTATTTTTATTTTTCAGATCGATCAAGAGCATCCCAAAATGATCGTTACCGAGATCACACAAATTTAAGCAACGAACCAAATATTGAAGCACCTGCCGGCCCAAGACAACAACCAGCTGGACAAAGACAAACATACCAAGCCAAAGACAAGTATGATGCAATTTACGACGACAACGACGACGCTAAAATTGGCAAAAATGCAAACAAGGAACATTTTTCTTTGGGGAACATTTATCATTTAACTCGGAAAGGTTCGTTTCTTTGTTCAAATGTTTCAGAAGACGGATTTAGTAACTTACATTCGGAAGCAGTAAAATTGTTTTTTTCGACGAATGCACTTGCAAATCTGCAAGGGTCCTATGAATGTTTTTGTGAAGAAAAAGAAGAAGAAAATGGATCATGCCACAAATTTTGGTGTCAGCGCTATGGAGCTGTAGGCGATAAGAGTGAAGTCGAAGATTCAATGAGAGCGCTTAGGAAATTGATTGAAGGAAAAGAAGCCACAGATGAAGCTTGTTGTTCTCAACAAATTATGCTTGATTTAAAGGCCAAACCGGCATATGAATATCCTAGTGAACAGAAGGGTTCAATCGAAAGTTGTAAAAATGATGAAATTGAAAACCAAGAGTTAGAAACTTCGGCCCGTACAGTCGTAAAATCAAGTGAAATAGGAACAAATTCTCATCAAATTTCAAACACTCTAAATGAGATAGAACAAAATAGTCTAACTGATGAACCAATTGGTTCAAATAATAATGGAGATTTTGGAGATTTTAGAGACTCGGGAAGACCTGAATTAAAAATATCGACACCAAATTTTAATGAACCTTTCTATTCTGTGGGAACTAGTATAACACCTCGGCCAAGTATGGATGATAATGTGGTTCCACTTTTGAAGAATATATTTGATGTTTTGCAAACGATGAGAGAAGAAAAACTTCACTTGGGTCCCTATGCTTCGAAAAATATTGACATACATCTTGATGAACCATTTAATGGTCTACCACAACCACCACCACCACCAAAATCATCTACTCTAGCAACACCACAACTTCAAGGTATTTCCTACGATTCCCAATCGCCCGAATTAAAGTCTTCAGAAATTGATCATTTGTTATTCAAAGAAGCAATAGATCAAGATTACATAAGTACCGTTAATAATTTGGTTATGTTGGAACCACCCGAACGAGATATTGAAGAAACTTCATCTATACCACAAAGACTTATCCCAGTTGATATGAATTTGATAAGAACAGACGAAGAATTGAATTGGGATCCGGATTTAAATTTTTATAAACCGCAAGTTGAAGAAGACAATGCAAAGAACTCCAGTCAGTTGAACTCATTGGAAATTGAAGAGAAACCAGAAGTTGAAGTTCAAGAAAACGATGACGGAGAGAACTTCAGTCAATTGCACTCATTGAAAATTGAAGATAAAGCAGAAGTTGAAGTTCAAAAAGACAATGATGAAGCGAACTTCAGTCAAATACACCCAATGGAAATTGAAGATATAACACCTCCGAGAGATCAATTTCGACAATTTCCTGAAGAAGCACGTTCTGAGTCAACAGATCAGCTGAATCTATCTTCGACAATGACAGCAAACCCAGAGTCAGAAGACTATTATAGCAAAAATTCGAATATCCCGTTTTTGAAGAAATCTCATCACGACCTAAGACTCATTCAGAAGGAGGACAATGACCAAACTCGTCCCTCTCAGGGAGTTCAAGTGAACATAGTAACGTTGGAAAATTTAAAATCTCCTTCAGCTCAGTTTTCAACAGCTCAAAATGATGATGATTTTCAAGAACTATCAGACGAAAAACTTCTTAAAACATTAAAATTAGACAAATCGAATGAAAATTTGCTCCAAACATCCAACTCTTCAAGCTCCATCATAACCAAACTCGATGTTGGCACTGATTGTCCAGAGTTTGACAACAATAATGAAGATAAGAACTCTATAAAATCTTCAGAGCCAGACACTGCAAAGATATCACAAAACCAAGAAATGGTACCTTAATCTCTCTGAGACATGTTCTTTTTTTACATTTCCTGAATCTTCTTTGTTGCAGAGTCAATTCATTGAATCGATACTCTTCGACCTTAAGACTATGGACTGTTTACGCAGAAACAAATGCCAGTCGCAAAGATTTGCCAGGCTTCCGTGTCCACCACCTACCGGAGGATGGAAACGGCCATCAAAAGACTTGAGTTATCCAGTGACGATTGATACGGTTCAAGAATTGGGTGAAAATTCACTTTTTATTAAGTGGAATGTTCACAATTTTGGTAATATCGGTGGTTATGAAGTAAATTTGAATTAAAAACTTTTTGTTTTTAGAAATCTAACTCCTTTGCCCTTTCAGATTTTCCTCGATGGATACTTGACTAATCGTTATTTCAACTGCCTTCATCGAGCAGCTGTTATTTGTGAAGTCGATCTTCGCTGTCCTCACAGGATAATCCTACGCGCTCAACCACTTCTTCCACTAAGAAATTCATCATGCTTCCACTTATCAACTGCAAATACAAAACGTCCTTCGAATGCCACAACTACTACCACTACTCATCTTGAAGCAAGTTGTCCACAATCAGATGGTTCTGTTTGGTATCCAAGTGTCTATCATTTTGAACCAAATTTATAATCATCTTCATCAGCACCAACAAATGCGGGTCTTTATTGATCACTGCTCTTTAATGTGCTGTTTAAATACTAGTCAAAAAAATTATGTTTAAAATTAAAAATAATGAAAATGAAAAAAAAATGTTTGAGTAAAATATGTTGTGTAGAAAAACAAAAAAAAATTATAAAATTATTTAAACAATACAAATCACAAACGCATTTTTGAAAAATAAGAACAAAATCTATGGCTAGAAGTAATTGAAAATTGATGTATACCCGTAAGCTATTGAAACGAAGAAAAAGCAAAGTGCCTTAATTTTAAAATATTTTATTTTATTTAAATTTAATTTGTTGTTAATTTAAAATCTAAACTAAAAAAACTTAACTTTTAATTTATTTTTATTCGCTTTGATTTGTTTATTTTGTTTGCCAGTACAATATACGACATACATACAACATTTAATTCTAAAATACTTTTTAAAGTATAAATAAATACATGAAGAACTGTGCTTGATAATTTCTACTCATATTAGTTTTTAAGTTTTCTTTTGTAGTTTCTTATTGTTTAAAAAATTTACATTCATAATTTTCGTTTTTTATATTTTCAATGAAAACCCATTTTCTTAGAGCTTCCATACGTAATTTGTTTCTTTCAAATGGATGAGAATTTTCAAAAACCTTTATAAACAAAACAAAACAAAAAAAAAACAAATATTTAAATTGTCCTATGTTGTAAATAATATTATTTAGTTTATCATGCATTCATTATACATAACAACAAAATAATTATACCTAAATATGATTAAGTGAAAAAAAGTTAAAGAAAAAAGTATTTAATCTCCACTATGGTCATTTATTTGCATGCATTACACAAACAACAACAAAAAAGGAAAATCATTCTTAACTGTTTTAAATTAATAACAAACAAAAATAAAGATTTTTTTCTTAAAAATGCATTACACAATAATTTTGTTTTGTTTTTTTTTTTTCAAACTTGTTCAGTTGTAAAATGCTTATAAATGTTCGTCTTATTAATTTTTCATTCCACTTAAAAATATTCTGCAGCTCCAAAAACGACTGTTAAACTATAAAATTATGATGAGAGTCTCTTGGTGTGAATTTTGGAAATTTTGGATTCAATTTATGGCCAAGTTACCTGATGTTCGGGAATAAATTATGTCAAAAAATTTATTTTACTAACAGTTAAAATGTGTTACCTTTATAATTTGTTTTCACATATTTTTAGCACTCCAATTTTATCTTATTTGAAGTTCCCTTTAATTTGACATTTAATTTGTTAAAATTATATCCATTATTTCAACACAATTTGAGAACACAAATTTGAAGGACCAAGAGATTGGAATTTTTTAAAAATGTCCGTTTGAATTTTTTTTAAATCACTTTTTTCAAACTTCGGGTTAACTGAGGAAAATGACTGTCAAGATTATAGTAAAATATAATTTTTTAGAATTGATTTGAAATTGAAAAAGCCATGCTTCATTTTCCAGAACTTTGCTAATTTTTCTTTTAGAAAGTCCTTCACGTGTTGAAATTGAAGTAAAGTTGTAAATTTCATACATTTAAATATATCAAAACAAATTTGCCTTTCCATGGAAACCTTATTTTAAAAAATCCCTTCAGTATTTTCCGAATTATAAAGGTTCTTGTGGCCATTGAAAGAAAAATTTTTTTCAAATTTTTCAGAAACTTCCCTATAAGTATTAATTTTGACAAGTTAAAAAAAAATGTTGCCGCGACCAGGAATCGAACAGACTATCACTTTTGTAAGAGTCCGATTTGCCAACAAAACATTTGAACGACCAAGAGACTAGAATTTTGGAAAATTTTCCGTTGATTTATTTTTAATTGAATTTTCCCAAGCTTTTGGTTAACGTAGGAAAATCGTTGATATGTCAAAATGAGCGTACATTTGTCTAAATTAAAATAAAATATACAATTTTGAAATAAGTTGGAAAATGGAAAAGCCATGCTTCATTTTGTAAAGTTTTGTAAATTTTTCTCTAAAAACCCTATAATTCGGAAAATTGAAGAAAATTCGTACATTTGATATACTTAAATTAATCGGGACGAATTTTCCTTTCCATGGATACCGCATTTTAAAAAATCTGTGGAGTAGTTTTTGAGTTATTAACGATTTTGTGTCCATTTAAAAAAAATTTTCCAATTTTTCAGATATTTTTCCATAAAAATAAATTTAAAATAATAAAAAGTAATAGTTTAACGAGGAGTTGAACCTTGTCCTAGCGTTGTGCGAGGCTAACGTGCCGTGTACTGAGCTATTCCTTAACATATGAATTAATTGATTTTTGTAAAATATAAAGTGCTGCAAAAGCAACAAATCAAACAAAGGGAATTGAAGTGTTCATCAAAATAAGTACAGTGATGGGATCGTTTTAGAATCTTGGAAATTTGTAGATAAATGTGTTTTTGGGAAACTGTTTAGTGGCACACAGCATTTTGGGTCTACATGGCGAATTTTTCAACACTCTTCCAGACACACAAAACGAAACAAGCAATAAACTGGAATTGTATTGAATTTTTAATTTAATGAGCGTATGTTTGTCAAGGTTACAATTGAATGCACATGTTGAAAAGTGGTTCGTAAATAGAAAAATATGCTACATTTTGTAAAAATATGCAATTTTTTACTATAAAATTGTACGATTTTAGAAAATTGAAGCATTATTTTTTGACTAGAGCCGTTTTTATGGTCATTATAAAAACAATTTCCTATAAAATATTTGAAAGCACAGTTTCTTCAAATTATCGGCCGCGTTAGTGTAAATCGAGGAGTTTAAAGTAAATAATAATTTACCAAAGAATGTAGAACGTCAAGTTGTTTGGAATAGCGTAATTACTCTGGTTCTAGAACTCCCATTTTCAAAAGTGATGTGTTAAAAATAAAACTTAACTGTGCTTCTTCGTTTTTGAGCACTAAAATGTGTTTTTTGTCTAAACTCTAGATAGAAAATGTAAAAAACGTTTTGGTCATTTTGGTCAATTTGTTTTTATTTGAATTCAAAGTTTTCAAAATCATCAAAGAACTAAAAATACATCGAGTATATTTTCAACAAACCAAAAAATTATATAAACATAAAATTAAAATAAAAAACTATAATTTTGTTAATTAATTTTTGTCTGCAATATTTGTTTTGTGTGTATAAATACAAAGCTTTTTGAGCTATAGGATTTTCGGGAACTTATGGAGGTATGAGTCGATGTGTGCATTTGTTTTTGTTTTCCTTAGAAAGTTTAAAAACACGCTTATGAGGATCTGTGTGTGATTCATGCTTTCGGATTTAACATTACGTAAATTATTTACAATTTTTTTAAGATCTATTCTTGATTTTTATTTTTATTAAACTTAAGATTAACATTCTCTCCAAATAATACATCACAACAACAACAACGAGAACTTCTATCTCCTTAAACATGGTTCACAAGTTCCAGGCTTTACAAAGCTCGGATGGCATTGAGGGCATTTGGGATTTTCGCCATACCATCGATCGGTAGATGGCGTTACAACGTCAGCTCTTCTCTGAGGGATTTTCAGTTGGAACGAATTGAATGTGTCCGAGTGCTCGTAACCTGTCCGGCCGATGTTCTCCAGTGGGAAGAGGTAGTCTGGGACCGAGAAGTCCATTCTCAGTTGGTTGATGTCCTGTTCGGTGGGGAGAGTGGGTGAGATTTTGTTCTCTTCCGTGCCTGGTGATGGTGGAAAGTTTTTTATTGATCTTGATGTTGGAGTTCGGGAAGTTGACGAATCTATGGAACGTTGAGTTTTATTCGAGAGGAATGGATTGTTGGCGTATTGTTGGGTGTTGGCTGTTGTCGTTTTGGCAGTTGTTGGAGTGGGTAACTTCACCTGGTCTGAGGTGTATGAGAGTGGAGCGTCTTGTTCTTCTCGACCATCGACCCCGATAGGAGCTTCGAATTTGGGCGGTTCTAGGCCGTTGGAAGGGATCTTCCATTCGAAATAGATTGGGGGGCCTTGAGTTGTAGCGGTATCATGAAGCACAATATCGGACAGAGGTGGAAGGAGCTCTCGAGATGGAGCAGCAACATTTTTCGAAGCAGTGGTCTTTGGTGGCGTGAAGGGCGATGGAAGTGGGAAAGTTTTTGAACCTGATGCAGGGATGTTGTAGTCCAAAGCTGAATCCGTGGATTGGGTAATTTTTGATGATGTCGCAGTCAAGGTTGTTGATTCAACAGTAAATGGTTTACCAGCAAATGTTGTGGGCCTTGTAGCTGGCCTCGGGGTTGTTGTATTGGTGGTCGTTGTTACTTTGATGGTGAACGGAGCCGCTGTGGAGCTTTGGAGTGGAACAGCTTCGGTTAGTTGTACTGTGTCGTTCTCGTTGTAAATTGGGTATAAAAAGGGAGGCTCGTAGATACGGGAGGGCGTCTTCACAGCTGGTGGCTTTGTTGGCGACTGCTTTGAGTGTTTATCTTCGGCTGAGTTGTCACCAGAAGTGTTGTATCGTGTACTGTGAGCAGTTCCCAAAAGTTCGTCAGATGTGTCCAAATTTCGATTGACAATAATTGACGCTGGAGTTGTGGAAGTTGCAGCATTATAGTTCCTTGTTGAGGTTAGAGGCCTTGGTGCGGGACTGGCTACAGTTGGTGGTTTTCTGGTTGTCAAAGTTGGTGATGGAGGAGCTGGTGGTAGAATTTCTCGACTTGGTTGAGGGATCTTCCAGCGCGTAGGAGTTGGGGAGGGATGATTTAAAGTGAAAGTCTTGTCGATGTTTTTTCGTTCGTTGAAATCAGATATGCTATTTTGAACTGCAGGAAGTTGCTAGAAAAAAAAGACGAAAAGTATTAGCGTACAAAAATAAGCATTGAGAGTGATAAACTTACTTTGAATTGATTCCTAAAGGACTCTCCAGAATAATCTGGAGCATAGGGACGATCGAGCAAATCTGGACGTGGTGTTCGTAAATGATTCTCTCCATCGGGCACAAACGGTTTATCTCGTTGACCTGGAAGAGTTTATATAAGGAAAATTTAAAATTCAAATGTCGTTCGTCGGTTGTATCGAATAAAAAAGGTATTGCATACTTTTAGGAGTACTCACCAATCAATAAATTCGCTGCATAGTCCATTTCCGCTTTGGAACAATTCACCATATACCAATGATCACAAATCAACATCCGTTGCTGAAATAACGTCGTATTCGGGCATGAATAGCTGAACTGACGACCTAGACCATCGCACATGTGGTAGACTTGGCAACCTGTCTCGATGTCGGCATAGTAACCAGCTGGACGCCCTGCACAAGAAAACGATGTCTTTGGGAAGTTCCGATGGCGACCAATTGCATTTTGACTCTGAAAGAAGAAACAAATTATTAGGAAGAGTCAGTTAAATATGTTTTGGGATGATTTGATTGCACTATTAAAACTACACTAAGGACTTTATTTTGAAATACTATACTCAGTCTTAAGATGTCAAGTTTCAAGTCTGTATAACCATTTCAATTCATTTTAATTTTATTTTAATGCGTAATAAACATTATTAGTTCGGAACTAGTAGCTAAAACCCAACCAAAAGGTTCAAATAACACAGATCTTCATTACATTTGTGACTGAGATGTTTGTATACAATTAAGATAGCTTTTTTACTTGCGACATATAGGAACTATATGGCAAGTTTTGCATTCGTGCAAAATTTCGAACTCGAGATTTTAATCAAACATGATATTACGATGGTAGAGAAGTCTTAAAAAGTGGGTCCCGCGATTCCGTCCGTTCGGTTTTGTCTGTCTGTCCACGCTCCTACAGCCTAAACCATTGGGTCGATTGAGTTCAAACTTGGAGGTTAAGGTTTTGAGCGGATTCGCGTTAGGAGTTTTTTTCGTTTTTTTTTAAGATCAAAACTAACAGTGGCCATAATACAATTTTTTTGGTCAAAAAACGAAAATTCGAATTTTCTCAAAAACAAACCGATAGATTTTCTTTAAATTTTCTCAAAAAATTTTATTTTTTATCTTGGCTTCTTTTAATAAGAAAAACAAATTTTTGTATTGCTCAGGAAAGGTACCCCTCAACCGTTATTTTGTTTTTTAATTTTCTTAGCAACTTATAAACCGATTTCAATAATTTATTTTTCTGAATAAGCTCTTATATTGCTTTAACAATATTTGATTATCAAAAATGCATTTTTTTATTGTTTGGATTTTTAAAAAAATATTGAATTTTATTTTTTCAAAATTCGATATCTCAAAAACGAAATTCAAACGTATAGCGTATATTAAAAATCTCTAAACAACTGTGTAACAAAAATATTTTTAGAACAAAATTAAAAAATTTTATATATAAAAAATTAATTAAAGAAAAAACCGCTCTAACGATTTTCAAAAAAAAAATATGAAAAATCAAATGTTTTTTTATTTATAAAATGGCATTTAAATTTTTGAATACAAACTTATTTTTCGGGCGAAATTTTGAATCTTAAAATAGTTTTTTTTTTTTAAATATTTTAACTGTGCCCGAAATAGCGCATTATTTTAACAAAAATTGTAATTACATTCCTAGCTTATATCTAAATTAGTGCATTTGGTACATATTTATGTATCTTTATAACTAAAATTATTGTAAATACCAACGATATGGCCGCCCATGTAGCGCAACTGTATCGGATATGATATACCTATTTAATCAACAATATATTTTAAAGTGTCTATCAAGAAGTAATATTTTGATAACTTTGTATATGTGATTTTAAAATATTATTTTTTACGAATAAGGTTGTTTCACACATGATTTACTTGCTTCGCCTATATAAAAGAATAAATACTTAGTACAAGTTTTAGAAACGGGCCAGAAAGAGTATCTGATTTTTTATTAGAATCACTTTTTCAACGTATACCTACACATTATACCTATTTATAAAGGTATTACGTACAATTTCTTGTACCTGTTCGTATCTATATATATAAAAATCAATGCCACTTTTCGTTGTAATTGTATAACTCAACAATGCCTTTAACGATTTGGCTGATTTTGGTCTTGAATTATTCGTGGAAGTCCAGAGAAGGTTTGTACGTACAGAAAATTAAAAAAAAAAATCCTTGAAAAGGTGTAAAATCAACTTCTTTCCATACTCCAATATACAAACAATTTGTACTAATACTTAAAGAAATCCCGATTGGTTGCTTATTTTGAAAATTGACAACGAAGCTGTAATAATAATTGAAGATATGTGTCTAACGATTGTAAATAAAGCATTAGCACAGTTGTGTATAACCGCAACAAATCGTGAGATACATGATTTTTTTGATCGTGAATTGCAACGTGAGTAGGAGTTCAATTCTAATGATTTACATACGTTTATTTGTACAGTCGAATACAATAATTACTTTCGTTCTACCATTGATTTTAGCGAAAATTGCATTGGCACTTGCATCTTCGGGAATTGCTGCTACATTATTAGAAGGTCGTCGGACCGCACACTCTGCATTAAAATTGCCATTGAATGTACGGATGATTGAAACTCCAACTTGCAATATTTCGAGAAATTCTGCTATGGCAAAAGTTCTGCGATAAACGTTAATTCTTTTATGGGGTGAGTGCACAATGGCGAATAAAAAATCAATAGAAGCATTTAATCGAACAATGGAAGATTTACGCGGTAATCAACAGCCGTTTTGGTAGTGCTCTAATATTGCTGTCAGGGGACTTTCGTAAAACATTGCCTGTCATTCCTCGATCAACTTCTACTGATGAAATAAATGCCTGTTTGAAGTCATCAGATCTTTGGAGGTATATACGAAAATTGAAAATTGAAATTCTCCTACATAATGATGCAACTGCCCATGAGTTATCAAAACAATTGTTAGAAATCGGTGATGGCAAAATACCAATCGACAGTTTTTCCGAATATTCTTCAGAATTAGGAAAATCATGATTGGTTGAGAGAACGCACCATTTTAGCGCACAAAAAACATTCATATCAATGCCAATAATTTATTGATTTTCAAAATCAAGCGAAACTACCAGGTGTAGTCACGACCTATAAATCAATGTTATGAATCAAGATGAGGGATTTATTTATCCTCACCATTACCTACTTGAATCTGAAAATCGGTTCTTTGATTATATTATTGCGAAACATTAATCCACCAAAATTGTGTAATGGCACCAGATTGACAGTGAAAAAGTTATTGCCAGATTTGATTGAAGCTACAATTTTAACTGGTAGATCAAAACGAGAAGTGTGTTTGATACCGCATATCCTTATAATTCCAACTGATATGCCATTTGAATTTAAAAGATTACAATATCCTGTGCGTTTATTATTTGCGATGTTTTTATAGAAGGCCCTATGGCAAACACTTAACGTTTGTGGTGTCAATTTAGAGGAATCATGTTTTTCACATGGCCAGCTTTATGTTGATTGTTCCAGAGTCGGTACACCCTACTGTTTATTTATTCATGCTAAAAATGTAAAAACTAAAAATATTGTTTATCCAACTGTTTTAGACTAACCCACCATAGTAAGAGTAGGTACGCAATTCTTTAATATAATAAAGATATTATATATATCATTTGGGTTTTTTGGACTTTTAAATAGCTAGCAATTTAAAATATTTTTTGTTTGAATAAATGAACTCAATAATCATTTTTTATATTACTATTCCTTATACGTACCAAAGCACGTACCGAGCCGCTAGTGCTTGTTATTTTTTGAAACTTTAACAAAATAAATAAACTGAACGTAAGAACTCCATGAAAACTTATAGTTAAGAAGGAATGTAGTATGTACCTTCTAGCCACCAATAACATTCCTTCATTATCATCATAAACATGTCCTTATCTATCTATCTGCATAAAGCTAAGCACGCCAATGAACTATGTATTCTAATTTCTAAATTCTTTATTCGTTTTAGTCATCTACCTACGTGCTATACCTAACTAAACAACCAATAGGCGATCGCTTTACAATTTAAACATTCATGGTCTGCCTCTTTCTTATCTTATTTATTTTCCATCCTGGTTCTTCTAATATGAAGTTACAATGAAGCTATCTAAAGGAAAAAAGCTTTAAAGGAACGAGTTGAATCGCATCGTAGCTTTATACATAATAGACACCATTTTTCATATACAAAGATCGTACACAAGTAAAGCAGACTTATGAATGTAAATAAAAACAAATATCGGTAAAAGATCCTAAGCAGCTGACGTAAGCATGCAAAAGTGTCTTTAATCCCCTTATTAGATACAATATTAAGCCATTTTTTTTCACTTGTTTAAAAAAAAAACAAAAACAAATTCATCAACCTTCATATGGAAGCTCTTTATGTGAAAACATTTACAAGGATAGACTCAAATAGAATGATGGAAACTGTGTAGACTTTTTGGGTCGAAAAATAATTATCTCCCTTATTCTGCTGGCTACTTATAAGAATGGAAATAATATTTTTCTCTTGCTCCTGCTGAATTTCTCAACTTTCGATACTTACGCCACGCCAACGACTCGGCATCTGGTCGCCCTAAAAGTTTCTGCACATGAGAGTACTATGGTTTTCATATAAAAAGATCTTGCGGTTTTTTTTTGACAAATTAAATGGCATTTTTATCTTTGAAGTTCGTGCGACCCAGTCGTGCATTTTATTTATATCGAATTCCAAATCTGGACAGAAATTCAACTTTTAACGAATTTGATGCTCTGTCTGAGCAAGGGCGGATCCAGACTTTTCATCAGGGGGGTGGGGGGTGTTCTCACACACTTAGATGAGCTTTTACTCACCGCTTAAAAATGTTCTCTAATTTTTTGTAAAGGATGCTAACAAAATTTAATAATTGCTAAAATGACAACTTTAGTTATCAAATAATTTAGAACACTGTTGTCCAGAAAATTATGGTCTAACTATTTAATTTGAATGACTCATATGAAAGTATTCCAAGATTCGAACAGTTGTCTAAATATGCCATATTTAGGAGCTAAAATACAATAGCTTAGATGGTTTTTGGTGCATTTCGCACAGAAATGTAGGAAATTGTTTTGAAACGTTGCTTTTTTCCAAAAACAAAACACACTTTTCTCGTTTTCATTTCTATTAATGCGAAGAACGCTGCAAAACTTTAAAAATCCAGAAAATGAGAGAGGAGCTGATATGTAAAAATATCGGGCTTTTTTTGACGTAGGGTTTTCGAACTCAATTTCCGTCTGGGTCGCAAGAACTTGATAATTTTTTCCAAAAAGTCTCTTAAAAAATATTGCCTATATTTTAAGATTTAAAAATGTACCTCCAAAATAAGTTTTTCTCAAAAAATTTAAATGCCATTTTATTTGTCAAAAAATCTAGATTAGCCTATTTTTTTTCGAAAATCATTTTAAATTTTGTCTTAAAAATATTTTTGGTATAAGCACTAAACAAAGAGCTTATAAATATATAAGATTATATTCAATAAATTTGTTTAGGTGGCACCAAAATAAAGACACTATTGAGTTTCTCCTGTAATAAAGAGTGGAGGTTTTTTTTTAATTTTATTTATCTTACAAGTACTATAACATTTATTTTATTTACCTGTAATAAAGAGAAACGACATTAAATGTCTATTATTCAAAATATGCCTTTTCTCCTTATTTTACAAATCTGAATAAGTACTTCTTTTTATTATAGATAACCTTCTTATTAATAATTCATCATAACCACATGACGATCTGTCATCATGGTATTTTCCTATTCTTCTTTCTCTATTATTCTTATTTTAGCTATGGGCTTTCATATCGATTGTGGGATGATTACACCTTCAAATTTCGTAAAAAATGTTGTTCCTTTCTGATATATCGGGTTTTGCAAATAAAATTAGTATTTTATTAAAAATAAAATCATAAAAAATCATCATCAATTTGATCATTGACAAGAGCTTGCACAGAAAAACAAGAATTTTGAAATCGGTTCATTATTTCTTGAGAAAACTTTAAAAGAAAATAAAGATTTTTTTGAGGGGTACCCTTCTGAAGCAATACGAAAATATGAGTTTCTTGTAGAAAGAAGCCAAATTAAAAACACAACATTTTGAAAAAGTTTAAGAAAATAAAGTTTGTTGGAACCAAAAAATTTGTGTGGGGACTGCTGTTATTTTTTGTATTATAAAAAATTATGAAACTCCCTACATTAATCAGCTGAAAATCTTAATTTCAATCAGAACAATTGTTTGGACTGTAGGGGCCAGGAAAGACAGACAGACGGAAGGAATAGAGGTACCCACTTTTTTGTACTTCTCTACCGTCGTGATATCATATTTGATTGAAAACTCTAGTTTGAAATTGTTTACTAATGCAAAACTTGCTATATATGTATGTAGAGGTAGACATATAGTTCCTATATGTCGCAGTAAAAATCACTTCAATAATAAAATTGAAGGCTAGTTTAAGGAATTCAAAGGCAACTTAATATAAAATTGATGATCTCTTATTCAAGGTTTCTTCATTAGAACCTGAATATTTGCTCTTTTTCTTAGAAAGAAATTTTATGAAAATAATTTAAAGCATGACTAAAGCTTTTTCAAGTTCTAAATTGAGCGAAAATCAAAATTTGAGTTGTTTTTGACAGCAAACTACTTTTTTGTGAATTTCGTTAAATTACTAATAAATCTTTGAATGAAATTTTTACTTATAAAACTTAACTGTATAAGGTTTTTGGCTCATATGACCCCCCCCTGGATAGCCAATTGGTCAAAAGTTGATCAATTTGTGCAGTGTTTTTGGAAAAGGGCTGAATATCCGATTCATATTATGTTCCTGGTCAAATCTTCAGTCAAAAGTAGTACTTTTAGCAACAAAGTTTAAGGAAGTAAAAGACAAATGTTATTTTCATATACAAAAAATAAATAATTCAAAATATAATAGGGGTCATATCCATTAACGCAATACAATTTGATTTGAATTGAAGGGAATTCCTACGAAAAAGCAAACAAATTATCTCCCAGGGGGGGGTCATGACCCCTACGACAATTGTTCTTAAGAGGTGTTCTTCATCGCTGGCAAAACCACTGCGTAAACTTTTCCATCTTTCCTACTCTACAGGTCTCTTTCCGAGCGGATGGAAAATAGCATTTGTTTAGCCTGTCCCTAAAAAAGGCGAATCCTCCTTTCCCTCTAACTACCGTCCAATAGCACTAACGTCCCTTCTTTCCAAGGTCATAGAAACGCTGATTAATTATCAGCTCAAGAAATATCTTGAAGAACGGAAGCTTCTTAATGACCGACAGTATGGTTTCGTAGCAATAGGTCCACTGGTGATTTCATGGTTCATCTCACCGAACAGTGGAACAAATCTTTACGTCGTTTTGGAGATAGTAAGATTATTGCACTTGATATTTCAAAGGCATTTGATAAGATTTGGCACCGAGCTCTCTTATCGAAAATGCTTGCTTTTGGTATTGATGAATGTCTTCTTCGTTGGATTAGAGATTACCTTTCTAACCGTTTAATACAAGGTGTATTGGATGGTTACAAGTCTGAAATTCATAAAATAAATGCTGTTGTTCCCCAGGGCTCCGTTTTGTCTCCGACACTCTTTCTTATATCCATAAATGATCTTATGTCTGCCACTTTTAATCCATTAACCTATTTCGTCGACGACAGTACCCTCAGATTCTCATACTAGTTTATAGATTCACATCCTTGTCCTTCGGATGTGGAACTTCAACGGCAGAGTATGATAAGCTCATTAAATTCTGATCTTGACAGCATTGTACAATGGGGAATCAAAAATCGTGTAGAATTTAATGCTTCGAAAACTCAATGCTGTCTCCTGTCGTTAAAGCGTAACACACCCCTGATGCCACTAACTATGAGTGGCACTTGCATCCAAGAAACTAATCAACTGTCAGTACTTGGTATGTGTATCATAGATCACCTTTTATGGAAAGATCATATATTTTATATTGCCAAAAATGCTGCCAGGTGATTAGGATTTCTCCGACGGTGCAAGAAATTTGTCACCCCTTCTGATCTGGCTGTAATTTACAAAGCCTTCATCCGTCCAAAGCTTGAATATAATTCCCGTATCTGGGCAGGAGCCCCAAAACAAGTTTAAATCTCTTGGATAGAATACAAAAAAGGGCTTTAAAAATGGTAGGCGATAGAACTATAATCGAAACATTTACATCGCTAGAACACCGCCGCAATGTTTCATGCCTTTCGTTGTTTTATCGATATTTTTACAAACAATGCTCTGTTGAACTAGCCAGTTGCATTTCACCCCTTAAACGATTCAGCCGTAATACTCACACTTCCAGGAATGCTCATCAGTTTACCCTTGAGCTCATTTTCGGGCGTACTGTCAAGTATAGAGATTCTTTCTTAAATCGTACATCGAGAATGTGAAATGCTTTAGCCAACTCTGTTTTTCCCTCCCATTTTGATGTTCGGAACTTTAAGACCAATGTGCACCGGTATCTCCTTTTAAATCCTTCCCTATTTTCCTAATGCTCGCACTGTGTTTAAATATAAACATATAAAGGGTACTAATAACCCCTTGAGTGCCTGTAAATTATAAAAAAAAACAGGTAAAACGAATTTCACAGGTACATAAACCTAGAACCGAAGGCTGCAAAGACGAAAGTGGAAACATCATAGTGGAACCGCAGTCAATGCTAAGGATATGGACGGACGGAATTCCGCTGTCAGACAGGATGATCCATTCAACATAGACGACAAAAGCCAACAATCCCGTCCTCACGACTTAGACGAAGTAAAGATTGCCATATCTAAGCTGAAGTCTAATAAAGCCGCTGGAGTGGATGGCTTGAATGCCGAACTCCTTAAAGCAGCTGGAGATAAGTTGGTTAGGAGCATGCACCAACTTATCTGTAAGATATGGTTGGAAGAAAGCATGCCCGATGAATGGAACCTCAGTATTGTTTACCCGATCCTGAAAAAAGGAGACCCTCTAAACTGCACCAACTATAGAGAAATCAGTCTACTTAACATCGCCTATAAAATTTTCTCTGCCGTAATATGTGAACGTCTTAAGCCCATCGTCAACAACCTGATAGGTCCTTATCAGTGTGGTTTTAGACCAGGAAAGTCCACAGTTGATCAAATATTCACATAAAGGCAGATCCTGGAAAAAACCAAAGAACACCATCGACATCCACCATCTTTTCATCGATTTCAAGGCCGCATATAACAGCATCTACAGGGATGAGCTGTATAGAGCCATGTCTAGTTTTGGCACCCCTGCCAAACTCGTCCGTTTGTGCAGGATGATAATGGAGAATTCACGCTGCTCCATAAAGGTTGGAAACAACTTAACAGAACCTTTAGATGTCAAAAAGGGTTTTAGACAAGGTGATGCGCTGTCATGTGATTTTTTTAACATCGTACTTGAAAGAATAGTGCAGAGCTCACACGTCAATAATAGAGGCACTATCTTTCAAAAGTCTGTCCAATTACTAGCATATGCTGATGACAATGACACAGTCGGAAAAACTCAGCGTGATGTCAATGGGGCTTTTGTTAGTATTGAGGCAGAGGCGGCAAAAATGGGTATAAAGGTTAATGGGGGCAAAACAACACCAATACATACAACACCAACGTCTTGGTCAAATGGTCACCATCGACAGACCTAACTTTGAGGTAGTCAAGGCTAAGAAAGCAATTGAGTGCAAAAGTCCTCTCTCGAAGAACCCTTATTAATACCCTTATCATCCCCGTTCTGCTATACGGCGCAGAAGCATGAACTATGACAACAGGCGATGAAAGCACCTTGGGTTGTTTCGAGAGAAAAGTTCTTCGTGTGATCAATGGTCCCGTATGCATCGAAGGGGAGTGGAGAAGAAGATGGAACGACGAGCTGTACGGGCTGTACAGCGACGTAGACTAAGCCAGAAGGGTAAAAGTCCAACGACTAAGATGGCTGGGTCACGTAGAGCGCATGGAAAGCAATGCTCCGGGTCGGAAAGTCTACGAATCCACACCCACAGGACAGCGCAATAGAGGAAGACTATGGATCAGGTGGCGCGCACAAGTGCAAAAATCTAGCTAGGGACTGAGCTAGATGGAGAAGTTTCTTGGGTGAGGCACTAGTTCACACAGGACTGTAGCGCCACCTTAAGTAAGTAAGTGATGGAAAACACACTTATAAAAGTTTGCTGAAACCCCCCTATTTAATAAAATTATTAAAGAAAAGTTCTCAAATCTATTCTACTTATGTTTAAGACCTAAAGTGGCAGGTTCAGAGAACAGAAGTAAAAAGAATTAAAGAGTACTTAAAACTATTACAAACGTCATTAATTGTAATTCAGTTCCGTACTAGCTTCAAGTTCTGAAGTATTGTAGGTACATGTCTCACATCTAATAAGAATAACGACTGTTCCCAAGGAAAGAGACTTGAATCTGTTAGTTTTTCGTTAGAGTGGAGCTCTGAGGACTAGCTGACAGTTTAGTGGTAGAAATCTTTGGAAAAAATATGAATCGAAAAATCTACACAAAATAAGGAGAAAATCTTTGAAACAAATTAATCGTCCCCTTAGAACAGCATCTGGGCTTAATTCAGAGCCATTTTCCATCCCACCTTTTATTCTAGCTACTCCACCTATCCAACTAACGCTGTAATATCGATGAAAGGTTAAAAATTGGTAAGATCAAATGTAAGATTCATTTTCAAAACGCTTCATACATTTTTTTATTTGTTTTTGTCAACTTTTCAAAACAAACTCTTATTTGCAAATAAAAATTCTTTGCATATTATTTAAAAGTTTTTTTTTTTAATTATTAATATAATTTGCAAAGTTTATTCTTTGGTGAAACCAAAGGAATATTAATATAAACTTTTTACTTTTCAGAAAATATTTTCCACTTTGCAAATTTGAATTTGTTGAAACCTATTTTGCAAAGAGGAATATTTTTAAAATAAATAATTTCCTCCTTGCAATTTTGCCTTGTTAAGTTAAATGTAGTTTGCAAAGTAAAAGTGGAAATTGAAGAGTGAAAACTGTTTGGTGAAATAGGCCCCAGTTATAAAATTATTTTAAAGCAGTTACAGAGGAATGGTATTTCTGGAATGGATAAATGAAGTCTGTGCCATTAGATAGGGTTATAAAATGCGAAGAAGGTTTGCTATAAAAAAACTTATCGTTTTATATATTTTTATTGTTTGTGGTTTTTCGTGGATATAGCTAATTTCTGTGAGCTGCTCTCATATTTGCTAAGAAATGTCTTACTATACCTTCGAAATATTGATTAAATAAAACCTGCAATATTCTAAGTTAGTTTTTTTTGTCTAAGATTATTGATGCTATAATTATATCAAAATGTTGTATGAAGCTTTTTCGAGCACTTGCGCTCTTGATTCATTCTTTTTCTATCGTTAAAGACAACTTTTTGAAATTTATGAAAAACACCTACATCATCAATTAAAAGCTTTGTATATCCTAAATATAAACAATGTCGAAAGCTTTTTATTATAATAAAAATAAACTTTGCAAATTAGAATTTCATGTGCCGAAATAGCTCAGTTGGGAGAGCGTTAGACTGAAGATCTAAAGGTCCCCGGTTCGATCCCGGGTTTCGGCAGTTATCCTTTTTACTTCATAGTCCTCTTACCTATATGATTGTCAATATAACAGAAATGATAAAAAGTTTAAATATTTTAACAATAATGACAAAGTTGAAAGTTTCATGACTTTTAAATTTCTTGTAGATTGGCTGTTTCGATGGTGATAGATGCTTGATTAAATATTAGATGTCTTGGGGAAACTTCTTTTAATTTCAAAACGTCAAGAAAGTCTATTACCTAAGTTCATTTCAATTTTTTAGGGCAAATGCCTACAATGTTAAACTACAATTTTTTTTTTTTAAACTTGCATTTGGAAAAATTAAAGAAGAAGTTATAAAACGCTTTGAAGTAAAAGTTGTAAGGCTTTTAAGGAAAATGTAAAAACCAATACCTAAAAATAGGATAGCCTTGGTAATAGTTAAACAAAAACTACTTTTATATAAAACGTGCTGGCAACGAAACTATACCGAAAAGTTTTAAACGATTACAGTAATTCAAAAACTTTAAGACACCCCCCAGAGTTAGCAACTTTGGAGTTAGTAAAATTAACTATAACACACAAAATAAAATGAAAAATATTTTTTTTAAAAATAAAGAACATTTGACAAATACAATTTAAAAGCTTTGACGCATCTAATCTTTGATCAACTTACATTCATAAATAAATAAGTAAGCTAACACCCAAGTTCTATGATTTTTCTTCAAATAACATTCTTTATGTTAGCAATAATTTATTGTGACCGTGGGGCTACTTAAGTTATATTCTAACTTCTAACTGATGAAGTGGAAGCAATACCATATACTCAAGTTTCTTATCGGCATCAACAAACATGTACTCGTAATTTATTGTAAGCCAGGTATTTTTTCAACAGTAAGAAGACAATAGGTAATAGGTATGTAGTTATTTACCTACCTTACTGAATTTATTAACCATTCGGCTGAAAGTTAATTTTCCAATTTTTATAATGTGGTAAATAAGCTAATAAGCTTAGCAAGTATTTAGAAATGGCTGTAGAAATCGTTGCTTTAACCGATGCGCGGACGGACGCAACCAAGTCAGAGAAATCAATCAACAGTTCTTTTGAACTCATTCTCAGACGCTGAGTGAGCTCACAGGTCAGCAATATGCAGGATTCTGGGAAACAAAACAATACAATTTAAAAGAATTGAATTGCCCTTAATTTGAATCGCGCCTTAAAAATTTTCTATCATATCAAATTTTTAAAAAATGTCCTCAACTAAAAGTTTTATTAAGATAAATCTTTATCTTTTAGATACAGTTTTAATAAATTTGTAATTTACGAAAATTCTCATTAGTTATAAGTCTCCATTGAGAAACCTTAATTTAATGATTTTATGGTTTTGTAAAATACGTTTTAGAGTCAATTTAATTTTCTGATTTTAAATCAGAAAGTAATTGTAACAATCTGCTCAAATTTTAAAAATATCTGCTCTCAACACGATAATGAGATAGCAGATAACACAAATTAATTTCAAACCATTTTGCCTATTTCTGTTAAAAACCATTTAGGCATTAATAGTGGAAACTAAAAAATAATGAAAATGGTTTGGACATTTTTTAAAATCTGTAAGTAGATTTGAAAAACCATCGTGAATTTTATTGACAAAAAAACTACTTTATGATATGCTATCTAGGTAGCCTTAAAAAGCCTTGTAATGTAATATTCCTAAAACCTGTTGTGTTAGAGTAATTTTGGGATCTGATTTTAAATAAGGACATTCATCGAAAAGTGCAATGTGAAAAAATGAGTTAAAGAACTATTTCAATTCTGTATTTGGTATAGAGGGTGTAAAATAAAATCGCAAAATTTTAAACATTTAATAGTAGTATTGTCAACGGAAAAAATATAATGGCTTACAATCCAGAGTTAGTAAAAATACTAGCTGTTCCAAAAAATAAAGTAGATGTTGATTTTTCAAACAAAAACATTTGTAGTGACTAAGTTTATTTTAATCTAAATATTATTAAAATTGTTGTAATTGGAGTTCAGATAATTGTTGACAAACAAATGCATCCAAAACGACTTACTGAATATTGTGAATTTTGAGACCATGATTTCTCAAAATTGTGGTCAAGCCACAAGTAATGACGTAATGACGTTCCTTATCTTGACCTGATAACCCAGTTTTTAATGACTTAAAAACAAGATAGGCATGTGACCAGTAAAAAAATTTTCTCAACATTGAATTTTTTGAAGTCAAAGTTCTATGCAAAATGATAAAAACCGATGACTGTGAGTTCAAATTTTGTTTTAAATTTGAAGGAGGAAGATGGGATGGGATGACTTGAACGACAAATTTTAAATTTTTAGTTAACAATGACATCAACTTACTTTTGGTGTATCTCATTAAGCGCGCGTTAGTATCAAAACCTAAGTGGAACATTTCGATGTGGGAATTTTTGCAACTCATCTCGATAACAAAGGTACACACAATTCTACAATATTTACAAGATACTCGACATTCGTTTTTAATTGTTTTTATTGATCTCTTTCTTCTCTTTTTGTTTGGACTTGATTTATGATTGAAAGATTTGATTCATCAAAGTGCCTGTGTTTGAATTGAACTTTCTGATTATGCAACTAAAATGTATGCAAAAGTCATTGTGCGTGCCTTTTTGTTGTTATTGTAATTTTTGTTCCATTTTGTAACAAATAGAAAAGAAATCCATCAGTCATGATATTTCCGTAGTGGTTCCCCGTTATACAACTTAGATCGAAAACGATCTATTTGAATTTGAAACAGAAGTGAGGCAAAGTTGCAAAAGTCGATACATCAGATATACATTCTTGACATTGTTTGAGTACAGTAAAACGCATAATTCCTTGTTCAAAATTTAAACCGACTAAATCAGAAACTGTTTTTAAATAAATATTTAAATTGTTTTCACCAATTAAAAATGTTTTAAATTTATTTCAGAGCCTTTTCAACGATATCATGTGTAAAATATAACATCCTCAAAATGGCCACCACCGCGGCTGCACTGAATAGCGCGTATGCGAAAGGCCTAGTATTTTGAACTATGACTTTGATTATAAAATCTTTAAGGGCAGTGTTGGTTTTAGACCTGAGACTTTAGAAAAAGTCTAAAGTGGTCAAATTACATGATCTTGGTGGCCAATTCATACCATCACCGTATGGGCGTGAGATTACCGTGCCATGAAATCGTTCACACAGAGATCTATACTCTGTGCCAGCCCAAAATCCACACCATACAGTTACTTTATTTAGTGTCATCCCCAAACTGGAAATTCATCAAAAATTAGGCCTAATTGCTAAAGACGATTTTTCAACTCGTATTTGGCCACCAAACGTTGAAGAGTCGACTTAAATAAACTTAACTTGCTATTATGATCTGTCTTTAGTGACTGTATAAAAAAAAGATACTTCGACAAACAGTCTAGTCACCAATAGATGTGAAAATAAACCCGTCGTTAATAGAAAACCCTTTAAATTAAAGCTTGACTTATTTCCTATTAGATTGTTTGCATTCCTTCAAGTAGACTGTTTTTTGAAGTGTAAAAACGGCTAATTCAACGATATTCAACAATTTGAGTTATGTTATATGTTACACTTATACAGTTGGTTAAGTCAATAAAATGACTACTATTTAAACAGTATTTTTATTGCATTGACACATCTAAATCAAATTTTTGAAAATACTCAAAACTCTCTTAAACCTAGATTTACCAAAACTCACCTGGCTATTATTTTATTTATTTGTTTTACGTTTTTCTCCTTTAAATTATTAATAATTGTGAAATTATGTGCGTCACTTTTCCAATTGGAAAAAATAAACGACTGTACTGGTGTACTGGATTGAACTTAATAAAAAGTCAGAAATAATTAATTTTTTTGGTTTTGATTTCATATTTCTACTCAAAATATTTCTCCTTTAAATTTTAAATACATTCTCATGCAAAATGCTCTTCAGAGCTGAAATTTTGTTTCTAAATGTGGAAAGCGTGCAATTAATAAATTCAGGAAAACTTTATCCTTTTAAATAATCCTCTTAAATAATAGTTTAAATACCAATATTTATAGAAGTACGAGTCCAGAAATTTTTGGCTAAAAAAACCATGAACTTACTTTTCCAACCTAAGCCGAAAATTTAAATTCTTTTGAAAATAGAAAAGCCTGTTCTCCCATACGTTACTCGTGTCTTTCTAACCCTTTTACTGTCAACTTGCAAGCTCTAAATTTTTAATGTGTTGGTATTACAATTTCTCTAATGTTGGTGTCTAAAAAATCTAAAAAACAAATATACTCGTATGTCCCGAAGAACGCCAAAGAATCATAATTCGTTGAATCAGGACTATTCATTGAACTATTCACGATAACCATTCACTATTTATTTTTCAGCCTGCTTTTAATAAACTATAGGTCCACTGCTCTCGTATATTGTTTTATACATTTTAAATTTTAGTTTGGAATTACTTTTTAAAAAATACCAGGCGCCTATGTCAGCCCGAGGCTTATAATCTATTACTTTCAAAATTGAAGTAGAATGCCTTTAACTATTGTTTATTTTTTCAATAATCAATGATTGACTCGACCACCTTCTTTGAACATCTTATTTAAAAGCCCTGTAGTTAAGTTAAAAATCTCAAACACTCCCCAATCGAACTACAATCTCTTGTTGTTCGGACATTTCAAGGCAGATTAAGCCCAAAGGGCGATACAGAATATCGAATCTCAAACAATGATAGATGAATAGCTTTTAAATATGTTAACAAAAACAATATAATTATAATCTATAGAAAAATAACAGAATGCACACAAGTGACCATCATTTTCTTAATAAATCTCTTTTGGTCAGACTTTTATTTGCCATCACTCAAAACTCTATTATGGAATCCTATAAATAAAACTTTAACACTACAATTTTCACGCTAAAAATCGACATATAATTTATTCGTCATTACTCAGCATCAATTTTGAAAATTTTCAATACATCTAACTCTCGATCTTGATGTGCTATATAATCATCAATCATATTCAGTTTCAGTCATCAGTCTTCGACTTCAAGTCGGTCATCAGTGGAAAACCAATAATTTGTCGAATAAATAATTAATTTATCGTAATTTTAGAGCCACTGGTATAAGTTTTTCATCCCATCCATGGTATTCCAGTAGCTATGACCGCAGCGCGGTAGGCAGCAATGTGTTGAGAAATCGGTATTGTATTAGGTACCATTCCATCATCCTTGGCTATTATGTTTAAGGGGTTTGTATAAAAATTAATGATTCAACTTTCAATTAACTGAAAATTGAAGAATCTCGTTACAAGATTTTAAATATGCTTGGTTAATGCCGAGGTTGACCCAACTTAAAGACCATAAACACTATTATTACAGCTAAATCTTGCACCTAACCATAATTGATTCGATAGTACTTTGACATCTTTCCAATGATTTTTCATTTGATTTTGGACTTAACCTTCATTAATACCTATGGGATCATTCTGTTCTGCTATAGCACATCACAATCAAATCAAAGGTAAGGTACGTGTATAATGTATATCCATAAAATCAATGCTTATTTTTCTCGACCACAAAGGTCAGTGCTTTTAAATGATAAAAGGTTAAAGATACGATTTAATTTTCAAAGAATAACAATAAGCTCTATGGATTGATGGAAAACACCATCAGCTGATTTATATAAATATCCATATCAGCAAAATTGACCTGTACAACAATCTTGATGTTGAACTTCATTAATTTTATTGTGTTTTTGTGAAATTATTGACATTGGAAGGTATGGAATTGTTTTATTATAAAACATCACAAAGATAAGATAGTGTAAATGAACTTTATTATGAAGTTGAACACGATTGTGATGTTACATGACGTTTGCTCTTCCAAGTTAACTAGAAGTTGTTTGTTGATACTGTTTAAGGGGGGGTTTCCGATAAAGAAAAAACATAGTGTTAAAAATATGAGCTGCCATTTTGTTTCGACGACATTCTTGTCAAACTTAATGTTTATTATACCTACGTCAAAAAATCATCAGATCAGCTTAGGTCGGAACAGCGCTTATCCTTTTGTCGAAATAAGTTAGATGGGGTTCCTCTTTATAGTTTTACTAAACATTCAGTCTTAAGTAAGCTAAGACTTTAGATTAATGAATTTAATATTGGATCTTTAGTGCTTTTTTAAATGAATGTTTTTATGGAAATGCGCTAACCCCTTGCCAAAAATGGTAATGATGAACTCTTAAACTTAAACGGAGAGCATTTTAGTTTACTGATAAACAATTTGATGACTTATGGATTCAGCGGGACGGAATTTTTTGACTTTACCAATCAAAATACGAAAAAGTTCAGAAATAGGCAACTAATTTTGTTTGGTTAAGGAGTATTTCCTTGTTTAGCTGGATGTTTTGATGGCACCAAGATACACGGAAAGAAGTGTAGATCATTTATGACAATGCTAGTATGGCCTGGTCCCATACTAAAAAAGTATCTATGATATTCCTACATTGTCTTGTTACAACTCCTATGAGTATGGGATTATGAACTATAATGTATGGTACCAAATCTTTGCTTGTAACACATGGGCGCATAGTACGTTTGACGAGACAACATTGCCTTCAGCCAAATACTATACCGGAGATGTCACAATGCTACTAGTTTTTCCCGCGATAATTTATGGCGTGATAACCGATATTCTTATTGTATAACTGTCAATAGTGAATGGGTATAACTACTGTATCGATATATATCTACAATAACAACAATGGATAGACTTTTTTGCTAGGAGCGTTGTGCAAGACGCCAGTCAGTATGGGCCTGACTCCCTTACTGGCATTGGCGTATCGGCTATAACTATTGTCGACGTTTCTATTCTCATTATGGCCAAATTAACTATGCTTACAACTTTGTATCCAATGGAAACCTTCTGAGCCATACAGTATTGCGTTCAGACCCATACTAACATTGAATTATGCGAAATCTATTTTTTTCCGTGTAGATACTGATTCACCAAAATGAAAAACATTTTGTGAACAGTCATGGACACAATGCTTTTAATGCAATGATATTTTGTCTGATCGACTCATTATGTATTATAAACGCTAATTGGATTCATACAACTGTAAATGTTTTTTTGAAGACATATTTGATCTTGATTAACAAAATCTAAGATTATAAAATACAAATTAATTGCAAACCTACATTTTAATGTTTTACTTTTCACTTTGAAAATAAAGTCTGAAAAATTCAGAAATCTTTTCATTTTGCAAATTTTGTCAAAACACTTTGCAGGATACTATTTTCTTGCAAAGCTGCAACGTGAAGTCTTTGGTGAAATAGGCCCCATGTTTCTTTAAAAAACCTAGTAACTATCGTTTGAACATGCTCACACAGACATTTTCTAAAAACCATTGATTTAGATTCATGGGACCTTGAAACGTCAAACAATGTCAACATTTTCAAATCGACAACAATAAATTTCTATTTAAAGTTAATAAAAGCTTACATCAATTTTTGTTTAGAACTTATTTACTTTAGAGAACTCTCAGCAGTGTACTTGACTTCAAAATCAACAAAAAATTTGTTTTAATTTAATTGTTGTTTTCTCATTTTTACATTTTTACTTATGACTTACGATATGACAAGTTTTGGGTTCGTAAAAAATGTCGAACTCGGGATTTTAATCAAACATGACATTATGATGGAAAAAAAGTCACAGCCCAAACTATTGTGTCGATTTACTTAAAATTTGGAAATTAAGGTTTTAAGCCGATTCGCGTTAGGAATTTTTGTTTAAACATTTTTTAAGACTAAAAATCTCAGAAAACCTCATACAAATTTGATGCTAAAAAATTGATCAAAAATATTATTATCAGTTTTGATTTTTAAAAAATATTATTTTTTTTTTCGAAATTTTATATCCTTTACTAAATTGCAAAAATACAATTAAAATATAAATAAATATTTAAAAAACCCGATCTATCGATTTGCAAACACAAAAATTGAAAAATTAATGTTTTTTGGAAATTAAATTGCATATAAATTTTCATTTTTAAATCTTACAATAAAATAAATATTTTTAAATTCTCTTTGCATACATGAGCAAGTTTGTTCGAACAAGTCGTTAGTTAAAATTTTCAAGGCAAAATATCTTAAAAAACTGTTTGTAATTTTTCAGTAAAATGGTTACACAAATCAAACAAACCGCGTCTTAATGATCGCTGAAATTCACAGGGGGTTGACAAATTTTCTTTGATAAAAATATAATAATAATTTATGAAAAATAATAACGTTCCAAAATTAATACTTTTCTCTACGTACAATCAATTATATAGGAGTGGACACCAAAGTATATCCAAAATGCAAGTTATGTAAAATGTAAGATTTTCGACTTGTTCATCTTTTTCAATATTATTAAAAAATGTAATTTGATACCAAAAGGTCCATTTTTTTGTCTCCTAATTTACGGCTGGGTCAAGCAACATACCCATTACTTATTGTTTTCATTAAAAAAAGAATGCTATAAAGAATTTGGTGTTTCCACTTTTAGGTAAAATGTTTATAATCAAAAGACTCAAACATTTCACTTCCAAATCGAAGATTTCAAATGTTATGACTTCATTTTGTTATTTTAAAATTTATGTTGGCTTTTCTTGACGCTGTTTTTTTTTTTAATTTCCAAGTGAAATGTTGAATTTGGTATTTCTTAGATTAGGAAAACGATAAAGTCCGATTTCCTTTCACTTTCTCTCGCTGTAATCAGTTTTAAAGTTCAAAGCACCTATTCTTACTAAAAAGATGCATAATGTAAAAAATTTCCTCAGAATCATCTCACTGAAGGAATTTTTTGCAAAATCATTTCGTCTAATGTGGAGCAGTTCAGCAGAAATGAGCGTCTCAAAGTCTACATTCAATGGAAAAAGGGTTAAAGGCAGACAATATTCTATTCGCTGGCCATGACTTGACAGTTCTACATAAAATTAAAAACAGTTTTTAAACTTTAAACTATTTTCATCTTATCATATTCGTATTCAAAACCCCCTTTCTTTTGTTTAGTCAAGACTCAAGAGCAATAGGAACCTACATCTTATTACAATCTATAAATATATTTCAACCCTTAAATTCCAAGAATCAGAATCTCGTATCTAGAACTGTTTTTGTTTTTGTTTTTATTTGTTCAGTTCATTCCTGACCTTCACCTGCTCTAGCTCTATGTGTACATACACTTATTCCCTGAGTACCTACGTAGCTGTGTTGTATATTCCCCATCCATATCAACAACAGCAGGCGCAATAAAAATATAACTCATAGCTATATGAAAGATTATTCACTTAAATCATCAAGAGACAGAGAGTGGTGCATCCCCCCTGATGAGAGCTATAAAAACCCAACGTTGCTACACTTCAATCATCAGTTGTGATTTTGAAAACGTTTAGTCTTCAAGATGTTTCAATTTGTAGTCTTTGGTCTTTTGTTTTCGGCTGTAGCCATCAATGCGAGTCCTGCTGGAGCAAAGCGTCCCGGCGCCAATGATGTGAATGTTGCATCAGAGGCTCGTCGACTTGTACATCAAGCTAATTGGGCTTCAGTGGCAACCATTTCCTCGGATCCTGCTAATCCAGGATATCCAAATGTGAATCTTTTGTCGACAGCCGATAGCAAGGTTGGTGCTGATTCGACTGGGGAGATATTTTTCTATATGATGGGTGTGGACAAGGTTGCCAGGGATGTTAGGAAGGACAATAAGATCTCGTTCATGTTCACCGATGCTCAGGAGGGTGAATGCAACAAGCGCAACGATGACCCATGGTCACACAAATGTGCCAGGACATTGATTTCAGGACAAGTTAAACGTGTAAGTTTTAAGTTCATTTAATCTTCGAACTTAATTGATTGGATCATAATTTTAGTTGGAAGAAGGAACAGATGAACACAAACGAGGTTTGGAAGCATTCTTAAGTCGTCACCCAACTGCAGCACATTGGCCTCACATTCCAGTTCCTGATCGTAAGTTTAAAATTTGTCTCGGCAGTGAATAATAAAAATTCTGACATTACTTATTTCTTCAATTCCAGATGACTTCTACCTTTGCAAGTTGGATGTTACAGACGTCTTGGTCTTCACTCAATTCGGCTACAAGCACACAACTACTCAGGAATACTTTGCCGGTACTGATGCTGTAAATTCAGTACATGCTTAAATTTTTTTGTTGGCTTGATTGCTACAAAATATATGATTTTAAAATGCTTATTACTTTGTTTTTTAATAATTTCAACATCGAATAATTTTAACATTGTCGAATATTTAGTTTTCATCGTAAAATAAAAATAAGTTGATATTAAAGCTTCAAATAGGAGGTTTTTGTAGTAGGTCCGATTTACCAAGTTTAAATGTTTTATATTTCTCAACGTGTCAAGGTCCCTAGGATCAAAATCAATGATTCTTAGAAAGATGTTTGTGCGTGTGTGGGTTTGTACGTTCATACTTGCGTAAGACCATTCAAGATACCTTTTTGCGTCGTTTGTATCTCAAAAACCTCAAATATTTGACAAACAAAAAATTACCTCTAACAAAGAAGAATAACGTTTTTGACATCTGTTATTTTGAATTAAAGAAAAAATAGAATAGATTTTTTTTGTTGCAAAAAAATTAAGCTTCGAGACTTTGGCTTAGAGTTGTTAAGAAATAGTTAAAGATATACAATATTGAATACGAAAAAGTACACAGGATTTAGAATGGAAATTTTGCAGTTGAAAATTTCCCATGAAGGTTCTTATTATATTAACTTAAAGTTTGTCCATTGTTTAAGAATACAATTCTTTGACGTTGAGAAAAATGTCAGAAACTGGTCAAGCACACAAACAATTTTCATTTTAAAATAAAACAAAGTAATAAAACTACATGCTTCACTAAAAATCCGTATACGGTAAAAATACCTGAATATTTTTTATTGGAAAGATCATAAACTTTAAAACCTTCAAAATTAAATGCTCTGTGTCATGCAATGCATTCGTTCATTTCAAAAATATTCACAAATTTCAAGATACCTAGGTTAAAATTTTAATTATTCGAAATTGCACTTCAAGTTTCAACTTAAATGCAAGTAGGTTCATTATGTAGTTCAAAAATGAGCTTGAACTTTGTTTAAATTCTTCACATTCACATTCCAAAAATTATTCGTAAACTCACTTATATCTGCTATACGTACAATTGATGAAGATGTACAATTATGACATTCCAAAGGCTTGAAAATAGTACATCAAGTTTTAAAAGTTACAACATAATAAATTCAAAGTATCTACAACTTGAACAAAATTACTTATGCAATTCAAACACTTACTTAAGTGAATATGAGTTTGTTGTTAGTTCATAAGTAGATCTATCTTAATGAACTGTGTCATGGTTAATAAAAATGAAGATCTCATGCAATGGTTTTAGAGTGTTTACGCAAAAAGACATATTAACACGTGATCTTTTTCTAATGATGCAGGCTCATAAATATAATGGGGTTTGTTTTACATATACTGAGCCTTAAAAAGGTAGTTATAATGTTCAAAGTAAGTTGGGTACCAATTGCGTGCTGCAAGCAATTTAAATTCATATTTTAAGCTTCTTTTTCATGAAGCGTATACAATAAAAGAATCAATTAAATTTGTCCAATGAATGTCGACGGGTGCATAATTTAATGCCATATTTTTTAAATCCATTTATCACGTTTTGTAAAAAAAAACATACTAATTTTTGGTTAAAGAAGTCATCATGCACCTACACTATGTCTTTTGATGCTCTTAGGAATTTGGCATTGAATTTATTGATTTAAGAAAACAATTCTGATTTTATTTCCTTATATAAGATTAAACTAACAAAATTTAAATGTCTGCAAAAAAAAGGAAGGTATTAACATTCTTTGGCAGAACAAAGAATGGTAGAATTTTTTTTTGAAAAACTTAATCTTCTTAAAAATTTGTTTGTCGCTTTTTTATATTTTTGATTTGTTAAATTTGTATGTAAATATTTGTTTATTAAAATTTTGAATCTATAATTTATTAGCTTTTAACTATAAATCAAATTCCTAACTCCCACTAAAAAGTTTAGATTTTGTGCGGGTTTGAAAATAAAATTAATCTGTTTGATGAAAGTACGAATAAAAGGAAATCTTAAATTTGACATAAATCACATTAAACTTAAACTATTTTATTAAATTTGACAAATCTTTGGTATTTGTCATAACTGAGTGAAAGGGAAATTTTAAAAAACCTGTTAATGAATTTAAGATTTCTGAATCATGATTTGAAGATTTATTTATTTATTATTGTAGTTCGATAATATTTTACATTTGCATACATATTACTTAAGATGTAGAAAATAAAATTCTTTGTCAAATACAGCTTCAATATACATAGATACTTAGCACTAATATAAAAATAATTTAACTGAGAAACAATTCTTCTTAAGGGAAAACCTACAAGAAAAAACGATACTTTAAAACTTAAATATGCACATAATACCAAAGGCGATTTAAACAAAATCTCTAATTAAGAATTAGCTCATTATCAGAATAAGAACATCAAAATATAAATTACAAGATTGAGTTGCTTACCATAAGCCTTATCAAGAAGACTGACAGTAGAATAATGCCTTGGCAAATTTAGCATTAATTTTAATATTTTGTTTTCAGGCCAAGTGACATCGACGGGGATTAGTTGTAAAGCTGTTTGTGTCAAAAATCGGATTTTCTTCGCCGAGAAAACCATATGGCTTGCGATTTTTGAGCATTAACCTTCATTTTCCACTTATAAATAATAGTTTTGTAGCTTGTAGGCTATTAAGTGATCATTGTAGACTACTGAAGATTAAGATTAAAAAGTAAATAATTTTTTCACAATTTTGGAATTCTTTTGAAATTAACTTATAATATATTTTTTTCTGTTTCAAACAGGTCAATTTTCAATAAATCGATTGACTAATAAATCAATGTTGAAAGTGACACTTCTCACGATGCAACCGAATTCAAACATAAATTATTAAAATAGTTACGATACTCAAACCGACTTACACATTATTTTTCATAAAGACTTAAGTCAAAAGGTTTTAAAAGTTCAGATAACATAAGAATTCAAATCATCTTGAAATGCATAATAATGATCCCAATTTGTATCTAAAAGAAACTCTGCATGATAAAAGTTTAGTATGATACTGTGTGTCTTAAATTCAATACTTCAGAACACGGTAAATATAGAATACATCAAAACGCTGAATGATGCCTGGCACTTGCAACTTCATTGAATAGTGTCAATGAATTCCTTTTATCCACTATAATTCTTCATTGGATATAGGAATGGGTCAGAAAAAAAGTAAGATATTTCTTAGACACCTATTAATAAAGGTCTGTAATTTGCTGTTATATGACGATAACAGTGTTGGTCTTCTAGCTCATTCAAACATTGGACAACATTTCTCTCAACCCTTGTTGGCATTTAATGGAGATCGATTATCCTCTGAGATAAGCTTACATCGTCTGCTTAGTAGACATGTCTCAGGTATGTTGTCAAAGTCTATTTTATTCCTCCATTTTCTAAAAAAGCTGCCAGCAGCACATTACTGATCACCAATAAGAACAGATTTAGTAACAGTATACAGCCCTGCCGGACTTTGATTTGGACATCAAACTTTTCTGAAAACCTTCCTCCGTGTAAGACGTGACATTTGGATGGATCCCTCATAAGTCTTATCTATAATAGTGCTGATCATATCCGCGATACCTTTCATTCACAAAGCTAGCTAGATAAACTCTCTGTTGACGCTGTCAAATGAATTCTCAAAATCAATGAAAAGCAAGTGAAGTAGTGATCGATATTGATGTGATCAATGCTTCTTCAGAGTCATGGGTTGATCTGAGGTGTTCTATTACAAGTTCTAAAACAATCTTCGCTACGATTTTGGTAGCAACTACATAGATTCTTACATATTTACAAAAACACTGTCAAAAAGAAAGAAAAATCGAAATGTCGATATGCTCTTGAAAAATATTCACTTTCAAATAATTTTTTAGGATCAAAAAATATCATGCACAAATTGTTTATTCATAGAATATTTTGTTAATTGTCATGATACCTCGTTCTCGGAAAATATTTTGTTTTATAAAAATCGTGTACTTTAAAAAGACTAAAAAAGAAAAATCCTTCTTATAATGTAAAATTTACTCCATTTTAATAAATACAGACTTTTTTTTAAGCAAGTTCTAAAATACAAAAATGTATCCTCCAATATTTTGAACATACAGGATTTGGGCATACAGTATTATAACCCTTATAGTACTTTAACCAAACGTTTTGTCATTGTTTGGTGCATTGTTTAAGCTGGCTGCTGAAAAAATAAATTAGGTGGCGTAACAGTCCTTTAGCACTAGGTCCTAGTGACTTACAACTCTCAATCATTCCTGCGTGCGCGTAATGTTGTCTGGGATAGAGAGAAAGAGGCAATAAGCAAAATTCAGGTGACACAGGTAGGGCATAGCACTAACGCACTAACTATCACACCACGAGTACTACATATGGCGAATTATTAGTTAGATAATATTGATGAAGTTGACAAAGTTAATTTTAGCCTAGAGAGCCATCGCTTTTGGCAAAGGAACGAACCAAACAATCGAAATTTAATTAAATTGGGAAATACAATTTCTTTTTTTTTTTATGCGGAACAACGCAGTACCTCAACCTTGTTTTTGGGCACTGAGAAAAGAAAATAAGGTGAGATTCGGCTCTAGAGAATTCTTGAGTCAGGGGAAGCACATATTCTTCAATTCTATTTCAAATAAGATAAGCACTCTTCTGAAGCAGTTTGCTTTTCAAGAATGCATACATGATTTTTATTGTTTACTGAAACTCATTTTTATTTGATTCAAGAGAAAGATAAGGAATTATCATGAAATTTAATTTATAATTAACTATACATACGTTCTTAATTATAAAATGTTCTAAAAAAGAAGACAAAATCATTTTAAAATACTTATTTAAAAGATATTTTTTTGATATTTTACTATTACAGAAAAGTGAATACTTCAAAAAATAATTGCTTTTTGCTAATAATATGTATTGCGTTGGTCAGTTAATTTAACTGTTTGATGTAAGTAGTCTTCAGAAGAGACCTGACTCTTCATAAAGTGCAGATAGAAAAAGATAACGCAGTTTAGATACAAAGTTTTAAAATCAAGTGAAATTAAATTGATAATTAAACCAAATGAGAACCTTCTACATCGAGAGGTCACAATTAAGATGCAATTGCGTATATGTTTGAGCTGTAAGAAACTTGTGATTTTTTAATTTGTAAATACCTTATGTAAAGCTTAAACATTTCCATAACAAAACAATAAAATCCTAAAAAAAAACAACATATTTCATAATACAAGCAAAGTCTTACGAGTATGTTGTTGGTACTTTTCAACCATTTTGTACAATGAACAAAAAATAGAACATAAACGCATCAAAGATGAATGAAATACGCTGATGAGACGCTTCGTTGAGTTTTTTTGCAGCAACAATTTCTCATTGCTTCAATTTCACGCATAAGAGCAGATGAAATCATTCAAAAAAAACTTCACAAAACAATTCATCAAAGGTATAGAGATATACTAAATTTTAAGATTTTATTTTCTGTTATTAAAATATGCGAAAATACGAAACTTGAGTCGGAAAATATACATATAAATTCATAGCTACACTTCGCAACGTGGCGCCAATATAATTTATACACTCATAAAATATTTTATATGCTTAAACATATTAACATGAATAATTTTTCATAATCTTCAATACGAAAATTGTTCACCTTTTTTATTTTTAATCAAATGCTATGCATCAATTACAACAAATAAGATGTCAAACGAAACTGAATTTTTCGTAGATTGTGCAAACTTTATTTTTTGTGAATATTCATTTATAATTTATAGAAAAACTTTACTTTTTAATATAATCTTTGTATATGTACATATATGTATATAGGTACTTTATAAGCTCAATTATTTTTATTAATTTTTAAAACAAAAGATTTTAAAAGTTCCTCATCAAATTTAAAAAATTCACTACCATTTAAAAACGTCCAAGCTAAAATTTCTTTAATTTATGCGATAATAGGTAGGTATGTTTACTATATTTTTGTATGTGTACAAAATTTAACATGCATCAAAATATTTTATTTCGCTATAAATTGTCATTTGTCAATAATTGTGTAACCAGCTTTTCAATTGCATTTAGTATCAATCAACAAATTTGTTTATTAAAAAAAAACATCGGTCTAATATCGTTGAAGATTTAAACTTCTTTATGCTCGATTTGAAAACAAACTATAAGAAAGGATTAGGCGATCAAATTTTAAAAAAAAATTATTTATTATCTGTTATTTTATAACAATTCAATACCTACATATTATTTGCTTGCCTATAATAGTTCAACTTATAATTCCCTAATACAATTCTCAAATCATCAAAAATATAAAATCTCAACCAAGAATATAAAATTTCTCCACGAAATCGCCATTCACCTGCTTTTGTCTTATCATCTTTGTATAGAAAGTCTACCGTTTTGCGTATGTATTATCCTTACAATGAAGTTAAATTCTTGACCATAGCATTAAATGATATGTATTTTAATACTTCTTGAAAACCACCCAACTAAACAACTGTTATATAGGTATATAAAGATAATACGAGCAGATTTAGAAGTATCAACCCAATTTAATGATTTAGGATAATTTTAAGGGTGTTGAGTTGAAGGCACTTTTATTTTAAGGGTAGAATAATTGATTTGTGGAAAAAGCACTATAGTATCAATTTTTTGGATTCCACGATAAATATTTGAGCAAAAATTAAAACGAGCTTTGCTAACTTTACAAATTAACCTTAACAATTAGTAAAAAAGGAAAATATGAAAATCTCGAACTTGAACTGCCAAAAGTAGACATAAAATTATAAAACAAAATTAAAATGTTCATAACCCTTTAAAGACCAATAAAACTATGTTAAGAGTGTATTGCTCATAAGAACGGTCAAATTTTACAAAAGACCATTATCTGTAAATTGTAATTTATTGTAAATTTTTCCGCTAGACAGTTTGTCGTCTATCGACGATTTCATTATTTGCAAAGTCATACTGGTACAATAACATCATATGGAGCCATATAGCACCATAGAACAAAACAAGCTAAACTTCCGAAGACCTCCAAACGTTGTCGGTTGTCCTCCACATTACGAGTATATAAGCCTCAGTGAAAAATTGTTGCAGGTCTGCGAGTAACAAGTTTGTGTCCGACCTTTAAAAATGCACAACACATTCTACCTCTTCCATTAACAGCTCTTTGTCTAATGTCTATGCATATTTGCAGCTTTTTATTTTGTTCCATCTTTGCAACTTAATAACTCGCCCACACATTCCTTTCTTGTTTTTCCTCATCATCAGAGTCAGAGAGTCGAAAGCTTCGTCATAGCTAACCTACAAAAAAAAAACTATTCTTCTGAACAAAAAATAAAAAGAGTACTTTAATCAGGCAGAAGCAGCAGCGTCTCGTCTTTTGGACAATTCTACCTAAGCTGCACGTCTTGCGCTTGAATTAGCCGATTATTAACATTCTGCCATCATCAAGCATATTCAATGCAAATGGGAGCGGTTTGTTAAGAGTGTGTGTTTGGATTATGGAAATTTCCAGCTCACACCACAACCACCTCATCACACCGCCGCAACTATAAGACCGGATTATCTGAATTAATAACGGATATTTGAATAAAATAGAAGTGGAATGTCTTAAGCTGGCCGATCGCGATGATGGGCGGTACATCGTCTAAACATAAGAATTCAATTAAAGTGTCATAATCAGATTTCGACTAAATGCATGTTTCCATAAAATTATAGTTTCAGAAGAAAAAAAAACATAACAATTCATTCCGATTCGATAAATCTATCTTTTAATCTTTACACAGAAGTGTGATCTTCTCAAAATCTAGAAGCTAAGGTGGCGCCGAAGACAAGTCTATAGATTGTTTTTTAGCCACACAACAAGTTTCTAGGAGGAAGAATGAATTGCAACAACAACAAAAAGCCAAGTTCCCATCATGGACCAGCATTCTATCATCAAATTAAATATAGTGACCCTGATGTTGCGTTTTTATGCGTCTATCCATAAGTTTCAGTAAAAACAACTTCAGAATCAGATAACTTGAGATCAAAGCGACTTAAGAGCTTGTAATTTTTTTGTTTTGTTTTACAAATTTATGGTTGCAGAGTTTGATACTACTTAGAGATGGAATTAAGGTTAAGGGCAGCAAATTGCCGTTTACATCAGTGCAAATATTTCCTATATACGTTCATTTGTTTTCAAGTTACAAATAGGCCTTTGTTTAAAGAAAGAAAAAATCATAATAAGCCTTTCGGGTGCGTTTCGTTGGTTTGGTGCGATAATAATTACACGCTTCTGGGGAGAACAGAACATACGACTTCTTAGAGTACAATTTAAGGCCAATTTGATTCTTAGAAAGATTAATGTGCGTTTGGGTTCTGTTTCTTTTCTGATGTCGGTGTTTATGAGGTGTAATTATAGCAACAAGGAAAAAAGTGTTTGCATGGGAGTTTTTTGTTTTGACAACCGGATAAATGGGCGGGGTGATTAATTTATCATTTTTCTATTATTATCATGAAGAAATAGGGATAAGAAAACCTTTGAAAACGAGTATTTGAAAAATGTAATCAAATCAAATTCTTTGCTTTTAAACGCAAACGCAGTATTTAGGTAGAAAAGTCTTATATATTTTAGAATAAATCTTGAATTTTGTTGAGGACTGCCAGAAGGACAAGAAGGCAAACCATAAATAAAGACGAGAGTATCTACAACAACATGAATATAAGTTGAAGTGATTCTTGTGTTCCCGAAGCGTTTCTTTCTTTTTTATTTAATATGGGTTCTCGATAGCTGGCTTAGAAGGATCGAGTTTTAGGTTTTATCTAACTGTGCTAGAATGCCAAATTTCCGACGTATTCATAGGAACATGGATTTTTACTTGCGAATTATAGGAACTACATATTTGCGTATTATATTCTTTAAAAAATCAAACTGGAGATTTCAATCAAATTATTACCATAGTAACGTCTGCATGTCTATCTGTTTCTCTGTCGTCAACCGTACAGGCCAAACCATTGGGTCGATTGAGTTCGAACTTGGAAAATAAGGTTTTAAGAAGAATAGCGTTAGGGGTTTTTTCTGTGTGTTTTAAGACAAAAAATTCGAAAGTAAACATTTTCAAAAACGAACCGATAGATTTTCATTACATTTTCTTCAAAATTTTGATTTCTTAACTTTGCTTCTTTCAAATAGAATAGTTATTTGGTTTTTAAGTTTTCTCAAGAAATATTCATCTGATTTCAGTAATTATTCTGGACCAGCTCTTACACTTTCTCAATAATATTTGACGATCAGAAATTTCATTGTATTCATTTTTTATTTTTAAAAAAATTAGTAAACATTTTTTTAGAAATTCGACATCTTGAAAATGGGTTATCATTGTTTTAAGAAATTGAAATGTATAATGTATGTATATTATAAAGCTCTAAAAGTATTTTTAAACTAAAATTTGATACATACAACATAAGTTCAATCTTAAGCCCGATTTGGGGTATACTGTTGAGTATGGGAATTTTTTCTTTAGCCGGAATGTAGAACACTTTACCAGACTCAATATTTCCCCCTCATTTGATGTGTAGAAATTCAAAACCATTGTGTATCGGTATGGCTCTTTTATAATTCTATCCTTTTCTTTACTTAATTGACGGAACTATGTTTAATCATTATATTCACAACCCCTTGAATGCGCAAACAATGTTTTAAAAAAAAGTAAAGCCTTGAAGCTGCTAAAATTTACTACAAAAAACTTGAACATTTCGCAGTTTTCGACTTTATAAGATAAGTACTCAGACTGTGTTATTTTTCCAACAGTTGATCCCATTTTGTAACCGATAATTGTGATTTAACACATTTAGACTTTTTTTGGGGGCCAGGCAAAATATACCCTTTTAAGCTGTTTTTACAAACATTCTTTTAAAGGGATGTTGTATAGCAAAAAAGCATTTAAAATGAAGTCTAAATAAAATTTGTAAAAAAACTTAAAACAACATCCTTTGAAAAACACTTTGAAAATCTGCACTAACTTTTATTGTTATTTACCTTGAAATATACCAATTTAAGGCAAGCACTCAAAAGAGAACCCATAAATAATAATAAATGATCGCGTGTAATCAACAAACAATAAAAAACAAAGAATTTTAAATATCAAATTAATTATATGAATATGTATTTTTGTCAATCAACTTCAGTGACAAAAACTTAATATAGAGAAAATGCATTTTTCTCCATATATTAATTTGATATGTGTGACATCGAGATGGCGCTTTTTTGCCTTCTTCATTTAAACAAATTATGATATATCGTGTCTCCTATGGATACAATCCGATGGAATCTTAATGACAAATTAATCACATAATGCAATAAATTAACTTGACGTCTTGAATGAAGAATATGAATACACAAGCATATTTATACAAAGCTAATAAACATAAAAACAAATAAAATATTGCCATTTTGAAAACATTCTTAAGTTCGAACTTGTATCGTAAATTGTTCAACCTTTTTCTTCTTTTAAAGACTCTCATAACTATTTACATGCAAATTATAATACAACGATCCGATGGTTTCAATATAATATGATTGTAGAATGTACAAATTTTAGTACCATTTTTATTGGGCATTTATTTTTTGAACATCACATGAAAGACTCAACTTGAACATTAGACCACTCCTTCCTCTCACAATCTTTACGTAAGTACATAAGTTTCAGCATCTATGAAAACCATCCTTTTCGTTTTGTCTTCAGTCTTATGTCGCACTGGTTGAACATGCACATTGCCCTTAACTTTTCGTGAATTTTAATAAAATGCACTCAATAACCGAATGGCGACATGAAATCGAATCGAAGAGCAAGCGAGACTGAGACGAGGAAAAAAAATCGTTTATCAAACTCGTGATTATAAACCAATTCAAAATGCATATATCGCGGAGTTAAGACCCCCCAAGGAGTGTCCATGATGACGGTTTTTCAATAGAGATTCAAAGCAAAACAAACAAAAAACTTTGACTTGTTCGACTTTTAATGATTTTGTTGTTTTTCAAAACAGAGGTTACCTTGTGCCTTTTGGCAAAATCATGGTTAAATTTAGTTTTGCTTTTGGTTTTTGTGGTTGTAGGATACTCATACGCCTCCGCATTTTCTGTAACAAACGAGCGAATTGACATACAAAGATTTCGGTTTATGGATGAGTTTATCTAATGTCAAACCTATTGAGGGTAGAGGTTTCAATGTTTTTGATTCATAAAAGTAGCGGGGAATGAATTTAATTATCGAAAAAGAGAAATCAATTAAACTTGACATTATGATGCTTAATATGGGAGCCAAAAAAGGTAAAGGTGGTGCAAATTTGAATATATTGTTTTTTTTTTTTAATTTGTTTGTATTTTTGATTTGATGTTATATTTGATGGTTTATTTATGTTTTTTCTATTAGAGTTTACACTATGTACTTTGAAATTTGGAAAGTATTAACATTTTAATTCGTATTCAAATCCTTATCTTACTAAATGTAGCTTACATACATCCTTTGGATATATTACCTCCAAAAAACAAATAACTAGCAAACTGTGTTTGAAGGTTTTAGGAACTTAATTTTAAACTTAAACTTAATTGAAAATATAAACTTCTTTGCTTAATAAAATCTTTGTAGTTTTAAATTGAGCATAGTCACAAAAACACAGAAAAAATACTGCTTTCAAAAAAATTGTTACATTACACAAACTTTTTTCGCGGCCAACAAAATGAAGATACCTATACATTTTTATATGACTGCTGTCACATGTTAATCATGAAATAGTAATACACTTTCAAACGCCCAATTTCCACTTTATTAACTTCCCATATAAAGTTGTTGTAACCGGTCCGATTTGTCGAATTGAAAATTTGAAGATCTCTCGACGTTTCAAGACCCCTAGAGTCGAAATAAAAGAATTTTAGGGAGATATCTGTATATACGTTTGTACGTACTCAAGAACCAGTAGAGATATCGACTTGAAATAAATTTTGTTATAACAAAAATAAATGCAGAAAGATGCAGAAACGCCTCTAAAAAAATTTAGTGGGCGGATTTGTTTTACCATAGCAATTTAGTAAAAAGGTGAACATTTTGGTAAACTCTAAATATCTCACGAACGATATTTTATATTATACTAGCGGACCCGACGGACTTCGTCCTGTCATAAAGATTTGTAAAGTGTCAGATTTTGTTCCTACGTATTTTATAGTGGCTTAACATTCTCCTGAATGTGATGGTTGCTTCTATCACGTTGTTTAGTAATTTTTTTATCGCTAACCGTGTACCGTTGCAAAGACGCGGTTGGTTGATATTTTGCAACACTATAACTATTGATCCAACCTGTAATTGAAAATTGCGAGGCGGCAATCCTGGCAAATACAGTGAGTTTTAAAAATTCCGGTGGATAATTGACTACATCATCTTGGTTAGCAGCCGAATCAACTGGTTTATATATCCTCGGTTCGCCTGTAATTTGTTCTTGAATTTTGAAATTCACCTCACATCAATATTTTTTGCAGCCAATATAGCTCGTTCGCTCAACCAATTATGGTATGGTAATTTTGAGAAACATCTGGAAACACCTACTGAATAAGTTCGTCTTTTGATTGCGTTAGCTGACAAAAACTTTGAGGAAAGGTATTGTCTATAGGAAATTTGCCATTAGAGAATATGTTTTCAGATTGGTCATTTTGCAACTCGACACGCATATTCTTGCTTAAATGAAGCACTTTGACATGTTTCCACAAATTGGAGGAATTTAGACATGCATGGATTTCATTAGCTGGACGTTTATCGTGGAATGTTTGACGAAAACCTCCTGCTAATAAAATCATTGCACTACCAAATATGATATTATTGCTTCATAGATCTTTTAATGTTCTGTCTAAAGCCTCCAAAAATTTTGTATGTGCCATCGTACATTCATTCCAAACAATCAATTGCTGGGGTGGAATCGGCTAAGGTGATTGTTGACTATCAATTTTTTGATAGTCAAATTGACTATCATTTTCATTCCGTCTGTGTAAGATGATTCAACTCAATTCAATTCGATTGAACAATTTCGGATTCAAATTGTCAAAATTCGTTGTTGCCTTGGTGAAATTTTAAATTGATTCTTATAAAATATCTAAATAAAAGTTTCAAATTGGCTGATTTTGAATAAAATTCTTACTTTCCTTGCTTTTTTCGAATGTCGTAAGCTTTGTCGGTCACATGAATGTGTTTTTTAAAAGAAACAAAGTGAACTAAGAAAATTTTTCAGTCGTTTGTGTAACCGTCTGGTAGCTCTATTCGGAATAAACAAATTTGTTTGAAAACGACTATCACATTTTTTTGTGATAGCTTTTTAGGTATCAATTTGACTATCACCTTATATAGATCAAATTCGATCATTTTGATTGTCATTTATCAACAATCACCTTAGCCGATTCCACCCCTGTTTTATCATTTGTTACTTTCATAAGAGTATCAAATACATACTTCTGTTGTTCATTTAACAGTGGAAGATTTGTTTGAATTAATTCTTTCAAAGTGTTGAGATCATACAGTTTTTCTCGATGCAACTCTTGGTTAAAACCATCATGCGTTGGACGATTGGCGCGGTCATGCCAAATTGAATTAATAGTTTGTTTGACATTATCAAGCACATATCCTCAATCGAAATCAATGCTTTTCTGTAAATTTCTTCACTGATTTGTATATTTGGATTTCCCATTCTATTTAAAACAAATTTTATTTTTGTACCAAACACTATAAAATAAAATAAATACGCAATGGGGTATAAATTTATGGATAGTCAGTAATTAAAATTAAATAATATTTGATCTTAAAAATTATATATTTAGTTGTAACTAATATCTATCAATAAACATCTTAAATTATGTGATAGAAAATTTTGTTCGCTAAAATAAATATGAATAACTGTTAATGGGTACCTTAAAAGGTGGCATGAAATTTTTCCGAACTTCATTTGTTGCCCCAAATGAAGTCATTTGAAAGCAATTGTTATAGTGTTGGATATGTGTCAAAAAGTGTATGGAATTCCTGAAACCAATGAGTACAATGGCTCTTGCGGTGGATCCAATAGCATCAATTTCACTTTACTATTTGCGCAACACAATCCACTGAACTGAAAGCATCTTGATTTAAACTTGAGCGATCATTATTTGAATGTCCGTAACAAAAGATCCAAGAAAAACAACAGCAAATCGACATCAAAACTTTTTTTTTTTTTTTTTAAATTTGATATGAATTGAAGTCAAATTCCTTAAGCCGACTACGTTTTAGTTAGAAAACATTTGTATGAGAAAAAGAAAAGGACTGTTTTTATGGATTTTCCATAAAATTAGTCCAGGCGTTGTTGAGTTTTACGGTAACCAACACATTTTGCGATTCATTTTTATACAGTAGCGAGCAAAAAAAATGCAAACAGTCACACCAAAATCAATTATTATTGCTTTATCTTTTGTAACGGTAAAATTTTGTTTTTCCGTTTCGGATATGTGTACCCATTGTGTAGGCATTCTGTTTATAATAGCAATATGTAATTGGTCTCTCTCTAGTGTTTGCATATTTACATTTAGTTAGAAAAACATAATTTTACTGAGAGCAAAAAAAATGCAAATGGCAAATATGACTAGGAAGGTAGGTACATAAAATGTATTCTTTGGTTTCAATTAATTAGAATATGCAATTAATAGAAGCAACTATCGATTGGATGCAAGAAAGCAATAATTAACGCTGCTAACAACGGAAGATTAATGCAGGATATCGCTTTGGAGTTTTGTGTAGCAACATCAACAATATCGCGTATTATATCCCGATATCGGGAACAAGGGGATATCAATCGCAAAGTGGGAAGTGGCCGTCCACGCAAAACAACTTCCAGATTAGATCGTGAGATCATAAGACAGGTTAAAGTTAATCCCTTTAAAACTGCAGTGGAAGTTACTCAGGACTTGAATGAACATTTTGATGTTAACGTAGGGGTACACACAATTAGGCGACGATTAGTGGAGTCAAAACTGTATGCAAGACGACCAGCTAGAAAACCATACATCAGTTCCGTCAATAGGAAGAAACGGCTAGATTTTGCAAAGCGCCATATGCATTGGACAAGTGAGCAATGGACAAAAGTTTTATGGAGTGATGAGAGCAAGTTCAACTTGTTCTCGTCAGATGGCATTAGGTATGTGCGAAGGCCCCCGGGACAAAGGTACAGCCCTAGATATCAAGTTCCAACAATTAAACATGGGGGAGGGTCAGTAATGGTGTGGGGTAAGCAATTTAAAATATTCATGAAATCAAATTTGTAGTTTGGCTTTTTCAAAGGCTCATTTTCTCGTCAAGGCGTGGGCCCGATTTGTCAAGTAAGCGGCCGGATGAATGCCCAAATGTATAAGGGCATTTTAGAAGACCATATGCTTCCACATTTGCGGACAAAAATGCCTGAAAGCAGCTTATTTCAACACGACAACGACCCAAAACACACCAGCCGTTTGGTAAGAAACTTCTTAGAAGAGAAGAGGGTTCATGTTTTGAACTGGCCAGCACAATCTCCCGACCTCAATCCCATAGAGAATTTATGGGATCATGTAGATCGGGAGATAAGAAAGCGAAATCATTCAAATTGTACCGAGTTGATGGAACAAATAAGGACTGAATGGGAACAAATACCTGCGAGCTATTTGGTGTCGTTGATTGACTCAATGCCTAAAAGGTTACGCGCCGTTATTGCCAATAAAGGTTTCGCAACAAAATATTAAAATATTTAAGTACAAAATTTCTTCAAAAAATATGAATAAATCCGTTATTTTTAAAATTTTCCACGAATTTGCATTTTTTTTGCTTGACGTAAAATCCAAGTTTAGGAACATTTTTTACAATTACTATTTTCATGGAGTAAGATTGGGTAAAATTCAAATCTGTTTAAAGAAAAAAATTAATTTGAACATTTTATGCTAAATTTCAAAGTATTATAGTCTAAAATGACTTAGTTCTTGCTAAAGATTGTACCAACTTTTTCGGTTGCATTTTTTTTGCTCGGTACTGTATATAAGAAGATTTTGAAAGTTTTTTATTTTAAAAATGTATGAAATGTCACAAACAAAGGCGCAAAATTTGAAAGATCTTATTGTCAATGGCTTAACATTATACTTTGTAGCAATATTATAGAAAAATATTTAGCATTCTACTAAGCGACTACAAAATTTTAAACTTTTCTTTTCGTGACGCTACCTAGTAAATTGCTTATTCCTTTTTGACAGCTCGCGAATATGAACAAAGTCAACAAGCTCAATCGGATCTATGAATCTGTCTCTCAAATTGCTAAAAGTTAAAGTAGCTTCTCAGGGATTTTATCTTTAATAAACTGTTAAGACAAGAAGATAAAATTGTTAAAAATTAAGGAAATCAAGCCGATTTTCGTTAGGTATTTTTTTCTTTTTTCTCGAATTTTTTCAATAGCGAACCCATATTTTTTTTAAATGTACTTTTTTTCTTAATTTGGTTTCTTTAATTAAAAAAAAATTCTATTGCTCCAGAAAAGTTCCGCCATAAAACCGTTTAGTTTATCTCAAGAACTAATGAACCGATTTCAATAATTTGTTTTAGGCACAAGCTCCTAAACTGTCTCAATAATATTTGATGATCAAAAATGTCATTGTGTATGGTTTTTTTTTTAATATTAAACATTTTTATTCAAAACTCGATATCATTTTCAGTTGGAAAAATATTCTTAGTGACAAATATTCAATATCAATATAATATTTTTTTGAAAGTTCAATATCTCCACCAGTTCTTATGAAATGGCCAAACGTATGTAGACTCGCTGACACACAGAAATCTATCTAAAAATCTTCGATTTATATTCTTGGGACTTTGAAACGTCGATAAATGTCAAAATTCTTATTTCGATAATCAATAACTTTCAATAACTTTCTGTGGGAAGTTAATGAGGTCACAAACTTCAAAAACCCATTATTATCTAAGAATGAATTATATGCACCTTTTTAAATTTTGTAAAGGTATTTCAGAATATTTCTAAAATAGTGAATCAGTAACCGTCGGGATTTCAATCTTAACTTGGAAATTTCGAATGAAATGTATAAAAGTCGCTAAGGGCGTGGTAAACACCCTCGTTATCAATAAACCCAACAATTTAAATTACAATGCTTATTAGACTAACGGATTTAGGTTAATAATTAAATAATCATTATTTAAGTAAATAAATAAATTAGTATATAACTTTTTCAATAGACATTTGGATTCGATGACCTCTACCTTAAGAGCGTTAACTGCAATTTTGTGGCAGACTCACCCAAAATTGGGTCCAACTAATCGAATGCTAAAAATTTGCCCCAAGGTGGGACTGCATCAAAGAAGTCGAGTTTCATTCATAAATGTTTTGACTGCACTAGAAGCCAATAAAAAAGATTTTGAGTAACAAATACAAATTGTTACGTCCTTATTGTAAATGTCGTTACCGCACTATGGCAATGATTTTTCAAAATTAATTTTAATTTTGTTTATTTTTTGGTGATATTGTTTACAGCTGGTGAGACCCCTTTTTCAGATTTTCTTTAATTATTTGAAACCTCCTATTGCAAATATTTTTTAAAACAAATCTTGATATAGTTGACTATTGTAAATACAAAATATTTTCTCCACGCTTCTCAAAACTAAAAATAATTTGTGACCAAATGCATGCCACCTCATCATTGCCTTAAATTGTTTTCACACAATTAATCTATCTTTATACCTTTTGCCAAGCAACTACTAGTATTAAATAATAATCAAATAGTAATAAACCAAATGAACAAATTTGCATCATTATCATGGGAACTTATTTTTTCAAGCACATCAATAATGTTTATGTTTCAATTTTATGCGAATGTATAAAAACTAAATCTGCGGCAGATATAAAACAATCACACGTAATAATTATCACCGAAAAATTTTGTTAGCTTCAGTTTTTATTGCAAAAACTAAATAATTAAAGTTGATTTGTGTGTGGAATATGAATTTTAAAGTAACCTGTTTCATTCATTGAATTATTATCATCTTGATTAGATGAAGGTCGAAATTTAATATGTTATACATTAATAAAATATCTTCCTAAAAATAGTATAAAATTTGCTTAAACTCAAGAGGGTTTGTTGATGCGGTTTTTAAATAAGTTATGGATATAAGGGGGCTATAAAGTAAAAACTTATATATTGTTTTGTATGCAAATTAGACAAAATAAAAATTATAAGGCGTTACAATAACTAAATTTGATGTTAATGTCTTAAAATTTGAATATAAAACTGATTAACTCCCAATAAAAATAGCTTAAGACCTTCATTAGAATAAAAATAGATAGAAAATTTATTTGATCGAAATCGGATGAAAATTTTCTGAAAACAATAGAATTTTCTGCTTCTACAAAACAATATGGTGAAGTGCAGGATTCAGTTGTTTGTTTTATATTTGTTTATTTTTGCTTTTTAAGCCTCGACTCAAATGTACTTTAATTAAATGATCAAATACGATATAATGAGGAAAAATTCAATTTCCAATTCTTTTGAAAATTAAATTTCTTCATAGTTTTATCTCTGGTCTCAAGTTTGCAATTCCATCAATCTACTTCTTTCTTCAGTAAATTATTGTATTTTGTTTGAGCTTAAGGCTTTTAGCATTTACAATGGAAGCTTTTATTTCCTGCTTTTAACAGGAAAATGAAATTTTCTCGTTTATTTAAATAAATAACAGTTAAACCAATAAAACACACGACACGCCAATTTATTTAATAGTACCAAGTTGTTGAAAGGTATTTATATGAAAATAATATAATTAAGTTTAAAATGCAAACGTGGGCGATTACGGAAATTATGCCAACCATTAAAGCTAAAAAGGAAAATGAAAAACTGTTGGCATTTTAATTAAATGTCAACCTTCGGTATATCACCATAACATTAACATCTCAACTCCACGAAGACCGTATCGCATTTTTGTCCCTATTTTACACAGCACTGTGTCAGTAAAGTTGTTAAGTTTCCCATCAATATTTATGTGACATACTACTAATTATTTTTCTGTCAGTTTTCGTAAAATCAATAAATCATTTCTTTTAAATCATAAAATACGGAAGCAAATATTTTGTTAACCATTAAAATATAAACGAAGTGTATTCGAGAACATACACATGTAAACTACTTACAATATTCAATTTATTTTTTGTTTGAGTAACTTTTGATGTACCCATCGCCATCTAAATACTTCATAAATTTAAATAATGATCAATCCAACCTCCATCACAAATTCTTTAAGATAAATCAAAATAATGTGCAACATAAAATAAATAACAAAATGAATTGACAATCTAATCGATTAAATCTCACAGGACAAATGAAATATAAATACAAAAATCAGACGCGCGGTGAACGACGCTACGCGACGACACGAGCAAAAAGCATCACATTGTCATAATGGAAGTAACTATTTTGTGGAAATATTTTTCAGGTGTGGATTTAGAAAGACTAAGTTGGAATACGCAAGTGTAAATATGTCAAAAAAAGGACTTTTAGACAAACTTCACCATCAAAACCAAAATTTTAAAAACTCTTGAACCTTAAGAATAAATGTATATCATAAAGTACTTTAGATTGTTGACCAATTTAAACCAATTGACATTTTTAAGTTGTAAGAATCTAATTTTTCACCCCACAACATATTTATGCCATTTTTTGGAAAGTTCTTGCAACTCATGAATTGTAAAATAATTTGTTTTAACCCGTACATGAGTCGTCGTAATATTTCATTGAGAATCTTTTTAACATCCCATAGAATTGAAAATGTTGACATTTTCCATAGAGTCAAAGTCCCTAGAGTCTAAATAAAAAATAAAAGTGGGTAGCATCACGGCCTCATTTTTTATAAACAATTTACTGAATATCGAAAACAATGTCTTCTGTGAGATAAAATTAAATTGAAGCCAATATCTAAAATTTTTTAAAAGATATTTGAAAGGAGAATACATTTTTAACAACTTTTAGTACTGTTTATTTTAAAGTTTTTTATTTATTGTAAAAAAGCTGTCAAACGATTTTTGCTAAGATTTTACTGGATTTTATTAACGTTTTTTTTCGGTGAGTGTAATTATTTTTGGGGTTCTAATAATTCTGTTCGTAAGATGTACGAAACCTTAAGATGTTTTTTTTTTTTTTGAATGTGTAACAATTCAGTATCATATCACACTTCATAATATAAAATTTAACTCTTATCGCTAGCTTTATTGGTTCGTGATATATTTTGGGTCAAACAAAATTTTACACATTATCTGTAGATAATGTAAATAAAAAAATGTGCCCACTTAATTTTGTTTGAAAGCCTTTTCTGCGTCTTTTGACGTAATTGGCCGTTCAACAATATCTTGTTCTTGAAATAAGGTGTTGCTTACGTACGAACGTATATTAGGAACAGACATCTCTCTAAAAATCATTGATTTGAGTTCTAGGAACCTTGAAATTTCGAGACGTTTTATAGAATATTCAATTTCACAAACCGACCTGATAACAACCGAAAGTTAATAAATTTAAAAATTCACAAGTACATTGCTGGAAGAGATGTCTTATTTAAAATCTATGTAATTAGAACGCTCTTCAAAATTTGTTGAAACATTTAATCAAAGCTTTAATTTTCTTCAAGCAACACATGAAAATTATGCATATTAAATAATTTAGATGCAAGGAAATTATAAAATGGATTTTTTTGTGAAGTAAGGAATTTTCACTTAGATTTTGATTTAACTTTATTTTATAATCAAACAACCCAAACTCCAATTTTCATTTCAAGTGTGAAAATTTAAAGAAATTCACATACATACATACACGTTGTGGTTCTTGATTTGTCGAAATAAGTTTACGAGCGAACATTTGAAATAAATTATTTTTTTTTATAACTTGCACACACTAAACGGGTTAGTTTTTTTATATAAGGGTTTTGGTTTTAGTGTTTTCCAGTAAGAAGAAATAACTTTTCATCTTTTAATATAAAATAAAATACATACTAAGGGTAAAGGATGAGAATGTCCTGAATCTTTAAAAAAAAAATTTAAAAAACTGATGTGAACCAGTCTAAGTCGATACTTAAATGCGTTATTACTACCCTTAACATCTTCCAAGTTTAAGTACAGTGCTTGCGTTAGGAAAATAGGAAAGGATTTAAGAGAAGATATCGGTGCACATTGATGTTAAACTTTTGAATATCAAAATGGGAGGGGAAATAAACAGAGTTGGCCAAAGCATTCCAAATTCTCGATGTGCTAAATAAAATAGAATCTCTATACTTAACAGTACCCCCGAAATTAAGCTCAAGGGTAAACTGATGAACATTCCTGGAAGTGTTATTCCGCTGAATCGATTAAGGGGTGAAATACAACTGGCTAATTCGACAGAACATTGTTTGTAAAAATATCGATAAAACAAAGAAAGGCATGAGACAGTGCGGCGGTGTTCTAGCGATATAAATGTTTCGATTAGAGTTCATTTATTCATCATTCTTAAAGCCCTTTTTTGATTTATGTACAAGAGATTTAAACCTGTTTTAGGGGTACCTGCACAGATATGCAAATTATATTCAAGCTTTGGACGGATGAAGGCTGTGTAAATTACAGGCAGATCAAAAGGGGTGACAAATTTCCTAAGCACCTGGCAGCATTTTTAGCAATGTCAAATACATATGTGAACATTCTATAAAAGATGATCTGTGACACACATACCGAGTACTGATAGTTGATTAGTTTCCTAGATGGAAGTGCCACTCATAGATAGCGGCATCGGGGGTGTGTTACGTTTTAACGACAGGGGACAACAAAGATTTTTTATTTAAGAACGCCTCTTCATACAAAAGGTAGAAACAATCCGAGGAATTACACATTTTTGATATGCTGTTAAAAAATTTTAGAGATTTACAAAAGAACGTCCGAAAGGGTAAACATTCCCGGAGGTGTGATTATTACTGCTGAACAATGTTTGTAAAAATATCAATATCGAAAGACAACAAACCTTGTGACTGTGTTAAAACGCTGTAAAAGTGTCGGTTATATTTTGTATATCCCATGCAAAGACTAATCCGTCCCCGTGTTGCAGTGCACATTGAAACTGATTGAAAAAAATTCAGATGCATTTTTCAGATAACCGAACGTGCTTGCTCATCTGAGTATTTATTCAAATTTCAGAGAAAACAAATATCAGAAGATAAAAGCATCTCAAAATCGTTCAATAAATTGTATGATTTAAATAGTCATTTCGAAGATATATCTTTATCTTTGAACTTCAATTGGTAGGTAAGTAGCTATTTTTATAGACCAAACGGCCTCTCTGTCGATTAAGCTACTTAAATTATACTAAAGACGATCTCACTATCGAAAACTTACCTGGCTTATGCCATATCCAATGCTACAGATCCAGATAAGGATCGGCAATATTATCCAATATGGTTGGCGGTCGGACATTATGTTGTGGATCTTAAAAGACAAATAAAAAAACAATAAGATTAAAATTATTTATTACTTAAATCGTATTAAAATGTGGGTGATATGATGAGAATCAAAAAGAAAAAAAAAATATTTTAAAGAAATAAACCTAAGATCACATCTAAACTGGATTCAAGTTCAAAATTGAAATATAGTAAATTAATCTGGCGGCATTATATCAACAGCGGGTGAAAGGTGTGTTTTAAGTACGTTCTTTAATTGAAAAGTTTACTTAAGTCGGGATGTTTGATCGAATAATGATCATTTTAAGTGACGCCAAAAGAATGAGTTGGTAAAGCGTATAGCCATTCACAAAATCTATTTTAAGGAAACTGGAAAGTGGGATGTAGATACCAATGATCCATATCGCAAAATTAACGATGTCACGATTGATTTTTATCGTTAAATTAAATCTTTTTTCATTTCAAGTTTAACGAGGTAGGTATACTTTATATTGTTGTTAAAATTGTTGAAGTGTAGTGTATGTATTTCGACAGAGAGAATTTAAAGAATTCATGATTGTTTATTATTTGACCTAAATATGGGAGTCTAAATTTTTGTGTTTTTTGATATTTATTATATGACAATTGCCTTAAAAAATAAAAAAATGTAATCAATTCTTTAAGTTTGTTTTTGTTTACTTTATGTAAGCTTGTCCAGTGGTGGGTTTATTTAATGGTTTGATTTTAATTAATTTTATTTATTTTATTTGTTTTGTTCATTATCAATAATCATTAAGAAAAATACAAAATCATCAAAACAACTAATAAATTTACATAAAACCTTTTATTGAAAAAGGAATCATAATTAAAAGTTCCCATTAAATATCGACTAATGGAGGTGCGCAAACTAACTAACAAATTAATTACTTATTTTAAGCAAGAACCTTTTAAGCCTTTCAAATAAGAAGTACTGAAAAGCTAAATTTAAATATCTTTCAAAGATCAGAGGTTTTAAAATTCGAAATATTTATAGTTTTTCATAGGTTGGTAGATGTCACATATCTTAAATAAATATTAATCTAAAAGAAACGCTCTAAACAATCTTCAACATCAAGTAAAAATAATGTTAAAAAGGGGTATTTTTAAAACTTTTAGATAATAGTTAAAATTAAAGTTAGAATTGGGGATCAATACTTCAAATAAACTCCAAAAGTAGTTTTCAAACCAAAAAAAGTGCCAAATTCAAAGTTTACTTAAAATTTCATATAGAGGCAAATGTAGACTCATAACAAAACTAAGTGAAATACTTAAATGATATAAACTGTCTCTGAAAGACAAAAGTATTTTTTTGCTGTACTTTGCAAAATCATCACACAATTTATTGTTAAGGGATATGTTGCGTGTTGCCTAAGCTTTTAGGATTTTTAAGGATTCATATTTTGACAACCTTTTGTGATGGAAAAGTGAGCTTAGAATTAAGAACAACCCTTATCTTCTACAAAAGTATTATTTTGTTTTTGTGACAAAAAATACGTGTTTTCTTAGGAGTTAAAGTGTCAACTTTAGTGTCTATCCTAAAATATAAAGAGCTACGATTTCTTCCGGAAGATCAAACCCAAACATATTTCCTAATCTCAGGAACTACTGGTCCCATTTGAAAAATTCTTTCAGCGAAAGTAAGCCAACTTATTAACTCTAAAAAATATCACTATAAGAATAACACGTGCAGTACCAATAAAGTAAGTTTCAAAATAGGGTATAGTTTTCCTTTTTGAGAGCTTATACTGCTGCGTAAGATAATTTTAAAAACCATGCCAGTAACGCCACAAGTCGAATCTAGTGTATTTTAAATTTGTAAAATAAGCTAAAAATTACTTTTAAAATTTTGAAAAACTTATGTTTCAACCTTAAATTTCATTGAAGACTTCATTCTTTAGATTTCTAATTGCGAGTGATCTAAATGCCAGCTATAACCATGCAAGTTATTTTAATTACTTTATAGTGAGTTGCAATATATTTCAATCACACCACACGAGTGGCAGATTTGTCACTGCATAACATCCAAGTCGTCGCATAAAATTCGCGCTTCTGATATACAATTTCTATGTCACACCAATCTACATATATAAAAAAAAGACTATGATTAAAAAACTATTTTCCCATAGAGAGGTGCAACAATAAACATATACATAAGTTGCATGCAACGAGCTGTGCAAGCGCAACAGTGAGTGACTTTGAATTAATTAACATTTGAATCAAGTCTGAACTCTGGAGCGCGGAGATTCAAGAATCAAGAGTGATGGCGATGAAGCTTTGCATTCTTTAAAATGTGCTTATGCTAGGTCTAGGTATTATAAAGTAAGACACCTTTGATCGCGTGCAGCAATAACAACAACTTCTGTGCTCTTTGTCGTCCTCAGCAGTATATGTATATAATGTTTACCTGACGCCAGGGGTGGCCTCTGCGACGATTATTGTAATAGATAGATGTCTTGGATCTAGGATAGCTGGTTATAGGTTATGAATATATCTCAATTGAAGTTCTGTAACAAATTCTTTCAAAACCTTAAGACGTGTGAATCCGAAGATCATTCATCCCAAAGTAGGTAAAGCCATACATATACTTGGCACCCGCCGCCGCCGCTCCGCTGCGCCGCCACTTCTGTATTATAATATTGGTTCAAGGAAGCCTCAGCAATTTGTAGTTTCCGAAGTTATTGTTGTCGTAAAATATAGTTTTTGTTTTTATTTATTTTTTGTGTCATGATTTTATACTCTTTGGGTGAATGGGAATTTTTGTGTGACGGGTGGTAAATTGTGCTGTATCCGCAAAATAATAAAAAAAAACAACAACAAAAGATTGAGTGCTAATTGAGCAGTTGAGTTATGAAATTGTGGGTGGTAATTGACAGTTCTGATGGTGGTTGTTTATGGTTATTTTGGAATTATAGGTCAACATAAAGTAATGAACGACACTTTTTGTTGCCTTAAAGTAGGTTTTAAGTTTGAATCATTGTGATTGTTTTTCCTATTTAAGGTTTTCAACATTACCATCACTTTTAAGTCTAAAGAACAAAGAAAAAGATTTATAGGCACAACGTCAACATATGTAATTTACAACTACCTACAATATAATACTTACATTCTACTTCAATTATATGATTTTGAAACAAAATTTATTCGATTTAAAAATGTCAACGCTTTTCGTAATTTTGCGTAATAACATTTGAAAGGAGGGTTTTAGATAGTGCTTATTTCACATGCTACTTCTTGCAAACCCTATTTGGGCCAATAAGTCTTTTAAACTTTAATGTACAAGTTTTGTTTTTGATTAGTTCAACAGTGAACAATTTACTTTCTCTACTAACAAAATTGCTACTTCCGCCTTTTCATCTTAAAAATATGTTACATATTCTTTTAATGATAAATACGAATAAGATATTTTATTCATCAATGGCTATTTATTTTTTTGTATAAATTTTAACAATATTTCATATATTAACCAATGTCACTGGTTCAAAAAATTACATTTTTTTGTTGCACAAATAAAACAGTACTTTTTTAAAGGATTACGATGGCCTTAATTCATCAGGTTTTTAAAATATGCCTCTTTAAAAATGATACAAAAAACTGGTCTTTAAACCTAGGTTAATACTCAAAATATCTCTTAACAATAAATTGTATGATGATTTTGGAAGGTATTTGTTCTTTTAGATAACATTTCAATGCCATTTTAGTTTATTACTGGAAATTGTTATTAGTTTTGAGTTTTTATTTGGATCTATATGAAGTTTCGAGAAAAATTTAAATTTAAATTTGTGTGCTGATATAGAGTCCTAATTCTAGTTTTAACTACATATTTGCTCAACTTTTAAAAATATCCGTTTTTAACATTATTTTATATTTTGTAATATATTTCAAATATTTGATGTAATATAATTGTTTAGACAACATAGATTCTTTACAAAAACCAAACTTTCAAAACGGTTTGCATTTTTTTGATAAAACCATTTTAGCAAAAATGGTTTAGCGTTTTTTATAGATTTTTGTGAGACAAACCGAAATCTAATAACTTTTGAAGTTTTTTTCAAATATTATATTATGAAATAATATTTGTAAATATTTCAAGCGAATATTATATTATGAAATAATATTTGTAAATATTTCAAGCGAATATTGAAAAAAAAGTTTTTATAGATTTAAAAAACCATCACCGATTTTCATTAACAAAAAAGCTATTTCATAAATTTTGATAGCCTCTTACGTGTTTTGAATTTTAAAAAATGATATCTCTAAAACCTGACATGATACATTCATTTTGAAGAAGAAAACTTTGTCCGCGTATTGATTAATATTAAAACTACTCAAAACACTGTTTGAAAATATTTCTATTTCTATTCATTAGAAGATCGAGTTGCCAATAAATTGAATTAAATTTAGTTAATGAACGAGTTAATAAAGGTTCATTAGATCCACAGTTTATCAACGTCTCTGTTTCCAAGATTTCTCTCTTTGAGATTGAAAGGCACTCAATAACTCTGGTGAATTTATCCTATTTTTTTTTTAAAGAAAAGAATTTCTGTACTATTGTATAAAGTTTTGAGATCAATCAAGACGTGCCGTATAAGAGGATAAATCTTACAGGAAATTTTAATTCCTCAAGGCAAATCCTGTGAACATAAATTGTATATTCTTGATTCTTTTATAAGAATTTATTTCAATAAATGTGAGAATATAAAACAGAATACAACTAAGAAAGTATAAATTGCCTTGAACTATAACTAATCTTAAAAACAATACTATGCGCGTCTTTAAATTTACAGCACTACATATCATATGTCCTTTTAAAAATCCTTATAATCAAAATTGGTGGAAATTTGATAGTATGTATATTCATTTTAACCGGTCTGCAAATACAACAAAATTTGTTGATTCTAAATGTGAAAAGATGCAAAATTAAGGTCCCCAGATGACTACCTTGCGGAATACCATCTATACAAAAAACAACAATCTAAATTCGATTAAATGAATAAGATTTCAACTATTTGAGAGAACTTAGATTAATACTCAATTAATCTAATTTTTAAATGATAAGTCTGTAACAATTAAGGCTTTTGTAAAATCCTGCAAAAAAGACTTTCATAAAATAATTAACAGTTTTGGTAAAGCTTATACACTGCTCTCTTATTATAAATTTAATTTAAAATACACAAAAACAAAATATTTTTTTAACTATAGGGACAAACTTTCAACGATATCTACATTTAATAGTTATAGAAAATTTGACTACAACACTAATCAGTAACAGTTGAATCAGACTTATTTTTGAAAAAGTAAGGCCAAATCACACCGCTAGCAACAAACAGTGAAACATTAAGGATGGAAAGCTTTTCAGGAATCTTTCTTGGATTTTTTGAGATCCTTTAACTGCGTTTCAATACTTAAGACATTTTTTTTATAAAAATCTGGATCACATTGATACATTTCAAGGAAAGAAATAGCAAATGTACATGAATATTGCTAGTGGTTAAACGAATTGAATTCTTGCGTTAACTGAACTCAAAGTTTTGATACAAAATACGGTGCTTTTTCGCGTTTTGAATACATTATTTCAAAGATTAACGAGAAATTAACAAACTTGTGTTTTCGTGAATATAAAGGACAACAGCAGCAATGCCCCAACATTTTCATCATTTTCACTAAAAAACAGATAACAGTCGTGAAAGAGGCAGCTGCTGGAATAACCTATATTTGTAAAAACTTAAATTTCCACTTGGGGAGCATGAAAAAAACATTTTCAAATTTCACCATATATGGTAATCAAGATTCAACAATATTTCACTAAACACCACATGCTTTTTGTGAGTTAACTTTTAAAACATATACATTTGCTTCCAAAATAAGAAATTTTATAATTCAGTTTAGTCTAAATAAATTAAAAATATGCATCTCATAAAATTATAAGTAAAAACCTACATTTATAAGTAGTCTGCCTTGGAAGCCATAAATTTTGTTATTAAATCAATTTAAAAAAAAAACAGCAACATCATTTATAACCATAATGTTAGCCAACTGTTTATTAAAAACTTATGCAATTTATATATTTTGCAAAACAAGAAATTGGTTCTATCAATAAAACCAAAATTGAAAACAAAATTATCCCTAGCTACTCGTATACTTATATTTTTATCGGTTAAATGTTGTTGATTCATGTTCTTCTGCATTCTTTTCCATCACTTAACAGAAAAAGCGTGGGTGCTATTACTTACCCCTGATGTATCTCATATCCCGTGTTTACATTTAATTGATAAAGCTACGAGAATATAGCTAATTGAGATAAAGATGATTCAATTCAATTATACTAACGTTAATTTTTCACACCCAAAAAAACATAAACAATCCGGTTTATGAGTCAAGAATTTTGTATCTTTTTAAGAATCATATTTCGCACTGGATTTTATGAGTAAAATGTTTTAAAAATAATTTGTTCAACATTTTATGCATAACTAAAGATACGAGTATATCCAATGTGGACTGAAATAACAAGATTATTACCTAAGAATAAATACCTACCCATAGCTAGGTGTACTGAAAGAAGATAAACAAACTCTCAAGAGAGAAGGCCAAAGGTCTTCGTAATAGACACTGCACCGACTGACAGAACGACTGCAACGACGACCGAAGGCGCAGACAGCGACATCTACAAAATCAAACCTGACCAGATGCGTCGTTTGTGAGGAATCAAAAATGTTGTAAATATATAGATCTGGTCTTTGAGTCAAACTGTAAGCCATCGACAACGACGCGACGTGACTCGACCATAACAAGCCCGGTTTTTGAAAAGTTACGTAGTGAAGATCGAAGATTGAACCCACCTCAAATGGCGCTCAACTTGAATTGTCTGAATGTGGTGACTGGTGACCCATCCAATATAAGGAAACTAATAGTCGGCACATTAGTCAGAGCCAAACTATAAAGAGACTCGCATATCTTTCAGACTATTTGATTCCTTATATGGTGGTCAGTTTGTTCATCATTAGATGAAGATGCAGTCGGTATCGGTACCTGAAGATGGAGACGAGACTCGAAACAGCACACCTCTTGTTCGCATCACAGTTACGGGCTTCAGAAAGAACCATGAACTTTAATTATAAATGCCCAACACAAAACATTCCACTTTATAGGGTGGTTTTTTCTGGGAGATAAATTCACCCAACTATAGACTTAGATAGGTATCGGCTTTCACTGTAGCTTCTCTGTTATAGATTCGTTTTATGCAGTTAGATAATTCTTCTTACCTAACCTTCTACTTCTACTATTAGATAAATATCGCAGATGTTGGACATGACCTTTGTTGTATTGCAGCAACTCTAATAGACGTAAAGCTGCTAGATAAATATTTATTAAGATGTTTAGAAACTGAAAAAAATACAATAGCGTCAATTTAATTTTTAAGGGGCAAAAAGATTTTGTTACTAAAGGGTATTACTTATTTCAGGCTAAGAGTGTTCACAAATATAATTAGTTTCAAATGAAAAGTGATGTTTAGCTTCTAATATGTGTGGAAAATATTTCAAAATGGTTCATGGGAAAGCTGAGATATGTGAACTTAAAGTTTAAAGGAAGATTAGCATCTTCCCAAATCTATTGAAATATTTAGGTGTATATTTTAAAACAAGTTATTTTTATCTTGAGTAGTCTATTGCTGCCACAAAAATACGCCAGTTCTACAAATCTGTTCTGGAACGTAGTCTGCAAAGCACAGGGATTTATAGACGTATTAAAGCAGCATTCCCAGCTTTTGAATTCGCGTCATGTGGATGATGCTATTGGAAGACAAACAAGCATGAGATCAGTAAATAAAAACCCAGTCCAAGCGCCAAATACTTAAGAGGTTAAGTAAGCCACCGCCTGCTAAGATAACTTACCTCCGAAACTCATCAAATTTGGCGGTGATATACTGGTAAGGTTCATGCACCAGTTCATTAATTAAATGTCGGAAGAGGAAAGTATTTCCGACGACTGGTCAAATAGTTTAATAAGCCCAATCCAGAAAAATAGCAATCCTGTGTTCTGCAAAAATTATAGAGGTATTTTCCCTCTTAATGTTGCTACAAGATCATTTTAACGTTCTATGTGAACGGCTTAAACATTTCTGCAACACTACCAAATATACACATAAATACAAACCCTGGAAAAGATGACAAATTTCAAATCGATACATTATATTTTCATAGACTTCAAAGCTGCGATGTCGGAACTTGCCATCAGGAAAAAACTGATCCAGTTAAGAAACATGAAGTTGCAAAATGCGCCTTGAAACTTGTAAATGCGTAACAGCTTTCCCAGCTATTCCATGTACAGGGTGAAAATGCGCTGTCATGCGATTTTTTCAACCAAGTCCGGGAGCAGATAGTGCCTAAGGGTGTTGTTAATCTGGCAGGCTCTGCCCCTAAAAATGCGATGATGTTGGACATCGAAATCATCGGAAACTCCTGATGAGACGTTCCAAAATCATGTACCGCTATCGATGATCAGGAGAAACCCTTTGCTCTTAAAGTGAATAAAGACAAAACAAAGCTTCATCTGTGCAACGCCCAGGAGAAAACGTTACTGTTGGTAGCAGTGATCCCGAAGTACTCAAGAAGTTTCCCTAACTTGGAAAAAATATCAATTCCACCAAGAGCACGTTAGTGGAAATCCGACCAAGAATTACCTTAGCGAACAGCTATTACCTTGGCTAAGCAATTGGGTTCAAAACTCTTTTCTCGACGGAGAAAGTGAACACTATATAAACTCAAATTTAACCGTGAAGCATTCTTAAGAAAAAGGTAGTAATTTGTAAGGCGATAAGAAAGGTGAAAGAATGGGGCATGTCTTACTTTCCGTGGATTAGTATATAAATGCAAATCTTTTCTAAAAGAAATGCTGAGTCTATGGTCCTTACCAAAAGTTGATGTGGATAAAGGATATCACCGACTTCGCTGCTTTGCCAATTAATAAATTTTAAACTATTTTCATAAGGTGGTAAGAAAAGATTATCACCCCAATAAAGACCGCAGAGTGCAAATCGAAAAAATCTGTGTTGCGCAGATCCAATTCTCTGACAGTAAGAGTATTGATGGAGACACCAGATTTTAAGAAGAGGTCTGACGAGAGATGTAGTGATATAGAGATTCCAGAATTCTTTAGACTTTGGTTTCTTAATGAAATGGTCAAAATGGGCTCGAAATTGAAAGCCTAACTGAGTGTCGCAAACAACTTCTAGCCTGCGAATATAACAAACGGAATTAATGGTAACATCGTGCATTTCAGGAGGGAGATTTGATCTCTTACGGCTACGGGTGAATGTTATGAATGGGCACCAAGTACGAAATGAGTCAAGATCACTTTGGAGTACGATAAAGTCAGAAAGAGCAGTAATAACATTTAATATTTTCATGTCATCACCTGAAATAAAGTTAGTTGAGTTATCAATGATATTAATAATGTCGTTGATAATTTAGACAAATATCAAGGGACCAACGTGGCTCCCTTGAGGAACTACTGAGTTTGCAAAAATGGGACCGGAGATTGAGAACCTGAAAAGAACTCTACATATATATTGGCGGTTCTCTAGGTATAATCTAAGCCATCCAATGAAAAAGGGAAGTAAATTAAGTAATGACGTCCACTTCGTTTCCTTTCACCTAATCATTTAAAGTTTTAGTTGTAGTAGATCTTCTTCTGTTTTAAGAAGAAAAAATAAGTCTACAATGAAATTAGCGCGAGTCACAAAAAAAGAAATTATATTTTCAAAGCTTTGATAAATGTATAGACAAAATAGTGCTTGCTTACATTGTTTGATAGGTAGCACACTTTGATTAATATTGAAGGTCAACTATCCGGGCCAAGAAAGAAAAGTCATAAGAATCTATTTTATTCGTAGCAATTTTGATTAGTATACAGTTTAAAAAGTAATGAAATGGAAGAATACAGACATTTACCAAAACCACTTTTTAGCCCCAATGAACATAGATTTGACAATCCGAATTCAAGCAAGTACCAGTTCTATATGGAAAATTGCAAATGAAAATAAATTAAATAAAAATTGCATGAGTTGAGCACACTGACCAAGTTCTTATAGACGTTTACCTAACCTAACCATCTATAAACTTTTAAAGCCTTCTATAGCAAGTTTTGTAACTATAGGTAAGTGCAATATAAGATCTCTGTCTCGAGGTGGAGTTGTTTATTTATTTAATTTAATTTATCTTTTTGCTGTTGGTGATGTGGTGTAATTTTCTTCAGCTTGTAGCACATTCAAAAACAACCCACCAACGAGCTGTACTATAATTTAACTTGTAATGTCACCAATTTTTATTTAATTTTTCAAACAAATACAAAAAAGAAGAAATATACAAATTAATACAAATTTTCTGAAATTCCCACGCATTTTGCAAGGTGATTCATTTAATAATGTGGGACTCATTTTATATTAATTTTTAAAGATAACTTTGGTTTATTTTTATTTGATGACGATGGTTATGGCTGAAAAATTCATAAGTAGGAGTTCCGAAATCGAAATGGTTGACTGACTTAAGTAGGTGGTCTTTTATACATAAGTTTAAATATTTTGGACGAATTTTTGAACCTGGGAAGAATGTCATTGTTAAATGTTTTGTGTGAATATCTGATACATCTGGCAAAGGCTTTATTTTGTAAAATGGGGTTAGTGGTTCAATGATGATGATGAGGAATGATGTGGAAATTACTTAAAAGGATTTAGTAGGGTAATAAAGGTTAAAATTTGGGTTAAGGACCCCAAAGAAAACACTCTTTATTTTAATGGTAATGATTTAAATTCATTTTTATATGTGTGAAAATGTCCATACTTTGCATGCTGCGACGATTTGCACCCTATTCGTCATTAAGTCAGTGTTGTGGTTTTGGTACTTTGTATTGTTAATTTGTATTTGTCTAATTATTACTGTTTTGTTTTTGTATACAATTTTAAATGAGAATCGTGAGGTCACGACTTATTCTGGTGGAATAAGTTAATAAGAAAGTGATTTGGAGGTTAATATCGTTTATCAATTTTTCAATAGCAAATTGTTTAGTTTTGTGTTTTTAAAAATGTAGGTGCCAGTGAAGTGAGTAAGTGTACCTGACGATGAACTCTTAATAATATAGATGGAATGTTTTTATTGTTTTTGGTTGGCTTGTTTTGCCTTTTTTAGTATTCTTAATTCCATAAATATATTTATAGGTAGCTGAATAAAATTAATTACAAATCCACTATACATTCTGAGACTGAGAACTATTATCTAAGTGAAAAAACTCCTTATATTGAATTGTATATTGCCAAGTTATTTAAGATAAATTTACCTTTATAGTTGCTACAAACAACATTTTGTGATGCATTTTTGAATAGGTTTATATCACTATATTAATTCGTGAGTAAGTCACCCTTTCACCCTGGCCCAATTTTAACAAATAGAGTGTCAAAAGCAAAAATTTGCCTGTAAAATATGCAAATGATATTGTAATTGAATATACATTTATAATTAGTTGCAAAAATTAACTTTTTATTTTAATACAAATATAAAATACTGGGAAACTAATATATATATGAAAAAAATGGTTCGTGTATTTGAACGAACTAATCGAATGCACAAACCATTTATTTCGATAAGTTAGTTTCCCGCTATTTTACATTTTTGGAACGAGATAAACGCACATCTCAGCCCATGCAGTATAGTTGCTAAAACACTTAAAGCTCTCGATATTTACAAATTCACTGGCCCGGAAAGCATTTCTGCTAGTGTTTTAGCGATGGGTTCTTTATACTGTCAAAATAACTGCGTCCTACTTTTCTACAGGTCTCCTTCCGAACAATGGATGGAAACAGTATGTTTTCAGCCTATACCTAAATAAGGTGACATCCTACCCTTCTAACTAATGTCCAATTGCACTTAAGTCAATTGTTTCCAAGGTCATGGAAATGCTGATTAATTTTAAGCTTAAGAAATACCTCGAAGAAAGCTGATTAATTTTCAGCTTAAGAAATACTTGTTCCTCACAGCTTTTTTTAATCGTTTTTAGATTCTAAAACTTGTCCTTCTGTAATTTTTGGTCTTGACAGCATTGTCCAATGGGTAATCAAAAACTTTGTCGAACTTAATGCACCAAAAACTCAATGCTGTCTATTGTCGAAAAAGCGTTGCGTTCTCCCAATACCACTATCTATCCATTATTGATGGTCTTGCATCATGGAAACTGAACAGCTTTCAGTTTTATGTTTGTCCATTACAAACCATCAAATGTGGAGTGATCATATATTTGACATAGCCAAAAATGCTGTTGAGTGTTTAAGTTTTCTCCGAAAGTGCAAGAAGTTTTGATCTGACGACAATTTACAATGCTTTTATTCGTCCAAAACTCGAGTATTATTCTTATATTTAAGCTGGTGCCTCAATTACTTTTTTCAATATTTTGAATGTAATAAAAAAAAAGAGCTTTAAAATGATAGGTGATCATTCTATTACCGAGACATTTGCATATTGTTTTATCGATATCTTCAAACAAAATGCTTTTGTAGAATAGTTAGTTAAATTTGTTCCTTAAATCAATTCTTCTGTAATATCCGTACACACTCAAGACCGTTCACACTTAAGACCAATTTCGGATATACTATTTAGTAAAGAGATTCTTTTTATAGCCGCACTACACGAATGTGGAATTTTTTACCAGGCTCAATATTTGCCACTCATTACAAGTTGAGACATTCAATACCAATGTGCATTCGTTTCTCCTTTTTTCATCCTTTCCTTTCCTAAGGGTATTCATAACTTCTTGAGTGCGCGCACTTTGCACAAAAACGATTTATTCAAAGACTAATTTACTAGTGATTATCAACCTCAATACTATCTTAGCTATGAATTTTGCTGATTTGGTATTAATAAATATAAAATTTTACTTATATTTATATATTTTTCAGGTTATTGCTGAATGCTTAGCTTGAGAACTCTTGAGTTATCGTAAACTGACAGAATTGTATCTCAAAAACTTGATAAAAAGAATTGGTCTACGGTTTCTAACGTGGTAGTATGTCTGGAATAAATTTAAAAAGTAGAACATTTCAAAGCATTTTGAACTAGAATCTAGAATTTCAAAATTTGCAAGTAAAATATTTATTACTCATAATATGTTACCACAAATATAAGGGAATTTAAAAAAAAAAGCTCTTAAGTCTAAATTCAAAAGTGTTTCTTCATCTTAGAAAATAAGGTTTTTAATAGTACAAACTTGAATTACTAAACAATTAGAAAAGTCGTGTTAATTTTTTTTTGTTTTAGTCCATTTTTTAACCATCAGTTACTAATTTTAAAATTGCTTTCTAACTTTTAACTAGTTTTTGTTTTTTAACTGCGTTGGCGTGCTCAAAATTTGAAGTGTCCCCAATATTTTTTTATTAACACCTTTGAACCTTTGATAATATTTTATGTACAAACATAAATAGTTGGGGTGAATGTCATTTATGTGGAACGACAATTTTAATTTGATTAAAAACGAATGGAATTTTGTGTATAGATTTGATGCCCCGAAGATAGACAAGCATCAGAAGGTATGTCAATCATAATCGCGCATGTGGGAGATCAAAATCAATATGATTGATCATCAAGGTGTGCATCATCATCATTATCAAAAGAAGAGAATTTAAGAAATTGAGTTTTTTTTTAAAGCTTTGCTTCAATTTGTTCTTTACGGATTTTATTATTTATATATTCTTGCGCTAAATTTTTCTTACGTAATTTGCAAGTCATTTAAGTTGCAGTAAGACCTGCACGATTATATTCAGTAATTTTTTTTTGATATTTAATTGGTACTTATATCAATGAAAAGATCAATTTTACAACAAACCAAGTAAGTTCTTAAGAAGTTGTTGGTTCTCACTGATGAGAGGTGTTAAAGTGATACCAATTAAATTTGATAATTGAAAAGAAAAAAGTACTATTAGCAAAGGGAAAATATATCAGCCACCATATAATTTCCATAAGATGTTTCATTATTAATGCGCACAGTTGAGTCAGAATGTCGTTCACGGCTACACTAGCAATGAATGGTCAGTTATTCTTGAACGATGCCCAAGGTTTTAACTCTTCACATCACAGATTTGTCCAAATAGCTTAAATTGTCCACCAGTTTCGCGACTAAACGGAAGTGCTTCTGTTTTGGGATGATTCACAATATTGTAAATTTTTAACAATTTCAATACTATCTTGAAGTTTTGTATCGCTCGACTTTTAGTAATGACGTAGTTTTACTTATCAAATATCAAAAGTTGACATTTCTATATGTGACAGTTGCCTAATAGCAAATTATTCAAAATGAAACCTTTTATTGGAAAACTAAATAAAGACTTAAACGGCTTAAAACGACTTGTATAAGTTGAATAAATCTTTTTATCTTATGTCTTGCATCAGGAAATTATCTATAAATTTAATTTTTGTTTTCTGGGTTCATATAAGCATTAATTTCTTGTCGGAAAGTCGACTTGTATATGGCTTACAAATGAACTCTGTGGTATAGGTCATCAAGTTGATGGTCAACTTGTTATAATTTCTTCCTGGAACTTTCATGAGCCTTATGGCGGCACTTACTATAATTATTTACTTAAATTCTTGCATAATTATATTAAAATTAAAATAAATTGATTAAAATCAAACTACGTACAGCTTTTTTCGTACACATTTCAATATTAGCATTATTTTCAAATAAATTTTATCAACATAAAACGCATCTAAATAAACACAAAAATACACTTACAGACATATATATTATATAATTATATTGATTTTTGAATAACAAATTACTATATCAGTTGTGTATTGAACTAGCAGACTTATTGGCACGTGTCATTACAACAACAACAATAAGAACAACAACAATCGTTTTTACAAAGCCATTGATCACGATTAAGCCGCATCCCAGAGCTTAACTTTAGCTTCAAGCTCAACTGGACAGTAAATAACTTATACAATCATTTATTTGTAAGTAACAGAGATGAACTGATGATGGCAACGCAACTTTATAAACAAGTCAAGGCACTACGTGTTACTCTCCACAAGCCGATGATTATGCCTTTGTAAATTGTCATCTTAACGTTGAATTTATAGACAACTTATTCAAAACCCCATATTGCAAGACTGAAGCTCAAGTCAAAGGAATAATTGTATACGGGTACCAGCATAGGAGTTCGAGTATACTCCTATACTCAAAACCTAACAAGGAAATCGAAAAAATTACACTAATCGTGTGTCGAACTTTTACCGACTGGGAAAATTTCCTAATTTTGTACCGCGTCTTGTATCATCAGCCCAAGAAATTGGTAAGTGGGACATTTCATGAACAATTGTTGACGCCACCACCACCGCTGGCCACCGACATAAGACACAATATCAACATAATTCATAGTAACCCAACAACACAACATACAACAATCAAAAACATTATTCTTTGTTGTTGATTTGTGTATAAGATACAAAACTCCCTTTGTCGGAAGCCGGGTCTTGATTTCTTGTTGATTGCCAACAATTTTGTTTGTTTGTTTTTTTTTTTTTATTTTTGCTAAGAATTCCAGTCAATTATTCAAATGATAATTGCAACTCATAGTGTCGTTAATTATATACTATACACGATAGTACTACAATTCAGACATAACTCTGTGTCAATGAAGTGATAGAGATAAAATGTATTTGTTTACTCCGCCTTGAAGGCACTTCAATTCTTAAGGGACTCTCTTATAATTCAGCAACAAAAGTCTGCTGTTTATTGTACGAGTATGTATTTTTTGTTTACAGCTTTAAAGATAGATAGTTTCGTACAAAGAAAGGGTGTAACTTTATAGATACAAACAATAATTAAATAAAAGTGTCATTAATTTCTGTGGGAGTTTCTTTTTATATCTACTTAAATTCACTTAATAGAAAAATTTTTATTCATTTTTAATTGTTTCGAGATAAAGATTGTTGTGGAGGCTCTTTTTTTAATAGTTTAAAATTATTTGACCTTTATTTTTTTGATTTTATACAGAAGTGAACTTATATCTTACTATATTCATCTTTAAGAATTGATGAGTATTGCCCAAGCTTTTTTTTATATTTAAAAGTAACGAACCAAAGAGTAAAGCTACTCATAACGGCTTTATTGGTTTACAAATAAGATAAGATATATCTTATACAATAAAATAACAAATTGCAGTGTAAAGGAAATGGCTTTATAGACTAGACAATGTCTTAAGGTTACTGACAAGGTTATCTAAGGTTGAAAATTGATTTGGACTTTATTAAGCAACCAAAATGGACTATTATAATTTATAAACAGAAAGCTAAAATGTTTGGTTTTGCTATCAGTAAATACTTCTCAAAATAAAAGTGGTTGTAATACTGACCAACATTCTTGAACCTCAATTGTATAAGACATAAGGGATATTTGGTTGTAATAGAGACTTTAATGTTTCACTCAGGTGATAATGGACATTCATCATCAAAGGTGATTGAATCCGTTTTTAAAGTTTACATTGAAACATTGGCAAGAGCATTGTTTATCTCAACACGGTCAAAAAATGTCATCGCACAAAGTAAACGCTGAAGCTTCTAACCATCTCAATTTTTTCGCTAATGACCCTCTGCTTTTCATATTCGTTTATAGATCCTAATTTCAAAGAATTGCATGTTTAAGTACTACAAGTGACATTGCTCTCGCTGGCCCCTCTTAATATGCTCGTATTCGTGAATTAACTGGTGGCTAAAAGCGCATTACGTCTTTGACGGTGTTATAAGTGGAAAAGGGTCTCCTCTGGTCACAGGAACATCATTGAAACTCAGATATACTTTTTAAAGACGTACATATGTACATATGTAGATTTCATCCCAGTAGCACAATGGATTGAATTGAAACTAGGGTCATACAAATAAATTATGTATTTGTCTTTACAGATGGGTTCACAAGAAGGTAGGAGTAGGGTTTGTTATCTTTTCATGTAATCTTCCACTTGAAAGATGAATAAAGCTTTACTGCAGTGTTTTTTCAAGCAAAAGTATTGTTGAAGGCGCTAAGGATCTTCTTTCCCATAATTTGAAATACAAATGCAAAATTATCGACAGTCACAAAGTCAAGACCGGTTCAGCACTATCAAAGGGAGCTTCACTAACTGAACAACGCCAACATGGTTACCCTCTGTTGGCCCAAAACAAATTGATCAATAGAGCAGGTAAATGAACAAATCGACCAAAGTTTAATTGAGATCGAAAACAGCAGGAAAGCAATGTTTCCAAAGGTAAAACAAAATTCCTTTTGCAACTAGGTATACCTCAGCTGTCCTTACTTACATACCTACTACCTAGGTATCCTAGGTAAGGGGTTACAATTTAATGGGAACCTTAATGAATATAATTGGTATCAGCTCATCTGATTTATGTAGAGGATGTGGGAACAAGGAGACGGAATAAAATAAATTTCACTTTCTATGCGAATGCCCAAGCTTATCCGAAAGAAATATGACAATATTAAGAAATTGCTTTTTGGATAACTTATGCCAATTTGTTATCCTTTCTTGTCTGGCTACAATTTATAAAGCTTTTAGTTTTCTTAACAACGAGTATGATTCCCATATTTTGGCTGCTGTCTCAAAAACGAACTTAAATCTTTGGATACAATTGAAAAAGAGAACTCTTAAAATAGGAGATCGTTTTTTCAATAAGGCATTTGCTACTATTGAACAACGATGCAAGGTATCATGTCTATCATATTTTTATTGATACTTTCATAGACAATGCTGTAAATTGCTCTGTAATACCCATACTTCAAAGAATGCTCTTCAGTTTACTCTTGTTTTCTACTTCAGACTTACTTTAAGTACAGGGATTCTGTCTTTAGCCACTTTCGACGGATGTGGAATGTTTTACCAGACTCCACTTTTCCGACAGATTTTACTGTGCAGACATTTAAAACTAATGTGCATTGGTATCCCTATAATTGCTAGTACTTGGTCTAATCATTATTAGGGCATTCATAACCCCTTTAGTGAGAGCACAATATAAACAAAATATATGATCATTTTAACGAATTTTTAAATTGATTCAAAATGAAAAATCACACGAGCAGAAGAGCATTTTAAGACTTTATGCAAAATTTTCGAAAACGAATTACGATGGAAAGAGGGCCAACTTAAGACTTTCATAACCTATGTTAGTTTTCTTTTCAAGGAACATTTCAAATTCATCTAAAATTCAGGATTCTTTCTACACGTCTCTTTCAACTTTTTTTCGACGCATTAATTATTATCCTGTCCTCTTTGAAACTCACACAGATGATTATTAAGTGTTTCCCAAAGTAGAAGGTGTATATCAATATAGCCAGTGAACTCAAAGCCAACATAACCTCTGTGTAATCGCTCAAACTAAGAGATCTTTATATTCATAACTTCAATACCATTAATAAAAACCATACCCTGTAATGCATAAAAGAAAAATTAAGCATCTCGAAATCGCACCACCCAACGAACGCCACTGCGTAACAACTTTAACGATTTCTTATTCATAATTATTATATCATTGATACACCTCTCAATTAAAACAGCAACACAACAAAAGAAACTCTTTGATGTCTATAACACAACCTTAATACATTACTCCACCCTCTCCAAGCATTGGGAATCCCCTTATAACGATACTCTTTTGGGTCAATGTATGTTTTCAATTTATTACAAAATTATACATTTTAATTAAGCTTCTGTATTGACACATCAATCACTATTCAATTTATTCATGCTCAAGCATCATTACAAACTATTTATTTACTTTCTAAACAAAAGAGCTGATGCACAAACTCTTTTTTTTTAATTCTTCTTTCTTTCTTAAATCATCGTGCATGGAAATATAAACCATTTAATTATGTTTTTCCATAAAATATTTCACCATGAACTTCTGTGTAATTGATAGTTTAATACATTTGAAAGCTGCATTACATCGTTTCGACGTAACTTTTGATTAAACTGATAATGACAATCATATCATGTTGCATTAATTTCAACACAGAAAAGGTCTATCTCGCTGATAGGTATAAGTACTATGGAACATCTAAATTACTGAAATATCAACAAGACGTTATTATAAAAATGTATAGGCAATCCCTTTCACCTTCATTTTCATCATGTTACGCCTTGGCCTCAATTACTAACATTTTTTTGGTATTTAGCAATTTTTGTATTGTTTTTAGTTTTTGTATTTTGCCATTCAGATCCTCATAATGACATAAAGCAATTTATTTAAAAATTTCGAATTGAATGCAAAAATCGAATCTGATCTATAAAAACAAAAAAATGAAATGTCAGAATTCCATATTAATGGTGAATGAGAAAGTCATGCTTTATTTCATTTTGTTTTGTTTTGGTTTTTCGAGAAACACTATTAATCCTTCTGACACTTCAAGACAATATTGGCAAATGCTTTGAACCAGTTTACCCAAAATGGAAGCTAATAGTAAAAATAAGCAGAATACAGAAACCAAACCAAGCCACAAAGCAGATCACAAAATAAACAAACTTTAACAAAAGGTCAACAAACGAAGCGGAACAACAATAAACCCGACAAAAACATTGTGTCTCGTATACTCTCGTATACGGAACGAACCCCCCACAACAAGTTGAGCTTTTTGTTGTATGGGAAGAACTTCAAGAGAAATAAATTTAAAAAACAAAAAGAAAAAGAATTTCAATTGAAAGCGAAAGCAAAAGCAAAAGCAAATTACAGAACAAAAAGTCTGGTTCCGACCAAGTCTCCCGGTTTATGGTATTTTAATAGAGAATCTTGGTGCATAGCGTCACTGAGAAGATAGGCTAGGTTTAGATGACGATGGCAAGGGGCAAGAAAAGTGTATCTGTCTAAAGCGATACCCATATTCCACTTGTTTCTGCCTTCAAATTAAAAGAAGAAAAACGAATAATATGTACATTGGGTAAATAAGAAATATCAACTACCGATAGATTTTTGCAAACTTTTTACAGGGTTGCCACCCCTAAGAATTATTATTAGTAACATTTAAAATTATTGTCTGATTTAGTTGGATCATTATAAATGTGTTCCATTTGAATTTGAGACCCTTAACAAACAGCTGATCGAAAATAAAAAAAAGGAGTAGTACGCTTTCTTATCGTTCAACAATATTTCAAACGGGATTGAAGTTTATAGCGGTCACATTCTTTTGCTTCTTTTATAGTAACAGAAAGTGACAGCTGTCAAATTATTGTTACTCATAGTTGGTTGGTTTCAAATCAGCACTTTTATGTCAAATCTTGTATACATTTTCGAACGTCTTTTAACTCAACAGTCATTAAATTAAATTTTGAAAAGTTGTTGTTTAATTTAGTATTAAAACAATTTGTTGGATTCGATTCAATTATTTTTTAACTGCTTTGTTGGCAACCCAGAAAATCGCGTCTGTAAAGCACATGGTCTCTAGGATGTGATCATCACCGTTGTTTCATTGTTTTGTTTTTTTCTGTTCCATTTTTTTACCAAGTTACAAAAGCATGTCGGTTGTCGGTTGTGCAGTGTGTTGCTAACGATGAATAGCAGAGCAAAGAGTGGTGAATCTGGCCAAAGAAGTTTTGTTTAGAAATTGAAAAAAAAAGTGATGGGAAAAATGTCAGAGTCAGCAAATGGTTTTTATTTTCATTTTTCTTTTTTTGCTCTTCTTCAACTTTAAATTTTGTTTGTTTTATTTATTGTTTTGTTTTCCTGAAATAAGGCCTCCCAAGCGGAAAAACTCCAAACGATGCGATGAGAAAGGAAAAGAAAAAAGACTATCTTCCATTTCATAACATTACAATCATACCTATGACGAAATTGCGGTGACAGCTGTTTTTCTGCTTTTAAAGTGTAATAACCGCCGCCGCAGCGCCTGTTCCGTAAGGTTTGAGGTTTTGAAAACTTAAAAAAATGATAATAATGATACCCGCTTATCTCCCATTTTTTAAATTATGAACATTTTTTTGTTTAAATTAATATAACTTACGCTAAATGTTACATAAATAATGGGTGCTGAGAAGGGGGTGGACGGAGAGACGGGATGGAATGGATTGCGTTGTGGAAGCAGAAACTAAAGTATAATGGAAATGATGGTGATGCTGTCTTAGGTTAAGTGATATTTTATTATTATGAAACTTGCATAGGTACGAGTACATCAAGAATATAGAAGATGTATTATTGTATAAGCCGATCTTTTATTAAGATGTTATAACCTATAAATGAGATAAGGTCATATTGAGGCTGGAGTAAGGGTAAGATAATAGAATGTGTGTTTTCATTATACAAAACACAGTTGTATTATTTGTAAAAAAAGAAGAGCGGGGGTTAGTAAGTAGGTATGTTAAGAAGGGGGTGAAGAGAAAAGAAGAGAAGGGACACTTTATATTCCATACGATAAGCGACAATTCCATCATAATCAAATTAAAGCTTTATTGGCTATAGAAAAGTTAGAGAAACGAAAATGGTATTTTTAACTTTTTAGAAGAAACAAAATTATATTCAAAAAAACCGACATAAGAAAAAAACAACAATAAGTGATTTCCTTGGAATCGAAATAAAAACACTATTTGGTATTATTATTTTTTAAAACATGATGAGAAACAAACAAATAATCTTGTCTTCATTTTATTTGTGAATGGTATTTTATTCGAGTATTTTTTAATTTATTTTATTTTGTACTTATGGTTTTGTACATAAAATTTAAATTTTAAATGTTGAGGCTCTCGAAATGTAAAAATAATATGTTAAATTAAATTATGAGCTTCATGATAACATATTTAATAATTCAAGCAACTTGTTTCTGTTCAAGATCGTATAATTTGTTGGTAATTCATGTTGCACTTTATACGGCATTATGAACCCTAGTTTTTTTTATTTTAAGCCACTTTTAATCTTTACAAATCAGTAAATTCCGAAGTTAACAATAAAACTTCGAAAATTGGGACTCGATCCTCAGATGAAACAGAATAGGATATTATTTGTTTATAAAAGGAAATTGTTTGAACTAAAAACGTTTATTAATTGGATGTAGACAATTTTACTGAATTCCATTTAAACATAAATTTTTTATATCAAGCTCACTCTCAAGAGGATATTATTAAACTTATTATGTAAAGACACAGTGTAAGTTGAAATGAGTTGATAGTGCACATTGGTTTTGAACTCCTGAAAGAAAAAGTTTGATAAGCCATTCTACATTCGAGTAGTGCGGCTTAAGAGCAAATCTCTGTACGACCGAAAATCCAATGTTTGTCGTTTTGCCGAAATTCGGTAAACACTAATATTTTTCGTACTACTAAGAACTAAGTATTGTTCCGAGAATATGCGAAAAACAATATTTTCAACTTTTTATATTTTTTGAAATCACTCTTATTTATAAACGTAGAATTACTTCATTCCATGCATATCTCGTGATCTACAAAGCCTGTCTGAAAAACTTCTTTCTTGAATTTACTCCTCGAAAGTTACAATATAGAAACGGTATTTACTTGCTGGTAAATAAAATAATATTGATTTTTAAAAATGATGCTTTCAGAAAATTTGAGTGGGTGGTTTATATTTACTAGGTCCACTGAAAAAGTTCCAAATCTGGTGGACCCCAAATATCACACGGAACGATTGTGCTATAAACTAAATTAATATTTTATTTAACATCTTATGACATCTAACACGAATGGTCTGGTTTTAAATACACTTCAATAAACAGTTTTTTTATATTATGTCGGCTTGAATTTCTTACGAGCCTAAAATAGTGTATTAATTTTGAATATTTTGATACTTTTTTTTTAATCTTAGATACAGTCTTTTGTATTATTCAAAATTTGATTTTTGCCAAATCTACCACCAATTCCGATAAACGTATTAAATATCTCCAAAAAACAGCTCTACATTAAATTATTGACTAAAGTATTTTAAACTACGACAATTTGACTTTCTGCAACAATTTTTTAATGTTACTTTTTGTTAAGTGCTTTAGTTTTAAGTTTTAAACAATTTTAATAAATAAGAAATTTCGAATAGAAAAGGTTGAAATTTATCAGCGTTTCAAAGTCTGTAGGTTTCCTTCTCCAGTACTTCCGATATACTTTTTTTATCGACGAAGAGACAAAGGGGATATCGATTTTAAAAACAATTTTTGTACAAAACTTCAACGGATGAAGAAAGGACTTTCAAAAGAAATGTAAATGTGTTAGGATTAAAAAAAAATGGTTGACCTTAAATATCTCTTGAACCAATAACGCTAGCAACTTCCATTCAATTTTAAATTTACTCTATTTTGTGAGTAAAAATTGATCAAACCTTGAAATTATCACAGATCTGATAAAATTTTTAAAAAATACAAAATTTGTTTGCAAAAATTAAAACTTAATATTCTACTCGAATATGATAGCAACAATTAAAGATGTTGGATTCAAAATAAACATTCTTTTTAACATTTAACAAATTTGATTAGGAAAATTTGAAAAATCTACAGAAAAATTCAAATAACTCATTTCCGACACAAATACCTCGAGAGTCAAAGAAACTATTGACCTCAAAACTATTTCGTTCTATACAAAAAAGTGTTGCATTCATAGCCTTAGTAAAATTCAATCATCATATTCCTTACAAAACAAAAGAACCTGGGATGCGACCCACACTACTAACTTCATGTCTGTCGATTTTTCTTGCTTAAAACTTGTACAAAATGATCATACAAATATTTTGTGTGAAATAGTCCATTTTCACTAACAAAACTAAATAATATCCATAGTAATAGATTGATTGTTTTCCCCAATGGAAAACACACATGGTTCCAAATGCATAACTACTCAACGAACACAGCCATCGAGATACAAATGCAATATCAATCGTACCAGCATTTGAGAACTAAATCACATTAGATCCATTCGAGACTGGTATAAATGTCGAAAATCCATCCGTAGTAAGATTCTACCCTAACTTTTATCGGTAGTATTCGTACTATCTATATTGTTTTTGTTATTCGTGGAAAATCCTACTATACTATTGACAGTTTTTTCAGTATTTTTTTATTTCAGTATTATTGTTTTTACTAATTTTTGTAGCGTTTTTTTTTTTCAATTTTCATTTCTTATATAAACAAATACGTTAACAATAAAATTGCGCACAGAATTAAATCTTTTTAAAGACAATACTTTTATTTGTTCACGAGATATGGAAATTTAAATACAAATGTTTACCAATTTCACCTACGATTTTTTGTAGATTTTAATTTGTATGAACAAAACTGACTTTTACATTTTCATAAAAATTTTCTAAATCTTGACAAACTATATTTTTTACAAGATGAAATTAGGTTGGATCCAATATGTTTAATTCAAAAACAAAATATTTAAGTTTAAAAGTAATTTTTACCAACTTTTAGTTATGTTTTCTTTAGGTTTTTATTTTTTTGTAAAAAAAACTATCAATTAAATTTTTCTCAAAAATTTACCAGATGTCTTTGCATAAAATAATAATTAAATTATAAATAAAATATTGTTTTTTTTTCAGTTCATTTTGATTTATATAAAAAACCGTTAATTGAGTTTTGTTTTTTTTTTCAAAATTATACAAGTTTTGTATCAGATCACTTTACCTATTAGGTATATAATATAAAATTTAATTAAAGTCGATAATGCTTTTGGATCTTAAGAAAAAGCCACTAAAACAATTTTTTTGAGGGTCCTTTCTGTATCTTACTGTATTATTATTTTTATAACAAAATTAATTTGAAGTCGATATCGCTATTGCTTCTTAAGATATGGACGACGAAAAAAACTTTCCGAAAGTACGGACTTGCGGATGTAGGAACGTATCTATCTCTCTAAAAATATTTGATTTAGCTTATAACATCGAGAAACTTCAAGATTTTCAATTAGACAAAAAGAACCGATTACAATAACTTCCTCAGGCAGACGGAAAGCTAAGCTCTTATGCTCTAAGAAATTAAATTTTGTAAACCATTTTTTTGTATAATAAAGAATTAATCTAATCTAATCAATAACTTCCTACACCACGAAGTTAATACAAATTTATTTTAGTTAAGTTTATTTTTTAGAAAAATCCAATTTGCAACTTTTTTTACAAAACAAATACAAACACAACAAAAAACTAATAACGATCCAAGTATTTTGGAAATAAAGAATAAAGATATTGTCCTAAAACTTGTTTATAGAACAAAAAATGTTTCTTATAATACTTAACATCAAAAGACCGACAGGCGCGAATGAGAAGTTATCAGTTTGGGTCGATTCCCTGCTTCTTTTTTTATTATTAATTATATTAATAAGCAGACCATTCTTGTATTAATAAATTATACCTCATAACGTTTTTATAACCGAAATCAACTACAAATTGTAATTGTTTTTCAAAACAATTACTCTATGGCTTTCTTTAATTACACAAAAATCAAAATACAAAATCGGAGCTTAAAAACGACTCTACTATCAAAACATCGCATGATTCACATACAAATTATGTAAATTTAAGGAACACATTCTTATTATGCGCGTATGCATATAACTTTATACCTTCTTTCTTTTTAACCCAAACCAACCGTTTTTATTTAATCAAAGGAATTGCAATAATGCTCTTAAAATGCCGATGAAATTCGCAAGGTTTAAGAATAAGGGAGCTACAAAACGCATGCTACAAAAACAAAAAAACCTTTCGAATTTAAAAATAAATTCTTATTCAAAAATATTGACAATTTTCATATCACTTACCATTAGTCGTATTGAAATATTAGATTTTAAGTTTTTCTAAGAAAAAATCCGTGAATGCAAGACTGACTTGACTTTCAACCTTTTACGTATCTTACACCTTTAACACAAAAATTAACACTAAAAACGATGTAGAACAAACCATTAATATTTTTAAATTTGATGCACTCGATTAAAACTTCAATCCTTTTTGGAAAAACCTGATGATCGCGTTAAAAAATAAAAAAAAAAATACAATTAACGAACTCTACTTTATTTTTTTTGTTTTTATCGGGTCGAAGTTTTTAGCTTTTGTTTTGTTTAATGCCAAACCAAGCCTATTCGTCAATTTGTATTCTGGCTCATCAAACGAATTAAGTTTAGAACTTGCTTGGCCATAAAAATAAAGTTTTAACTAAAAAAAACTGTTTTCTCACCAACAAGCTTCGAGTAATTACTTTTGTTTCTATTTATTTTTTTTATTTCAATAAGAAGACGTAACATCCATTTACGTCAGATACAAATGATATTGCACTTTAAAGATCGCCAAAGAAATCTCAAGGAGAACTTCTTGAGCTCGAGCTCAAATTTGCAAATTTGTAAAAAAAAATCCAAGTTGAAATTTACAAACCAAAAACAAAATATTAATTTGACACACTTATTGTTAATTTTCAAATAAAGACATCGATCAAGGGATATTTTGGGGATGTTCTGAAATTTTAAATCAACCTTTTCGATATGAAGACAAGAAAGAAATAACCAAAATTTAGCAAAACATTCGGTGTAGGAGATATTGTTCCGCGCTTCCGTGAACACATCCGATCTGAACGATGATTGTCAAAGAACTAAAATTCCATTCATGATCCAAGATTCCATTTAACACACTCAGAGCTTGTGATGAGGCGGAGGAGGTTTTATTTTTATTTTTTTTAATCTAAGCTGGAGTCGCATCATGGGCTCAGGTTAGGTGCTTCATTATATGGAGATGTGGGCAACGAAGACGACGAAGAAGATGATGATGATGACGCTTGAACTGGAGGTGCACATCGTTTCAACTATCTGTAGGTATGTAGTTAGGTAGGTAGGTACATTGGGAGTGCTCAGCTTAGCTCAGCTCGACTCAGAGAGTCAGCTGATTTCTGTATAGGGTGATCTGATAGGGGGAACTCTATACTCGTATAGCCCGTGGAGCTCTGATGCTCTCAAGGAGCTCTATGAGATTTTCAAGATCTACAAACTATACATAGTAAAACAGTAGACATTAAATTTAAAAAAAATGATGAACATTTTAAGAGAGCACCCCACTTACAAGAGATATACAACACAGTCTATAAAGATTGCTGATGCATTTTTTTTATAAGAAAAAGCTTTACATGGGTTTAGATAAATTGTAAGATACGCTATGAGATTTATGACATAATAATTTCTGTTGATGTAAAAATTGTTTAACAAAATATTTCTATTGATCATTTTGTGTATTTACCTACGTTTGAATATTTAATTTAATTTTTTTTAATTGCTTTGACAAAGTCGATGGATATAGTGACATGGTGATAAGAGCGAGTCATTGCGTTTGTAATTCATTTGTCAGTAGGTTTGAGGTGATTTATAATGATATTTTGCAGTGATGTTCCTTAGTTTCATTTACATAAATGGTATAAAGATACGAGTATACAATGGAACTAAAAAAAAACGATCTTTGGTTTGTAAAATTTGCATAATCTATCCATAACTGTTTGTGAAGGAATGTTAGTCAACTTATTCGACTTATTTTCGATCGGTATAAAATGGTTTGATGCACATATCTACAGAATTAGTAAAAGAATTATATTGATAATACTTGAGATTATCGATGGCATTTAAAATTTCTTGCTTTGAGATGAATTTTGGAAGAAATTATACCAGTTACCGATAAGACTAGATATTGAATATGCATATCTATAAGTACGGTACATATTCATAGAAATTTGGTGTAATAGTGTATTGACCAAATGTAGTGTAAGTAGTGATTTTAGAATTGGTATAAAGTGTATATTAGGTTTTAAAAACTTTATTTCAGTAAAACCGTTTACAAAGTTAGTTGTTGTTTTTATTAATTAAATTTTATACGTATGTACATTCTATTTGCATGTTATGCCAATCACAAGTTTTGTTTATACCAATTAAAATTGACTTAATAACGAACTTTGCCTTACTAAATATGATGAAAGTTCAGAATATACAATAGCAACAATAAAAATACTTTATTGCCTTTATAATATGTTGTGGCTTTTTTATATCAATCATTTTAAACAATTAATAGAACATTATTATTGTATTTTATTTCAATAAATATAACCTACCAAGTTTTTAGAGTAAACGAATATTTTTTAGCCTTATGGTCGATAAAAAACTATGCTTATATTAAACCAGCCAAAACAGATTTAGGATTAAGATTAGTTTATTTGGTGGACTATCATAGCTTCGAAAAAAATCACACTAGGAAAGCATTAGCACACGTGATATAAATTAAACTTTGGTTTTAAACTTTATCATACCAGATTGAAGTTATCTTCACTTTGTCTCTTTTCCAGACAAGACATGAACTCCTTGTGACATTGAATGTGTCACTTTTGGTATTATTTAAATTTCTTGGGTATTTTATTTTATTATACCAGTCGAACAGAAACATTAATACAAAAATAGATTATTTCTATTGGTGCAATATCAATTATTATAAAAAGAAACACAACACTCAAGTAAGAAAGGCACATGCATGCTTGATAGAAACTAAAACATTGGTTTTAACTTTTTTATACCAGTCAGAGAAGTTTTCTTATGCTTATTTTATATCTTCATAAGAAAAGACATGAATTTTATTTGAAATTGAAAGAACATTTCTAGCAGAAGAACATTGCTGGCTAAGCTAAATAATATAATATATATAAACTATTCTCATAACCAGAGTATTTGTAACAAACAAAAGTTTTGATATTTGCAATTGGTATAAATGTATTTAATTTGTTATAAGTCTCAATTTTTCGACAACAAAACAGAACTAATACTATCCGCTCACTGATATACGTTATTTTATATCATAATATCAATTATACGACTATCGTTATCACGTTTCCTTTTTATACCAATCAGGAAACATAGATATCAGATTTCAATTGTAACATGGTTTTTGTTTTCCTTCTGTTAAAGGGTTCAAAACCGTCAACTGTATGTAGGTATACGTAACAATCTCATTAAATTTCGTACTTTCCAATGTTAGACCTTCACGCCTTCAAAAGTCACCTTAACAGCGATCATTGCGAGCTCTAAGATCTTCGAACCCAGTGTTAAATTTAAAGTTTTATTTTAAAATCCAACATCACTAACTAACTATAACTAGTCTCTTCTTAAGACCATTCACAAAATTCATCAACCTCAATCTTCCATTCCAAAATGTGTTGCGCTACATTTGAATGTTTTGTGCGCCACATGTTCGACGACATGCACCGCCAGATCACTTCATAATACCCACAACAACTGGTGACTTCTATCACAACACAACAACCGCGTGTAATCACCTTTTAGAGGGAGCTGTCGAGGTTACGAGGCATGGAAGCTCGCAAAAATTCCCCCCTTAAGGCGCAAAGGGGTTGGGCGGACGACTTTTGCCAATTACATACTTTTTACACAAAAAAAAGAAGGATTTTCGTTATTTGAATACACATTTTTAGAGGAGTGTTGTTAGGTTGTGAATGGTGGTATAGACCGTAGATCTGCATAGCACGATGGAAGTGCGGTTCGCTTGTATATCTATTACTGCGAGGGAACAACTCTGCCCTGCGACGAGATGCTGATGGAAACGTGTGTCTTGATAGAGATCTCGGTCCTATAGACGCGCCATCTACTCTGCATAGATTGTCAAGAGATATATTCCGCCACCACCATACCGCAACGATGCATCTCGTTGAGAATGTAGTTTGCGGGGACAATGTGATCGTAAATCGATGGTCGGGGAGGTGCATTCATAATAGTGGCGGTTCCAGCGGTGGCAATTTGGCGGCATTGCGGCAAGCTTTTCCAGACAGGTTGACTTTTAACTTTTACTGCGGAATTCACCGATCTCCGCACTAATTTGTAAATCTTTCATTTCTTTTGCATATTTTCCATCTGCAAATACGCAAACCTTCCCTCTCACTGATTGCGGATGGCGGGAAGATGAAATTTATGATACCCATTTAGTGACGCCTGCTGTGTCCTAATTTAGTTTAGCAAGTTCCTATTCCTATCCTACATGCACCTTTGCTACTACCATTTAGCTGCAACCTTTCTAAAGTGTCTATTGTTTCGTTGTTGGAAGCCCATTTAAGCGATTCAACCAAACTAAAGCAAAAAAAAACCACAAGCTTCGAGTGATGAAAAGAAATGAAATATGAGACAGTGAGAACAACCATAATAGAGCAAAGATCCATTTAGTAGGTTTTTAAGTTTTTTTCCTTATATTTTTGTTTTCATTTTTCTGCCATCATCATTGCAGAAATGAGATTAATTCATCTTCGCGATTGCAACATTTTATTTGTTGGGACTGGAATTGTTTTTGTTGTTTATATTTTATTTGTTGTTATCAAAAATTGCAATCTGATATGAGATTTTTCGATTGTTACCAACTCAATAAAGTTAAGTTACTGAAGAAGTCGTGATGGAGTTGGCCAAAAAAAAGTCTCATTTGGCAAGAAATTGATGACATCCACATCCACACGGGGACTATAAATAAAATATATTACAAACAAAAAAACTTAGACCAAGAGGAAGATGAATTACATCAATTAAATCAATTTATACCAATTAGTTAATTATAGTATTTGATTTTTGTATCTACTTTTGACTTAAAAAAATTTATAATTTATTTTGAAAGCTTGTGAATTTAAAAAAAAGTATTATGCTTTTAACTATAATTTATAGTTGAGGCAAAATCTTTGGCAGTAATTGAAGATTAGACCAGTCGGGTGTTTTTTTCAGCTTCAGTAAAATATACAAAAATGTATAAAAAATTAAAATTTTGGGAAACACAAATTTGAAATGTATATTTTTTCGATATTAAATTGCTTTTGCTCTCAAATTCTGTTTAACATCTAAATTTGAAAAATATCAACATTGCTCGAAAAATATCAACATTGCTCCAAATATTTCTTAATTTTTTAAATCTTGAAACAAATTGTCGCTACCTATCCCTTAGTAGATTTTGATTTGAGTACTATTTCTAGAACTATAGTACCGGCACTTACGAGTACGTAAGGAATCTGAGAAGAATTTGGGTCTAAGAACCCCCAACATTCTGTAAAAGATACAATACTGTTTAAGAAATAAAGAAGTAAATGAAGTGTTCTCAATAAAATTATATCATATGCAATGAGCTTCTTAAAAGTTGGGTATACTTGAAAAAAGGAACTAGAAAGCATTGATATTTGAAAAAACTTTTGGCAACTCAAATCTGAGAAATTATTTTTCTTATATATTACCACGCCCAATAAAAACACATAAACTGTGCCTTACCTATAGTAGAGCAACAGAGACAATCGCGTGAAAGCGATTCTTGAAACTTTTGACCTTTCACAACTGAGCACACTGAGAAGAATTTCCAAACGTATTAATAAACTAGTTTCGAGCTTACTATCTCTGATTCTGAAGTGAAGTTCTTATATTATAGCAGGTTTGTCCAAAGAAAAAAATGCATTATATATACTCTGCTAAGACATCTGGACTATGCGGACTCTGTACGCTGGTTCTCTTATTATGGATCTCTATCCAATGACATTAAGTTTGAGAGTATCAAAAATAGTGGGACAAAAGATAAATTGGACAAAAAAAAGAATGAGTTTTAGAACTTTCTCAACAATTCTGGAGAACAGGTTGTAATAGTAGAAAAAAAAACCTTGTAACTGGACGTAAATAGCGGTATCAGAAAAGCAAAGACTGTAATCAGTACGATTTCAGTGTTGAATCTGTGATGCTTTATGGATGCAGCATAGACACTGTCACTAGAAAGTTTCAAACTTTCGTTAATAAATGTCTCAAAAAGATCTTGATGCCCACACGTTTTTTCAATGCTGAGCTTCATATGAGAATGGGTTAGGAACCCATAAGATTCTATAATATCAGAAAGGTGACGCGTTTTGTGCATTGCGGACCAAGTGAAGTGGAACTTGCTGACACAGGAGGGCAAATAGGACTCCAATAAAAACTTGGCGAAAGAAGGTCCAACAGGAATTGGGCAAGATTGGAGAAGAGATGAAGAGAGCTCCAGTACATCTTCTCCAGTAATCGTAGTGAAGGCCCTATTCCTAGCCAGGTGAACTTTACCGACGTAATAGGTCCAGGGACGTAAGTGAGAAAATTAAGTTCCGCCCGACACCTTTCAATTTTAGGCTATAACATTATTCAGTCTTATGCGTTGTAACAAAACAAAAATAAATGCTGACGGCTGATTATCTTTGAACTAAGAATACAATAAACTATACAAAAGTTTATTTGTCAGGAATTAATTTGATTCCGCAGTTTTTGAATTTTTCAAATACTTTCAGTCATAAATCACCAACCACAAGCAAAAATCATTTTGTAGTAAGAAGAAAACCAGCAAATTCCTATAAAATAAATATCGTTCTCAGCTTAGTTCTTGATTTTCTGTTAATGGTCATAAAGTTGATAAAATCAAGAGATTATTAATTAATTATTCAAATATTGTCTATGCGTTTATCGAACGATGAGAGAAAAGAATTCCCGAAAATGGCAAGGCCGTGAGAAAACCTCTACATAATCCCCCGAGACATGACCTCACTTTGGTGTTTAGATAATAAAATGTATGTCTCTTTAAAATCAAAAGATTGCATCAACAAGAAACAAAAATTCTTATTCCCATGAAATAAAACTCTTGTACTTGGTGCACCACTTTTTTTATTTATTCTATGCTTTGGTTACAAAACAAAGCCATGACCTTTATCGCATAAACTTAATTCTTTAAATAATATTATATTATTTTTCAAGATAGAACTTAAACTCGAGTGCATTATAAGGGTATAACTTTGCCTATTGTCATAGTTTTTAATGGAAGATCAAGAAGAAGCAGATGAAGGTATCTCAAAACTTCATCAACATCAAATCTCCAACTTGACCTCCAACCGTCATGGATAATTTTGAGGCGCACCTCGCATCTAATCTCTGTAACGAAATCAAAACCTATGCGGCTGGCGCATAAGAGCAGAAGATAGATTCTGCTGATGGCTGACATAGACTGCGTTTTATTTTGATGTTGTTCTGCATTTAAATGAAATTTTTCATGATCAAAGGCAAATTAATTTCGACATCAATTCATCAGAAGCTGAAGCTTCATCAGCCTGCAGCCACCATAATCGATCGATTGAAATGCATAATCAGGGGCATTGAATCGATTTAGATAGAGGCGCGCTTGCCATCATCATAATCATGGCACAGTGGAACAAGTGCAGCTGGTTTTTAGTCGTAATATCATCATAAATATGATATTAAGTTCATTGCAGATTCACTTCTGTCTCAGTTTACCTCTAAGAAGATGTAATCATCATTGACATTGAAACTTACTTTTCAAAAATCCATTAATTCTCGCTCTTCGCGTTTAACCAATTTTATGCTATGCGAATTCTACTTTTATTAAAAATAAATTTATAATTTGTTAGAAAACTCAACTTTTTCTTTGAAAATATGGAATACTGGGAAAATAATATATCAAGAGAAATGGTTTGTGTATTTGGAGAAGTTATCGAATGCACAAACCATTCTCTTCCATTAGTTTGTTTCCCGGTATTTTATATTTTATTGGGACGAGTTCTTTTATAAGTTATGAGAGTCTTAGGAGATTAGCCAAGGGATTAACCGTGCGGAATGTTTTCGTAGCGGAAACAAGAAAAATGTAATACTGGAAATTCAAGATCAATGGCTTGTCATAATCTTTCTTTGTTCTTGAGATACTTGAGTCGAAAACCGTTTTTTATCAGTTTTAAGTTGTTTTTTTTTTTAGGTTTAAACTTATTTGTAAAAAGAAAGTTGTCAGTCGAATCATTCAAAGCAATTATATTTTTAACAATCTAAGGCATAGAATTAAATAATTTTAAAGTCAGTATTATTTATGGATATTTATTTAGAAAAATATCGGTTAAATGCTTCTAAGAGTCTTAAAAAGAATTGAAAGCAATATTTTTAAAAGATGAAATTGTTTCGAAACCAATATTTATAATTGTTGCTAAGATGTTGACTAGAAAAGAAACCTACAAAATTTATTCTTAAGCCATTTCTTCATCTTTCGGTGTTACTATCTGTAAGACAAAATTTATTTGAAGTCCACATCTCTACCGGTTCTTGAGATATGACCTATGAAAAAAATAGCCCGAACGTACGAAAATACAGATATACGGAAATGGGAAAGCCAGTTTGTATGTTTGTTTGCATGTTTGTTTGTCTGTTTGTCTCCCATTCACGTCGCAAGGGAGCTATATTACGACATGATTTTTTGTGGGTACGTAGTAACGAAACTAGAGAGTTTTTCTTGCATTTCTTATAATTAACGAACTAAACTATGCTAATACACTATTCAAAATTATGTAGCACTAAGGAACAACTTTGTAATTTAGTACAAATTAATTCTGGATATTGAAAGTTTTTACCCCGATTTACAAAATGATATACCAGCGTGGTGTTCAAATATGCGTTTCGCCCCGATGTAATGGTTGGGCTCATCAGAAGATGACCATAACACCTTGTCTTGACGCATATTTTCTCGAATAAATCGAGAATCCATATAATTAGAGCTACATAGAGCTACTGTGAATTATGGTTGCTACAAGTCTTCAGAGAAGATAAATTGTAGCTATTTTTATTTCCTTGCTATGAGCCCAACCATTACATCGGGGCGAAACGCATATTTGAACACCATGCTGGTTTATTTTATATTCATTTTTCATGATTTTAAATCATATTTACTAACCATATTTTCTTTGATTGGCAATATCTTTTATGTGGCGCCTTTTAACATTCTACCCTCTGCATCTATTTTCCTATACAGCCCTGGCTTGATATTGAAAATCAAATATTTCAAAGTCATCATCAATAAACCAACATTAAAACAAAAAACATCAAATTCGAACAAGACCAATCCTCATCACAACAGAAACAGATGGATTGAATGTCAAATTTGACAGAGTGGGTCATACCAATACCACACATCTGACAAAAAAGACCATCTCTTAAACCATCATCATGAGCATAATATGGTGTGGCACAACATAATTATTCAAGCCTATATACGTGACACTCCAAGTCCACCAGCGAAGTCGCAGCGCCGACCATTAATGATTAATGACTTTGCTCTTCTCCTCAATAACTTTTGGTTCTGTTCGGTTCGACTTCAAATCAATTCGTCATCCACATTAAAGCTTTTCAACAAGTCATAATAATGCTTTGGCTTCGGCTTAATTTATTGGAATAATACATCACAGAATCAATATTTTGTTATTTTTGTAGATATGTATTTATTTTTCTAACATAAAGACCTATTTAATGTGTATATCGAGCGAAGGTGTTCTTCATTTTCATTGGCTTGGTATGTTACGATACGACGACCGCGACGCAACGATATCTAATTAGTTTTTAACTAGGACAATCAAATGGGAAGCTATTCCATCATCTTATATAATTTAGGACTTTTTATTTTGCATTTTCGAATCCAATTCAGAGATTGTTGATTAAAGATAAAAGAATACAAAAACTTTATAAATCTCCGTGACTTTGTTTTGTTATGAATGCGAATTTGGAATTTTTTCGCACAGACAAAATACTCAGCTTTATACCTACTTTATGCGTATGGCTCATGAAGGTATATAGAGAGGTATTTACATAAATTTAGTTCAAATTTTTAATTCATCAACATCGTTTTGAAGGTGAAAATGAATGTTTTGTGGTTTTGGTTTTGGTATTGTGTTTTTTTTTTGTTTATTGTTTAAAGAGCTAGGCTATAGCTCACTAGGTATGAGAAGTGATCGATTGTAGTAGCTCACTGAATTTATGTGAAAGTTATTTTAATTTAAATCTTCACAATGTTATAAAGAGGTACACATTATGTAAATCTCTAAATTGAAAACTGATACTTTTTTAAGACAGAAATAAAGCGTTTTGATTGATCGTAATTCGAACTTGAGAAGTTGAAGATTTAACACTTCTGATGCTAAAATAACAAGATCTTAATTATCAATTTGTTATATTTGTTTTAATTAATTGAAAATAATACGAAAAATAAACACTATCCTCAGGCTAAATAGAGATAATTTAAGAGATCGATAATGCTACCAGAATTTAAGTATACACCTTCAAGACTTTGTTTGTACATTTGATAATTTGAAAGCTTATTGCGCCTTGTAATGAAATAAAATGAAGGACATATATTTATGTATTAGATCTTAAGAGTTTTCTAAGCCTTAATTAAAGGTTTTGACATCAACTCTTTTATTTAACTATATTGAATCTAAGATTCTAACTTTTATATTTATTATGTCTACGTGAGTGAGGGTTTTAAGATAATTTAATTTGGTTTTAAGATTTTGCACACAAAACTAAGGAAAAATGAAAGATGACAAAAACAGCTTTGAGATTATACTAATTTGATTTTTCTAAGCCAAGAAAATTTCTAGATTTAAATAGTATATTAAGGGTAGCTCAATTTTAAGGACCGATGTTGAATGTGAACCATACCTAAACGTTAAGTTTTTTTCCGCATTTCATTCGATATTTCACAATTTCAGACTGGTTCAATTTGAACCTTGGAAAAATGCGCAATCGAGAAACGTGTACAAATTATCCAGGCTTATTACGAAAATGGATATTCAAATCAAAATGCTTATCGTGAATTTCATGATTTTTCGCAGAAATGTCAGTAAAATCGAAAAAAAATCGTTCAAAAATTGTATCTGTATGAAATGTTAACAATTACAGGTCGCGTTGCTGGTTTTCAAGAGTGTGATGAGGCACATTTTCATATCAGTGGATTTGTCAATAAACAGAATTGCAGCATCACCCAAGATTGATTGGCAAAAAACCAATGTACTCACAAATAAGGGCTGTTTGGTGCGGTTTATATGTTGTGGCGGTCTGTATTCACTTACCACACAGTTATGGAAACAAAGTCTATTTTGGGTGACAAAGTTAATGGCGGTGTTATATCAAGTGGTGGCGATGTCAATCGGCTGCCAAAATCATGTGATTTGACACAGTTTGACTTTCTTTGGGGTTATTTTAAATAAAAGGTTTAAGTTGATAAGCCAGAAACATATAGGCCCATCGACGGCATAGAACCTATATTATGCTTCAGAGGCATCAAAAATGTGGACTATCGGATAAAAGTGTGCTGCCGAGTCCGCGGCGGTCATCTGGCAAATATTTTGCTTCACACACAATTGAACCACATCAATTTTATCATAATAAAAAGAAATTATAGTAATTTTCTAAGTAATTTGTGTTTAATTCAAAATCATTATCGGCCCATCAAATTTAACCACCCTATATAAGACATAAGTTTATAAGAAGTTCTCGAACTATTTGGACCATGCCTAGCTGGAAAAGAGTCATTTTTTCAACGTTTTTCAGCTGCCTTGGTAAGGCATTGAATAGAATTTCCTGCCGCTTATGCACATTTTGTATGATAAGTTTATGACTCGCCCTGACTATAAATTTTGATCCGCAGTGATCTTCAAGACAGCTTATTCATAGCAACCTCTTAATTGTGATCTAACATCTATTTAGCTTCGAATTGTGAATAAAACTATTTTTTGGTATCATTGTAAGTGAAGAAATTGCTGTTATACTATTTGAAATTAACAAATGTCAGATTTGAAGCAACTCTTAGACTTCAGACAGTGATTTATCATCTAATCTTCAACTAGATTGAAAATCCAAATAATGTATTCAATTCTTTATTAGCATATCTGCGATTAAGATTTTCTTTTATGTCGTGTGATTATTTTCTATGTCCAAATGTTACAGAAATACATCTTTTGAATGGCGAACTGCGTGAAGATAGTTTTTGTTAAAACTGACATTTTTTATTGAATCAGGAAGACACATCAAACAAACAAACAAACAAAACAAAATACGAGCAAAATGGTGCAATCATTTTACAAGACAGTGATGTATTCAAGGTGAAAATGCATTTGACATTTAAAAACAATGCTTAAGCCCATTTTTATAAGAGGCTTATAGCTCAAACAAAGATGATGAATTTAAATTTGTTAACTAATTTGGTTGACTATACACAGGGGGATAATATTATTTATGATAGGGAAAAGTTTTATGCAAATAAGATTAGTAAAATGTCCATCCATTAAATAATAAAAAGGTAAACTTCACTTTATTCAAAGATGGGAAGGAAATTTAATTTATAGGAGAATATAATAAAAAAAGTGATAAAGTTGTTTGAAAAATAAAAACGAAACAAAAGAGTATAGTCGTAAATGTTGACATTTAGTATTTTTGTTCTATGTACACAATAATTACACACCCACCTATTCTAAGACAGCTTAAACCATTTTAAAACTAGGTCAACTACATACGATACTCAAAAATTTCAAGGTGAGAGATTAAACTCTGATTGTTTTATTTTTTCTCACAAAAATCACTTGGGCAATTTTAGGAAACATCAATATTTTGTTTAATTGTTGTTAGTTTATATTTTGTTGATTATTAAATGTTTAGTAAAGATTAAAAATAAGTATTCATAAAAAACATGATAAATGATTATGTAACACATTCAGGCTTGTGGTTGCCTTGCTTCAAGGCAAGTTTGCATTCGTAAACTTCAGATTTTAACTAAACATGACATTACGATAATAGAAGTTGAAAAAGTGCATCCCCATTCCTCATACAAGTTTATTCTTCAAGAATCAAAAATTCGATAAATTTTTATAAAATTTTAACTACATTTTTTGTCTCAACTTAGCTGCATTATATACAAAAAATATATTTTTTAGCTTAATTCAAATTTAAAACGTATACTTAAATTTGTATAGAACATTTTGTAAAGTATATAACATCGGAAGATGCAACAGAAATAATTTTTTTTAATTTTTCCAGGTTCTAAAATTGTTGTCAAACGAGAGAGGGGGAGAGGTGTTTCCAATAAGGATCCTTTCCTTGTCCAGACGGCAGCGGACGAATTCCCAAGATGGAATCAACGGTGGCGTCTACAGTTCCAGTAAGGCTGAACTACAGAGTGAACACCTTATACGGCTTCTCAACTTATTCGGAGCCCAGTTCTATAAGGAGCTGTTTATCCGGCTACCCGTCCTTGGAATTATTCTAAGAACCTGTTTCTCCAGGTTGGGTGTTGTGTCATCGGGGTGACTTCCTGACCACGTACAAATCTCCTAGTTGCGAAGTACTTACAATCCTCGTATACGGACGGATTTACTATTGACAACCTATGCAACCAAATTAAGAACAACGAACTTCGAATATGCACGTGGAATGTTAGGTCCCTTAACAGACCACGTGCAGCCGAAAATCTAGCCGGAGGCCCTAGACTGCTATAAAGCAGACATCACCGCCATCCAGGAAGAGAGATTAGACAAAACATATGAGCAGTGTCGTACCTACGATATTAAAATCGTCCTGGGCGATTTTAATACCAAGCTAGGAAGGGAAGACATCTTTGAAATAATCAGGGAAAACAGCCTGCACGACAACACTTCCGACAACGGTTTCAGGTTCATAGATTTTGCTGCGGGCGAAACGTCATGGTAGCCAGTACGCGTTTTCCACACCTCAACATCCACACAGAAACTTGGAGCTGTCCAGATCAATCTACCGTCAACCTAATTAAACATTTTGCGATAGACGCCAGACACGCTTAAAGCATCATAGCTATCCGACGAGTTAACATCGACTCGGACCACTACCTCGTTGTAGCTAAGGTAACACTTCGGGTATCCAGACCCAAGGGAAAACATAGGGAGGCTGATAGAAGGTACAACTCGGAAGGACCGATTTACAAGTAACCTCTCTCGAAGTTCTCTGCCGCCAACACAATATATTGAAAACCAGAGGCAACATTGCCAAGATGCAATCAGAGAAGAGGCGGCTTCTGGGTTTCAAACAGCCACTAACAAGGAACCCCTGGTTTAATGAGGAATGTCGGCAGGCAAATGCAGCCAAACAACAGGCACGCAAAGAATCAAAATTCACCAAATGGACACCCACCATGTTTTCATCGATTTCAAGGCCGTGGAGAATTCTCGCTCCTGCATAAAGGTTTAAAACAACTTAACAAATCCTTCGATGTCAGAATAGGTTTTAGCAAGGCACTGTCATGCGTTTTATTTAACATCAACTTGAAAGAATAGTGAATAGTCGGCAAAACTCAACGTGATGTCAATTGGACTTTTATTAGTATTGAGGCAGAGGTGGCAAAAATGGGTTTAACGGTTAATGAGGGCAAAACAAAGTACATGCTGTCGTCAAGAAAGGACATACAACATCGACGTCTTGGTCAAACCGTCACAATCGACAGACGCTGTAAACGCAGAAAACAACACCAGCGCTGAAATCAAACGGAGAATAAAAAGCAATTGAGTGGTAAAGTCCTCTCTCGAGGGACCAAAGTGTTGCTATATAAGACCCTTATCATCCCCGTCCTGCTATACGGTGCAGAAGCATGAACTATGACAAAAGCGGATGAAAGCACTTTTGGTCGTTTCGAGAGAAAAGTTCTTCGTGTGATCTACGGTCCCCTATGCATCGAAGGGGAAAGCAGGAGAAGATGAAACGTCGAGCTGTACGGGCTGTACAGCGACGTAGACTTGGCCGGAAGGGTAAAATTCCAATGACTAAGATGGCTGGGTTACGTAGAGCGCATGGAAAGCAATGCTCCGGGCCGGAAAGTCGTCGAATCCAGACCTACAGGACAGCACAGTAGAGGAAGACTACGGATCAGGTGGCGCGCACAAGTGGAAAGTGACCTCAACAAACTTGGAGCTCGAAACTAGATACATCTAGATAGGGACCGAGCTAGATGGAGTAGTTTGTTACGTGAGGCCCTATTTCACACAGGACTGTAGCGCCACCTTAAGTAAGTAAGTAAGTAAAATTGTTGGCATAATTTTTGAACACTTCATCTCGGCAATTATCTCGGCTTATATAAGTAGGCAAGTGACTTCCCATAAACACACAAAGATTAGTTCAGCGGGCTTAAATCACAAAACAACACTTTTTTAAAGGATTAAGATGTCCTAAAATCGTATTTTGCATTTAAATGTTTCTTTCACATAAGGTTTTTAAAATATGTCTTTTTAAAAATGCTAAAAAAACGGTTTATTAAATTTTGAAAAACTTTGAATTTAATTAATTCAAGTTTTAGAATAATTCGTTTTAGAGTAAATTTTTAGTGCTGATTTCGAATCTAAGCTCCGATTTTAGCTGACTCAGGATCAGCAATACCCGATTTTAAATTATATTCATATTATTTTGGAGATATTCCAATAAATTGATGTTTTAATCTTAAAACTACGAATTCTTAATAAGATTAAAAATTGATTTTATACTGTTTTACGCATAAATGCTTCAGTTTTCTTTGAAGTTTAATGTATGGCAGGTAAAACTTAACAACTTTGAGGATTTTTTGAAACATAAGTAAAAACCTGAAAATTATTCATTTGAATATTGAGTAAGGGATCGTAGAAAAAAATACTACTTTATGAACTCACATAGCCTTGAAAAGCCTTATAAAAGTTGTATTTTAAAAACCTTACATTAGAGATTGATTTCAAAGTTGGCTTTAAACCATTAAAAAACATAACTTAATTACTACCAGTATAACCTTGTTGACTAATAACTAAACCTTTTATTTGTGGACTAGTTTTCAAATTGAAAACATTATGTCTTTCAAATATAAATAAAAATGAATTTTAACTGAAAGTAATAACATTAATTTTTTATGAGAATTAAGCATTTCTTAAAATAGTTTTTTTGAGAAACCGTAAATAGTTCAGTATTTTATATGAAATTAATGACATCAAATTAATCTTAACATATGCAGAACAAACGTTAAATATTTTAAAAATGTTAGTAAATAAAACGTGGTTAAATTTTAAGGGCATATCTTTATTTATTAGAGCATGCACTGGTGTTTTCAAAAAATGACCGAAAAAATCACGAAGTACACGGCATGGATTTTGATTTGAACGGTCATTTTTAAAATAAACCTATAAAAGTTTAACGCGTTGCTCAATTGTGCACCCTTCTATAATTTAAATTGAATTAGTCTGAAATTTATAAATGTCAAATTAATTGCAGAAAAAACACTTGACGTTTAGTTGTGGTTCACATTCAACATCGGCCCTAAAAATGTAACCACCTTTTATATTGTAATAGTTTTTTAATGTTAACACACAATTTAACTGAATTTCGGTTACTATTTTGTACATTAAATATCTACTTATCTGATCTACAGAACAAGTTAGGAGTTTGAATAATAAATTTTGGTCTCTGAGTTGAAAAGTTTTAAATGCCCAATATAAATGTACATACTGGAGAACTAAGTGCCATGCTGTTTGTCCTTTTCATAGACGATGTAACATCCTGTTTACCTGCCGGAATAAACATAGCTGACAAAGTTATAAAATGTCTCCTTTACGCTGATGACCTGATTTTACTAGCTGAATCACCTGAAAGTTTACAGCTGATGATTAATAAGCTAAACGAATATTGTAATTCCTGGAACCTTATCATCAACCTTGATAAATCTAAAATTATGGTAGCAGGCTGTTCGAGAGGACGATGCTCACGAAGAGAGAAATGGTATTGCGGTAGAGAGAATATTGAAGTAGTCAAAACCTACAAGTACCTTGGAATCGATGTAACTCCAACCTTCAATATGAAACAACATCTCTCTTCAAAGCTTATCACAACGAAAAATGCCATTAATATTAGTTGGAATCTCCTATTGAGAAAGAAAGAGGTACCGAATTCAGCTAAATACAAGGTATATGAAGGGGTTCTACGTTCAATGATGTGCTATGGAGCTCAGGTGTGGGGCTTTCAAGAATTCGAGGAAGTCGAAAAACTACAAAGATTCTTCATCAAAAAAGTATTTCAGCTTCCTAAAAATACTCCAAATTATATGCTTCATCTCGAAACGGGACTAGCCACTCTTTATATATTCACTCTGAAACTACATGTTGACTACATCATTAAAGTTATCTCGACGTATAGTCAAGAAAGGCTGCAACACGTTCTAGGATTGTATGCTATCAGAAGGAATCATCCCTTTATACAAAAATGGAAAGAACTAGCTGAATCAGTCGACTCACCTTTGGATGTAAACATTGAAAGACCATTAGAACTCAGAAATCAAATGAATGCTATAATAAGAGAATTAGATATAAAACACAGAGAAAACTACACGAAAAAAGCACTAGAATCAGAAAACCGACTCATATACCCAACTCTAGTCCATAACCTCAACGAAAATAATTATTTCAAAGACTCGAATAGCTGCAGAAAAATATCGTTGTTGTTTAGAGCAAGAGGGGAACTCTTCAACTTGAATGGAACGTATTTTAACAATAGCGAAACCAATTACTGCACACTATGTAATCAACATGCTAGAGAAGACACGTTTCATTTCATGGGTATTTGTCCAATATTGAGAAACTGGAGGATGCAGTATCTCCAAAAACCATCTTTAACTCTAGAGGAACTCAAGGAACTACTTAATGGACCGAATTGGGAAGCAATATATAAATACTGCAATGAAGCTCTAAATTATAGAAAACTTATTATTACGGAATTTATTTAGAATATTTAAGTTACATACAAGAACCTAGTAGATACTATAATATAGGTCCCTCCGACAGACGGCAAATTTCGCCATTGTCATTTCATTCATTTAAAAATTGTAACAAAACAAAATGTCAAAACTGTGTTAAATAAATGAATCTTAATCTAATCTAATCTAAAATCTACTGGAGAACTATCTGAATATTTTAACTTCTTGAGTGAAGCTTTTCAGAATGTTTTTGATTAACATCATCTCCGGACATCTTTCTAAAACAATTAATAATAAGATTCTAGGGCGAGAAACTGAAAACATTTTCAGTTCGTCAAATTAAAGATCAACGTCATGAAGATTTCTTCGTATTAAATTAAATCTTCAAGGGAAATAGTGGTCCGACTAAAATTTCCACATAGTCTGCTTTCACTTTCCAACACACACCCTTTTAACCAAGTGTTTGACCATCTGGAATATTTTTTATTAACTAACCATTAATTTCCTTCATCTACATGTAAGTCATGAAACCTTCGCAAGCATTGATGGAACATTAACCAATATCTAATCAATGTTGTAATAGTTCAATACCCGAACTCGGTTTTAGTTTTGCATGATTTATCAAATCAAGAAGAAATCAATTACTTATGTATAGGTATATAAATAATTGCGGTCTCAGCACGTGGCGAAATCAGTGATTCTCCATTTGGAGATTTATTTGAAAATCAAATAGGGTACATATATCGTGAGGCTTAAGCAATTTCCCTATAAACCCTCGTGACCAACCAATTGTTCGTTTACGTTAATCAAATTAAAGTACATAACTGTTATGGAGACGAAACATTTTGTACCTTAAAAGATTTTCTCGTTAAATTTGTAACTAATCATAAATCCATCAAAGACACATTCACTTCCATAAAACGAAATTTAAAATTAATTCACACTTTGTTTCAATGTTCTCCCTACCTCCCTCTTCACTCCTTCCTTTTCGACAAACTTAAAACGAACGGTAGTCAATATTATGTATGTATACTTATGTGAAAAAGAAAAAAACAATTATATCTAAAAAAGAAGCTCCTTATAACAACTTGTGTCTTTGAATCTCGTTATCTTGACAGATCCTCGCACAAATTGAATTTCCTGATGATGCTTCTTTCCTCATCACGCTAAACAGATCAAGCATATGCTGAAGATTTCAGATGGCTCCACGATGATATCAGCCAGAAGTTTCGTAGGTACGAGTACGTACTTTCAAATTGTCATCACCATGTTGATCGAGTCAAACGAAGCATCCAACAATAGGTAGTTATGAGTTTGTTAAATTCCTATATTCCAGGAAAAAACTATGCACCATCAGTTAGGAACTACTGTGTACGTTCAGTGGATGATGGTGTCACCAAAGCTTAGAGCATGTGAGTGGTGTCATATATTCCTCAAAAATTGTTCTGTAATCTGCATCCATTGTCACCTTTTTGTTTATTTCAAAGAGCTTGACTTGTCTGCTGACTGAAGCACTATGGCACTGAGACTGAAGCTGAGTCTAAGGCGTGAGTTTGAGTTGTGCCGTCAGTTTTAACTATCAAAACGAATGATCGATGATAAGTGATTAGTGCCAGCAGCGCCAGCAGAAGTTTGAAGAAGTTTATTTTTCTTCATTGGAACGTTTTCAGAGATGATGTTTGTGAGGAAGGATGATAAGACCGAGAGTCTTTGAAACTGGCAAGTCGGTAGTTGTCGTGCCATAAAACAATTGTTATACAAGATATTTTGTTTGTTTTTGTTGGAAATGATGATAAAGAAACATGAAGAAAAGTTAATTTTTTTTATTTCATCATCAAAAAAGGTATAGAGAACAATCAAATTTGTCACTAATGACTTTTTTCTTATGCGTACATACGCATAGCCACTGTTTGTTTATGTAACTCTTTCATATGTACTTAGAAATTTCATGGCTATTATGGTGCGTCTTTATGTTGATATCCCTCAAAAAAACTTCATACAGCAGCTTAAGTTTCTCATGTTAATTTATTCGACTATTGAAAACCTACAGAAAAATATGTATTTCTTGAATGTTTTAATGAAACTGTTGAAAATTCCAGTATGGATGAACCGTAAACTTAAAAAGATGTTGGGATGCGTCCCACACTGATCAATACTTCTATGACGTTTCTGGTAAATAAAGGCGTCACATTAACATTTTTCAAAACCTGTTGGAGTGATACAATCTTCAAATCGTTTGCAGTTGTAGTCCAAAGTTTTGGGATCCTCTTATGATTTGATCTTGTTTTTTCTCTTATGCCTCAAAAGGGCTCTTAAGGTTTCAGCTGCTCCCTGATTTGATAAGGAATCTGTTTTTTTTTTTCATTTCCATGAACTGGAGCCCATTAAATGATACTTTATTTTGCTTGTCCCCATAGTTTTTTATCATACCTTCGCTGGAATGTCTAGAAAGTTTGTTTCTGTGAACTTGAAAATCTGTAATAATCTCTTTCTACATTCCATCCTTTGATACCCTTAGGCAATTTTTAGCAGCTGTCTTTACCTGGTCCATGTTTCCTCGGCATGAAGTTAAAGCTGTTTTTATACCCAAAGCAGGTAAATGCTTGCAAGTCAATCCTATAGATCTACGACCAATAAATCTATCATCATTTCTTCTTAAGACCTTGGAAAGATTGATTGATATCCATTTAAGGGCAAGTATTGATACAAGAATTCTCTCTTCGTCTCAACATGCGTATATGTAAATCGGTGGAAACAGCGTTACACACCTTAGTACGCACCGTCGAATATTCCCTCCATCATAAAGAGTTCACTATGGTTGCTTTCCTTGACATCGAAGGTGCTAATCCACACAAAACCGATTCGGTCTTATTTTCGAGAAGATCCAAAATTAAATTTGTCAACCCTCTCTATATTAAAGGAATCCAATTAAAATTCTCAGACGAGGCTAAATACCTGGGTCTTGTCTTAGATTAAAAACTAAATTGGAAACGCAACGTTCAGGAAAGCTACTGTAGCTCTCTTAATTTTAATGTACGGTGTGGTAGTATGGTGGACTAGTTTAGAGAAACCGCTACAAATTAAATAACCGCTTCGCACGACTCTGCCTGCGGCAATTTACACCTTACTCTACCTAACACCTCTTGACATATTTAGCAAACAAATAGCTGCAAGTTCTGCTATTCGCCTCAAAACTTCGTCGCAGTGGACTAACAACAACATTGGCCACTCCGTAATTCTTAGGTATTTATAATCAATTCCAAAGCACACAGACTACACCGTCCCCACTGCATTTCGACAGACATTTCCAGATTTCTATACCTCCCAGATCTTTTTGGGAGGATAGGACATTCTTGGAGAATGAGTCAATCCATTTGTATACAGCTGGGTCAAAAACAAAAGAAGGGGTTGGTGGAGGTGTGTACTCCGAACGACTGGAATTAAGTCTCTCATTCCGCCTTCCCAATCATTGTAGCGTGTTCCAGGCGGAACTTTTGGCGATAAAGGAAGTCTTGTCCTGGCTTAAAGAAAACGTGATATCAACATCTGGCTAAAAAACCCAAAAATTACCTAGGATAATTCTTCTTTAACGATCTAAATCATATCAGCATAATCAGCCTCTCACGTTTCACAAAGTGCTATAGTTGTCGAACATGACTGAAAAATTTTAATAATGTTTGTACTAAATTTAGAAAATTTAAAGCGATTATTCTTCCATTTTTAGTAATACCGTAACTTGTACTTAAAATTGACGTCTGCAAAAGTAAAAGCTGTCCAAACAGCGGGTTATTTAAAATTCATCAAGACTTAAAAACGCTGCCTCTTTGAACTGTGTTGTGGTATATTCAGAATCTAAGTAAATTACATTTTCAAACTAAAATTTCAATCGTGCACAGTAATTCTCATTACATTTGTATATTGCTTCGAATGTCCAATTGATTTCCGGAGGTTTTTTGATTTAAAGATCCGAAACACAATTGAGTACAATTTTAGTTTGAAGGCAAAATCGTGATACATCCAACTGTTACTTTACTTTACTCTTCGTTTGGTTACAGTTTCGCATTCACTTTCACAACATCTGCCCACTAAAGTGATGGTGGTCTCCAACAGTCTCGGTGATGATGCGAATCTTTTAGTCACTTCACTGCCTATATCTACTCACTCGCAGCAAGACATCTTTTCTGACACAATTTAACCAACTTAAAAGTGACAAGACAAATTTCTTAATTCACATCTTTTGTCATCGACGACATTTCGACTGCATTTTTAAGTGTTTCGTCTTCGTCATCGTCGTCATCATTACCTTCAAATCATCATCATCATCGTCTCATCATAGTCATGGGTAAAAATCAAAATAAAGCAAAACATAAGCTTTAGATACCTTAACGCGCTTGCTATTTTTTCCGATGAAAAATGTTTGAAACATTCCGAAAATAGAAATAAATGCATCGCTGAAATGCCATACTTTAGAAGACTGAATGGAATTAGGTAGGTTATAGGTATCGTTGATCTCGCACCCATGTATCTCACACGTTTGGCATTGCTTTGGTTTGGAGAACGAAACGAAAACAAAAAAATGGACACAAAAGTCAAAAAGTCAACAATAATACGTATTACTCCTCACAAGTTGGCACGTCTGATTGCATTAGCTGCTATAAGCTATGAGCTATGCTGATGATTTGATCGGATGATGTGGCTTTGTTCCAGAACTGACATAGACATGGACGTGGAACGACCTTGAATACCTTATACTCCATATGGTTGATGGCTACGTCATCGTTGTAGTCATTGTTAAGCTGAATTTTGTTAACATTGGATCCCACACCGCTGATCCACTGCGAAACAATAGCTTGAGTAATATTAAGGCTTTAGCTGATGCTGACAGGTTTAGCCTGGGACAGATTAGGCTGGCAGTTTGATGGCCAAATTATTTTGACAGTAATTACCGGGAGAGTTAACTATTTACATAGAGATTTATCTAAGGGATAATCATGAATTTCGAAGACATTAGACAACAGCCCAAGAAACCTTCAAGGTATTGGGTAAAAACGTTAGCTTAAGTTTGTGACAGCAAATCAATTTATTTCAGTTTTTTTTTTCAAGCACATCTCTTGTCATGCCCTTAGTCAAATCCATCAATTTGTACAGAATAAGATGAAAATGTGAGAGCAATGTTAAAATTTGTTTCGGCATTGATTTTAAAAGATGTTTCTTTTTAAAACAAAACAAAAGTTGTAACTTTTTTGCCCTTCATGTTAAATAAATATATTGATTAAAAATATGATCCGCTCAAAAACATAATAACTACGAGTTTCATTCAACATTGTTGTCTATATTTCTATGGATGAACGAAAACGCGTGACGTTAGGTTTAATTCTTCTAAAAATGAAAACTGTAGTGGTTTTTAAATTTCAAGATAAAATCGGTGGCTTTTTGTTGAATCTCGTTCAATGACTGATTAAAGGGGGAAGTGTATCATTAAATTTGTATATGTATATTTTGTGATTAAAGGTACATGTTGGTCTAATTCCTGAAAAAATCAGAACTTAAAATAACTATTTTTGGTAAGTTTTACACGAACACAGAAATGGGGCTATTTCCTAGATCTTAGGGAATCATACGAATGGATGATTTAAAAAAAAACAACTATTATTTCCTATTCAGGCAGTGTATATTTTCAAAAATATTTCTTTGACATTTCAAGGCCATACATCCATTACATTCATTTAAGAATTCTATTTGCAAACGCTCGAAGATATAAAATGCTTGTTTTATATTTTTTTTTTTGGATACAAATTATTAATTGGCTTTAAAACAAGAACCATTTTAAAGGCAATAAAAAAGGCTTATCTGTTAAAATTGATATTTTCTGAAAATACAAAGATAATCGTACGGGCAATACTTTCATCTTTTAGTTTAACGCCCCTTACAGCTGATCTATTCGCATTGGAGAAGATTATTTTAAGTACCTACGATTACAGAGCGTAAGTCACTTATAAATCGGTATTTTTACGTGGAAGTAATTATGGAATACACGACTTATACAAACTTATAAACTTATATTATATGCAAAATAATAAAAGTAAAGGATTTACTTTTGAAGTGAATCTTTTTAATATGCGTCAGAGCTGTCTTACATTCACAGTATTATTACAAAATATTTGAACCTATTAAGCAGTTTCACTTCGATCGCGTTTATTTTTTTAGCTTTACGCAATATTTTTTTTAATTTAAATGTTTTTTTTCACCTTAAATTGTTTACTTCCCACGGATAATAATTAGTTTTGACATTAAGACACCAGTTTAGTTTTAGTTTTTTTAGTTATAGAAACTTTATTTATAATATTTCAATTATATCTACAATAAATTTCATAGTTTAATATGGTTTGGCTTAAAGCCGTCTACCAGAATGACATTATAACAATATTATACATTTCTTACATTAAGACACCACATAGTTATGAACACACCAATCGAAAAACCAATAAGAATTTAATTTATATTCTTCACAATCACCAGTTCCAGGAGACTGCTTCAACATAGACCGTAAATTATTTATGAGAATATTTCAGAGAATGGACCTAAACGCCTACTTTGTGGCATTCCGAAGTTAACTTTGAACTTGTTTAATTCAAACAACCATTGAAAAGTAGAAAATACGATCTATTAGATACATAAGATTGAAGTAATTTTACTAAATGGTCCCTAAAATCAGTAAAATAAAGTTCAATTGTTTTTTAAGTTCCCAAAGGGAGTTATTGTAATCTGTCAGATTTGTCGAATAAAGGTCCTTAGAATTTTTGAGAAACGTCGTTTGTTTTCGTAGTCCATATCTAAACAACAAGTGAAGATAAGTTTTGTTATACAAACAACAATGCAGAGAGGTGCAGTGTGATACCAAACAAGTATATTTTTAGAAAAAATGTCAATAACGGTTTTTTAAACATCAAAAAAACTGAAAAAATAAGTATTATCTCGAATATTGTACGAACAAAAAACGATCTTTAAAATAATTTGACATCTAGGAAAATTTTGAAATCTCAAAAAGCTTATGATTTGACCTTGCAATAGGTCTGTAATTTTTAAATAAGTCTTTTTTTTTAAATAGCTCTTCAGTATTGCAAATTCGAATTGTTTAACGCCAGGACAACGTTTCCAAGAAGTGGAATTTATTGAAAAAAATAAATCCGTTGTCTAAATTCACAAACCAATTAGTCAATTTTGTGGTATTTAGTGATGAAGCTTATTTCAGGATAAATAGTTTCATCAATAATAAAAATTAAAACGAAGGTAATTCTCAAACCGTTTTGTTTTGAACTATAGCGCTTAACCTAGAATCTAATTCTAATGTTTAATAGAGAAGTCTGTGTGGGCGTGTGTACGTACATCCGTATAATTTTGGAATCTTTTTATCGGCGGACATACCTCAAGAACCGACAGAGATATCGACTTCTAACAAAATTCATTTTACAGATAATATCAAAAAAGTAACAGAGGACTGTCAAACAAATTTCAAATTATACAGGACTGTCAAACAAATTGAGTTTTAATTATTCCTCGAACCAAGCAAGCGACTAAAATTTAATATTAAATTTAATATTATTTATTACGACACACGCGACGCCAAAAAAAAAATAAACTTTAAGGAAATTACACCAACAGTTTTTTTTTTTTTAATAAAAAGAAATCAAACAAAAATATTTTTCAAAAGGAATACTTTACGAATTAAAATTGAAAAATAACGTAAAATAATTACTTACAAAAATTGGTAAAAATTTCTTTCGCCTCGAATTTCTTAGCAAAAATTAATACATATTGGCTTAAAATTCAATGTATCTTAAGACAAAAGTTTGATAATATTTTTGGCAAAATATTTAGTTGAATAAAGTTGATAGATTTATTATTAAATATACAAAATCTATAAAATTGGTATAAATTAGAACAAAAAAGGTACTGAAATCAACTTATTATAAATTATTAATCAAAAATCTAATAAAAAAATACTCATTTACAGTGATAGAAAAATTATACAAACAAGCTTCGTGTTTATAAAAACACATAAAAAGGTATTTGTGAAGAGAAGGAAAATACAAACTATCACCGATAGATGTTTAATAATTTATTGCTTAAATGCAACTATTTTTTTAACTTATATTAATGGAAAATAATGATAAAAAGTAGACTTATGAATATAATGTTGTTTCATCCTGAAAAAAAAAATAGTAGTAAAGTATTAATAAGTGCCTCCACTATTCGCCCCATCGAATTCGCCAATTTGGGAAATGTCTTCCCATTCCCTTTAAGTTTTCGACCAGAACTCGTCTTTCATTTTGGTTTTACAGTCTCAGATCCTTCGTTTTAAAGCGATGTATACTGGAACTAATGCAACAGTCTGGGATGGGAAGATATTTTCAGAATGGTTAAAAACATGCACCGAAGTAAAACAAGGTTGTCTGAAAGGTGTTCATATATGACATAGATAAAGCCTTAACTGGAGGAATACGAATATCTGATTCTTTAATAAATGTGGTACTTTACACTGATGACCTTGTCCTGTTGTCGGAATCTGTCAGAAAACCTACAGTTGATGATAAATCGCTTAGCAAATTACTGTGATAGGTGGGGATTATCTATTAATAAAGACAAGTCAAAAATAATGATCTTCTCACGATTCACACGAAACCTTAGCGTAAAAAGAATCGAAACCTTTTAGAAATATCCAAAGAAATTAAATATTTAGGTGTAAAGCTAAATATAACCCCAAATTTCGACAAACACCTTATGGAAAAAGCTAGCTCCTTTCAAAGCTTGTTAAATTTATCATGGAAAAATGTTTTTTCAAACGACAGAATAATCCTTTCAGCCATTAATAAAATATTTGATGATGCCGTTGTGAAATCAACTCTCTGCTACGCTCAGGTCTGGGATGCAGATGAGTACGAAGTGATAGACAAATTTCAAAGGAATATGCAATGTATTTAGAAACCGGAATAAGAAAACTTCTCACGAGCACACTCAAGGTGCAGGCTGATCACATTATTAAAACTTGTACCTACCAGAAGAATAGACTGTCGAAAAAAATGCTTTTGTACGAACTGAGGAATAAAGATTGGTGGATGAAAAAATGGCAAGATATCGGTAATACTTGTGGAGAGATACTGTATATAGATTTCAACAATTTAAACAACTTAAAAGAGCAAATTTACAGGTTTATACAGAAGAATGAAGACGTAGTTCTAGAATCCTTTATTAATAAAGCTAGCTAATCAGATAATAGAGTACTATGCTCTCAGCTCAACTATAACCTAAACCTACGAAACTACTTCCATGATGGAAATTTCTTGCATTTTTAAAGCAAGGTGTGAACTTATTAGTTTAAATGCTAGACCCTTTAACGGCAGCTTCAATCAATTTTGTACAATATTTTATTAACAGAAGCTAGTGTTTTTTGGTAAAATTACATTAACCATGCAAGAAACACTCCAAATTTTGAATGAATGTAATTGGAAGACCTTAAGCAACTTTTTAAAAGCCATATTTAAGTATAGATTCTTACTAATGACGGAATATGTTTGATTTTTATACCAATTTAAAAAATTTGCTAAGCAGGCTGACGGCTAAGTTATAGCTTATCAATTCATAAAATTATAAATCTGTATACATAAGAATATAAATAAATGAATTTGTTACTACTACTATTACTACTACTCCTTCGATTTAGAATGCCCCATAAGTGGTCAATTGGGTTAAGGTTCGGGGGATTAGGATGGCCATTCCATAACATTGATTTTGTTTAGTATTTGTTAACCAATTTGAAAGGGTGCTTCGGGTCTTTATCCGGCATAAACTCTTTTTTGATTCGCTTCCCCTCTTCTGTTGATGAAAGCATAGTTGAATTTAAGATGTAGACATAATGCTCAGCCAACATCTTATCTTTGCTTCAAAATATTGGACCTACAGCAAATTGATCTTCGTTTCATCCGACCACAAACAAATACAAAATTACAAAACACGAAAAAAGCAATTAAAAAATTTCTTTTTAAATGATATTATTAATTAAATCCTTTAAAATACAAACAAATTATAAAATTATGAATTATAAAATTTATTTTGAAATGTTACTTTTATTAATCTCCTAATGCTAAAAATAGCTCACTCTATCTAACTATTTAAATATAATCATAAGTTCAATCTTCTGCAGAAAAGCTTAGGCTTCGCAGGAACATACGAATTGTAAATTTTACTTTGTAGACAATAAAGCTTAAAAAAACGTTATTCCAATAAGGACGGTGTAAGTTTTGTTTGCAAAAGAAAGTTCTTGTTTTGCTTGGTTCAAAAATGGCACTTTTCGTGGACTTCTACCAGAAAGACTGGCTTCTATAAGTTGGTTTCTTATTGTTCTAGCTGTCACTAATTCGTTTTATTCATTTTTCTTCCTTTCTTCTCTTAAAGAAAGGAATGGTCTCTTCTTACTTACATATTCTTACCAATAATGTTTCAAAAAGCGAAGAAGGTTATCTTTTTCTTCTGAATGTAAAGTTTAAGGTTTTCGAAATTTCAGCTATCGTTTTTCCAGCTTGTCTTAGTTTTGTCATCATTTCGCATTCAAAGGGAGGATAATGTAATCCACGACTCATATTTATATATATAACATAAATTATAGATGACTTTTAAAATTTTTGTTTAGTATCGAATATTAAACATCTGACGAACTTATAAACAAACTCAAAAAGCCTATTTGCAAACAAAAAAAATGATCCTTACGTTAGAATAATAGTTAAAGGAGCTTGTTTCTATATTTTTCCAGGTGAAATCATCATTGGCCTTAAAACAAAAGTAGTTTTCACAAAACAATTTTTCCATTTGTGAGCATGATTAGGTACGATTAAAATACATATAAAAAGACTAACGACAGAAGACTAAATTGTTAAAAAAAATATTGTGAATCGAAAATGATCAAGACACTTGTTTCTATTAATTTGTCCAACACTGTGTTGAATTAACTTCTCCAATATATTTTGACAGAACAATAACTTACTTTTCTATTTACAAAAAATAACTTTTTGAACATATCAAGCTGGCAATTGGGAAGTTCTCAGTATGCGTCACATCACAATCTCATTTAACTATCAATTTCAGGCTTTGAAGCTCGACCTAACAAATCTCAAACACTACATTTGAAAAAATACCTTCACTCCAGCTTAGCCTTACCAAAGAATTATAAGGTCTTAGACCTAAGTTTGACATGACACATGACTAAAAATGAATCTCTTCTCTTAAGCCTATTGTACTAAAGCAATTAATTTTTCTTCTTCCAATCAGTATTTCCTTTAAACTTTTTTATAACAACCTTGACATCTATTTTTAAAACCAAAACTACTATGTATGTCTATGAACTGAAACCTATAAGCTTCAAAAGATAAACTTTTATTATTAATTGAAGTAGATTGACAGAGCGTTTGCAGAATCGATGCTGTTGACATATATTTTCTTTGATGATGGCTCAAGCTTAAGAAGCCAAACCAAGATCTTTCCACTTCATTTTGCACTTGAATAACGACAAGATCATCATGTGTCCATCACCAGAATGAGGATTGAATGTGTCTTGACAATAAACGATCAATTTTATATTTTCATCATCATCAATTGACTTGATGAATATGAGACCTATTTTGATGTTGGAAGCCTTGCAACACATTTATTGTTGACTTAGAAAACGAAAGGTTTCCGATTGCACCACACCAACGCATTTGCCATTTTATCGCTCAATTGAACATCAGTTTTTGCGATTGTCAAGATTGTTAGTACCACCATAGATGCGATGGCTTCTGCAAGAACCTATTCATCAAGCTTCTATGATGTCGTGTCGTCTCCGTCGTCGTCGTCGGCGTCGGCACATCTCAAATAATTATACCAGAAAACGGTTTGGCACTATTCTGTACTCTATGTGTAATGTGCTGTCGAATTAAGTTGTGGGAGCTGATATGTGTTGCTGGAGTTGTCAGCATCTTCTTCTCTCCTCAATCAGGGTTGTCTGATGGTGTACTTCAACAACAAAACTGTGATTCAATTTCGAGCATAATTACAGGGTTGCCAATATCGTATATTTAAATGATAGGACGTGCAGACACGAGCTGATGCTGCTATAGACTCTGTACTCATCTTGAAACATTAAAGAGATCGTGCGATGATGATGATGCATATAGCGTCAGAGATGATGAAGGTGGGTGCTCCAGCTCCTCATCAACTTAATTAGGGTAGAAGAGGGGGTGATCGCACTCGCATAGCAAATGTGATTGAAAGATTAATTGAAGTGCTGCTCATCTAAATGGTGTTCTTTTATTTTATTTTATTTTGTTGCTGTTGAGTTTTTGCTTCGACAATTACAGCAGTTACACTAAATTGCTGCAAATTGCTTGACATTTGAAAATTGAAATTTAATGGTGCTCTATGGATGTGATCAATAAGTATAAGGAATTTGTGTGATGTGATGGGAATTAAAGAATTTTATAAGACAAGGTCCATGACGATGACTGTGATCGATGAGTGGTACAAAATGTTATGGTTAGTGAGAGTAAAGCCTTATGAAGACCTATCGCAGTACATTTATAAAAAGTTCTATTCCTGATAAATAATTCAAAAGCTTTCTATCTGCAAGATCATCAGATGCATTTTCAAAACAATAAATTGCAATTATTCTACTCTCAAGTCAGAGCTATATTAATCATTTATTCACAATGCAACCTTAACCTTGACACCCCCGTGTGTTAATCCTGATTGTGCAATCGAATCAAAATGACTCACTTCTTGGACCTAAATGACCTACATGAGTTGAGTTGGAGAAGCCTCCGACTGTTTAAGTGATACCTTCAGACGATACCATCATTACTTTAAAAGCCATATGGAATTGCATCTTAACACAATGAAGCGGGTTGGGAGTACTTCCACTATATGCCATAAATTATTTCAAGATATGTAGACTTACTCAATCCAATGAGATTGAAACTAAAAACATCAGAGGAACATGAAAAAGAAGGGACGGTATTTATCTGCCCTTTCAATTATTCATCTTGATTAAGTCAAAGTTTGTGTTTTCAAAAGGGCATCGAATTATTAATTATGAAACAGCGCTCAGACACGCCAGTTACTGGACAATAAGGGCTTCGAACAATTATCATTGAAAATCGCAAACACAACAAATTGGATAACTTAACACTTCGTCTTGGATTGTATGTAATATTTTTAAGCTTTTGTTATTTTTGCAATTAGTTTTATAAACGGAACAAATTGCCGAATGGGCAAATAAACCTTGAAGATTATTGCAATATTCATGATATCATATTCTGGGAGGATTGCCAGTTTATTTCGGTCAGGGACGTTATGGCAAATTTAAATTTCAAAAGGGGATTGATATAGCTAAAATGGAAACAGGGGTTAACTGTGTGCATAGGTACATCTAAAGGTTGTTTTTTTAGATGTATAAAACTTTCAATTGGCAACACCGTTTCAACTGGCAGCCATTTTATCAGCTGTCAATTGCCATTGACAAATATGTATTGCGTGAATATTGTTTAGGAATGAAGCTCACTCTTGGTTGAATGGATACGTCAATAAACACGCCGTATTGGGAGTGATGATAAATCTCAAGTGTATGTTGAAACAACGTAACATCCACAAAAAATGTTTGTTGTGTATTATGGTATAAAAATTGGTCCATAGTTCTTTAAAAGCGATGCTGGTCAGAACGTTTCCACCTAGTTTCGAGTGAAGGACCCGTGAATTAACCTCCAAGACTATGCGATTTAACGTACCCTGCTATTTCCTGTAGAGATATGTGAAGTACCTAGTCACGCCGATAAGCCAAAAAAAGATTAAACCCTTGGAGACCAACATTGGAAAGATGTTGGGGGCAGCAAACGAGAGAGGTGGGGAGAGGAATTTAAACTAAGGCACCTCTCCTTATCCAGACGGCAGCGGAGGAATTTCCCGAGATGGAATCAACGGTGGCGTCTACAGTTCCAGCAAGGTTGAACTACTTAGTGAACACCTTATAGTAGCGGTTTTCTCCGGCTCCCCATCCTTGGAGTTATACTTAGGATCTGGCCCTCCAGGTTAGGGGTTGTGCCCTCGGGGTGACTTCCTGGCCACTTAAATGCTTTAATAGTTGCGAAGCACCAACAAGCCTCGTATACGGACGGATTTACTGTTGACAACCAACGCAAACGAATAAAGGACAACGAACTTCGGATATGCACGTTGAATGTTAGGTCCCTTAACAGACCACGTGCGGCCGAAGAATTAGCGGAGGCCCTAGACCGCTATAAAGCAGATATTACCGCCATCCAGGAAATACGATGGGATGGGCCGGGCAAAAAAAGGATGAAAAAAAGCGATATTTACTATGGGGACTGCTACCAAAGCTAGGAAGGGAAGACATCTTTGGTGGAATAATCGGAAAGAACAGCCTGCACGACAACACTTCCGACAACGGATTCAGGTTCATAGATTTTGCTGCGGGGCGAAACGTCATGGTAGCCAGTACGCGTTTTCCACACCTCAACATCCACAAAGGTACTTGGACTTCTCCAGATCAATCTACCGTCAACCAGATTGACCATATTGCGATCGACGCCAGACACGCTTCCAGCATCATGGATGTACGAACTTTTCGAGGAGCTAACATCGACTCGGAGCACTACCTCGTTGTAGCCAAGGTAGCACTTCGGATTTCCAGACCCAAGGTAAAACAGGGAGGTGCTGGGAGAAGGTACAACGTCGAACGGCTACAATCGCCAGAGATCGCCAAATCCTTTTCCAACCGAGTTACAAGAAACCTCTCTCGAAGTTCTCTGCCGCCAACACAATGTATCGAAAACCAGTGGCAACGTTGCCAAGACGCAATCAGAGAAGCCGCCTCTGATGTGCTGGGTTTCAAACAGTTACCAACAAGGAACCCCTGGTTTGATGAGGAATGTCGGCAGGCAAATGCAGCCAAACAACAGGCACGCAAAGCGTCGCTGCATAAAAGGACTAGAGCTGCTCATGAGCTCTATGAGCAGAAGAGGCGAGAGGAACGCCGACTTCTCAGAAAGAAAAAGAGAGGGTATGAGAAGCGTGCGGTCGAAGATGTTTACAGGTTTAAAAGCAGGAACGAAGTTCGAAAGTAAGTAAAGTAAAGAAGGCAGCAAAGACGAAAGTGGAAACATCATAGTGGAACCGCAGTCAATGCTGAGGATATGGAAGGACCACTGCTGCAGACTGTATAACGGCGACGAAGAACTGAATTCCGCTGTCAGGCAGGATGATCCATTCAATATAGACGACGAAAGCCAACAATCCCGTCCTCCCGACTTAGACGAAATAAAGATTGCCATATCTAAGCTGAAGTCTAATAAAGCCGCTGGAGTGGATGGCTTGAATGCCGAACTCCTTAAAGCAGCTGGAGATAAGTTGGTTAGGAGCATGCACCAACTTATCTGTAAGATATGGTTGGAAGAAAGCATGCCCGATGAATGGAACCTCAGTATTGTTTACCCGATCCTGAAAAAAGGAGACCCTCTAAACTGCACCAACTATAGAGAAATCAGTCTACTTAGCATCGCCTATAAAATTTTCTCTGCCGTAATATGTGAACGTCTTAAGCCCATCGTCAACAATCTGATAGGTCCTTATCAGTGTGGTTTTAGACTTGGAAAGTACACAGTTGATCAAATATTCACATTACGGCAGATCCTGGAAAAAAACCCAAGAACACCAAATCGACACCCACCATCTTTTCATCGATTTCAAGGCCGCATATGACAACATCTACAGGGACGAGCTGTATAGAGCCATGTATAGTTTTGGCATCCCTGCCAAACTCGTACGTTTGTGCAGGATGACCATGGAGAATTCACGCTGCTCCATAAAGGTTGGAAACAACTTAACAGAACCTTTAGATGTCAAAAAGGGTTTTAGACAAGGTGATGCGCTGTCATGTGATTTTTTTAACATCGTACTTGAAAGAATAGTGCAGAGCTCACACGTCAATAATAGAGGCACTATCTTTCAAAAGTCTGTCCAATTACTAGCATTATGCTGATGACAATGACATAGTCGGAAAAACTCAGCGTGATGTCAATGGGGCTTTTGTTAGTATTGAGGCAGAGGCGGCAAAAAAGGTTAATGGGGGCAAAACAACACCAATACTTACAACACCAACGTCTTGGTCAAATGGTCACCATCGACAGACCTAACTTTGAGGTAGTCAAGGCTAAGAAAGCAATTGAGTGCAAAAGTTCTCTCTCGAAGAACCAAAGTGTCGCTATATAATACCCTTATCATCCCTGTCCTGCTATACGGTGCAGAAGCATGGACTATGACAAAAGCGGATGAAAGCACCTTGGGTCGCTTCGAGAGAAAATCTCTTCGTGTGATCTACGGTCCCGTATGCATCGAAGGGGGGAGTGGAGGAGAAGATGGAACGACGAGCTGTACGGGCTGTACAGCGACGTAGACTTAGCCAGAAGGGTAAAAGTCCAACGACTAAGATCGCTGGGTCACGTAGAGCGCATGGAAACCAATGCTCCGGCCCGGAAAGTCTTCGAATCCGCACTCACAGGACAGCGCAGTAGAGGAAGACCGAAGTTTGTTCTGTGAGGCCCTAGTTCACACAGGACTGTAGCGCCACCTTAAGTAAGTAAGTAAGACCAACATTTACAACGTCATTGCCAATTTGGGTAACACTAAATCATTGAGAATTAGACCACCACAATAGACCACGTTCGGGTCGATTTTAAAATTGAATAAATAAGTTGTATATAAGATAATACTAAGGTTTTGTGGACAATATCAATGACATTATGAGTGAAATATAACATTTAAAACAAGACAATTTGTAAAAACAATTTGGTAGTAACGAATTGCAGTTTGGTTGGTACGAACTGTCAAACTCTATTCGCGTTCCACATACCATCCACACTGCAACGAATAAATTGTTCGCGCTCAACTTAACCTCAAAATTATACTACTCTTGCTTTATTTGTTGAAAAGGGTAATTATAAATTGACAATTCGTTGCTGTCTGCGAATAGAAATAAAACTCATGTGAAAGAAAAGTCAAGTAACATCCACAGTTTGCAGTTCGTAGCTTATGTGCCAGATGCTTAAGGGTGATAATAGTTTTCTCAAAAATGGATTTCTAGTAAAAGTGTATTTTTTACATTTAATTTAGAAGGAAAATTTGACCATTATTTAAGTTTTCAATGTTTGAATGAGTAAAATATTCTCAGAAAAATCATCACTTAAAACTTCAGCAAAATTCGAAGGCAGTAAATTGCATTTTTTATTGGATACAGTTTAAAGTAAATTCCCGATAATAAGTAATAAAATATTTTTAAACTAATAAATATCCGCCCATCAGTGCTTCAGACTTCGAGTGTAATAATGCTTAAAATGCCACCGATCAAAATACCAATCGGTAACTCGTGGTCAGCAGAACTCAAACTTGTTCTTTGGAATTGCTGCGAGCACACGCAATGCATTGCTAAACTATCGTACTGATCATCATCATCGTCATCATTTCGCACAATCATCGTCTGACCTGACCACAAAGCCTTTTTTCCAAATCATTACAATATGATGCGCGCACATCGCACAGACTTTTTAAACGAACATGTCTTTAGGTGGGTATAAGTTGAAGTAACTTCTAGACTCGTAAATGTGCAACAATTGGAAGACCACAAAAAAGATATTTTAAGCTCCCTCCTCTTAAAATGTTAAATTGTTTCTTGTATGTAAAATGATAGTTGGGTATCGGTACTTATGTCCACAGGGGCAAAAAAAAGTATCTAAGAAAACAGACACCACCGTCAAAAGCTAAAGGAAATTTTCCTTTAAAAATGAGAGAGAAAAAATAGGTACACTTAACCACAGCACATCTTCATTAGTGCAAAGCGCAAGCGTATATACGCGATAGAAGATGCAAGATAAACGTTTCATTGCGATTACGTATTGCGTGTGATAATTATTTTTGTGAATATACTGTTTTTGGTTTTTTTTCTAAGGCTACCTGCACACGACTGAATTTTTATTTAATGTTTGTCAAGCGTATTATGTGAACCCTAAAGCCATTTACTCACGAACTGATTGGCCCTTGCCAGTGTGGCTTTAGGCCTGAAAAATCTACCATCGACCAAATTTTCACTTTACGCCAAATCCTGGAAATGACCCAAGAAAATAAAACCGCTTAACACCATCTTTTCATCGATTTTAAAGCAGCTTATGACAGTGTAGACAGAAACTAACTATTCGTGCCATGTTAAGTTTTGGTATCCCTACCAAACTGATACGACTTATCAGGATGATGTTGGAAAATGCTCGTAGCTGCGTCAAAATTGGAAGGTACTCAACCAAAAACTACCAGAGGGTGGTACCATCTTTAAAAAATCCACACAATTTCTTGGATATGCAGATGACATCAACATTATGGGAAGAACCAAAAGGCCAGTGAAGAGTGCCTTCTCTAATATCGAGTCTGATGCGAAGAAAATGGATCTTGACACCGTAGATTTCGTCAAAGCGTGATAATTGACAGGTCTTACTTCGAGGTGGTAAACCAATTTGTTTATCTGGGAACTGCTGTTAATTCTGCAAATGACATCAGCGCGGAGATCAAACGTAGAATTACGCCTGCTAATCGCTGTTTCTTTGGCCCAAGCAAACAGTTGAGGAATAAGGCCCTATCGCGAAGTACCAAAGAGACACTGTACAAAACATGCTTGCTGTATGGTGCAAAAGCATGGACCCTCTCCGAGGCGGATGAAGGATCTCTTGATAGAGGGAGGTTCTGGGTATGATCTATGGCCCGGTTTATGTCTACAGGCAGAGTGACAACTGGAGGAGAAGATATAATCATGAGTTATACGAGCTGTACAACGACTTGCCACTGGTCAAAAAACTGCGTGTTCAACGCTTAAGTTGGCTAGGGCATGTGGAGCGAATCGAAGCCCCAGCCCGCAAGGTATTCAATGTCAAGCCTGAGGAAACAAGAAGCAGAGACAGGCCTCATCTCCGGTGGAGTGATCAAGTTGATACCGATGCACTTCAACTTGGTATTTGAAACTGGAGGCAGCAAGCTATAGATCGAGTAAGCTGGCGAAGTTGTTATTTGATATTTCCAAATTTTCAATGTGATCACAGAGAAAATTCCAAAAAGTAGAGAAACATATTCCAAAAATTAGAATTTTTGAAAAATAAGAAGCTTATTTTTTGTCTATTGATAAACCCATATATCCTCATGTTAGCCATTTTTTGGGTTGATGTTGCCATTAATCAAGAAAATTTATTTAAGACTAAATACAAACAGAATATAAGTTGGCTCCGTTGAGAAATAGGGCCTAGTGGCTTAAAACTCTCAAAAATTTATATGTGCGTGTAATGTTGTCCGGTATGGAGGGGACCAATAGTTGAAAGCGAACGGATTATTTGGAAAAGTTCTTTTCATGCCAAGAATTACTCCGGAAGGATTTGTAAATTTCTCGCAAGAGAGGCAGTTCCCTGAAAAAAAAAAACTTTAGATAGCCCCCAGCAACAACACACTAAACTTCACAAGACGGGTATTTTTACTTTAAAACTGTTCCCTAATAATATCTTTGAAAAAAAAATTCGTTTGAAAATTATTTTCAAGAATTACGTTTAAAAAGTTTGTTGATTTGAGCACTTTTTTAATACTGTCATAGTTAAAAATTGCTTCCAAAATCATATACATTTTTGATTTATTTTATAAGTTTGAAACATAAATTTTTGTCATTTATAAGTTACTAAAAATTAGCATAAAATTAACTTTCAAAACTCTGATAGATACCCTGAGTCAAACATTGAATTAACAGTGAATCAATTCATCAAAAAACTACTCTTGGTTCGTGATATTCAAAATCAAACAAGCATTTTAATTGGAAAAAAAGTGCATAGGTACCTTTAGGTTTTCAGTAGATTAATTTTTTTTTAAGTACCAGTGCGGCTTCTTTATTGGACTTTTTCAATAGGAAACAAATTCGATACAATCTTCTTTATTTACTTACTGGACTTTGTTACATAAATTTATCTGTTTCGACGCACAACAAATTTTTGGAAGAGAAAATGTGTATTGCCACTGCTTAGGCTACAATAAATTGTAGACGAAGACGCCTGATGACCTTACGAAAAAGATCGTCGTCAAAGAAGAATATATTTTTTTTCTTTATCAAAGAGAAAAGCTCCAGTGTAATTAAGTCGTTTAATTTATAATCGATGCTTTATGACATGAAATCCTGGTCCTAATGAAGAACTATCCATAAAGCGTTGGATTATCTTTCTCATCTCATTTCAAAGAAACACAAAATACTCTATTAGAGCGACTTTAAAAATGATATACCAGGCGTCTACGTAATTGTTATAGGTCTTTAGTCATCAAAATAAGTAAAAACATCTTTCTGAATTTAGTCAAAATTGATAGGTATATCTTTTTCAATTTCGCTGCTCGTTGTGAAAATTCGCATGCAGAATTTCTTCATAACTTTTCTAAGATGTTTGAAAACACTCCTATTTAATATTTGAATACATAAAAATTCAAGAAAATTCTCATAAGAAACACAAAAATCCTATTCACGAAAAATGAAATTTTTGAAATATTTTCGAATGATTTGTTAAAATTACGTAAACATTAAAATTTGGCAGTAAATGTATTGCCGTCTATCTATCTCCTTTTAATTTTTCTTATTTTCTTTAATAGTTTTTTTTAACGCTAAAACTGAACCTAATCCAAGCTTATATCACGAAACAATCTAAGTTAACATTTAAAAATACTTGTGATGCAAATTTAAATGACTGTTGTGATTATTGTTTTTGATAAATGACCTTTGTGTTTATGCGCATCAAATTGAAATTACAAGTCCAAATATAGTTTTTGGCTTTTGTATTTTAGAAAGTTTAATTTTCTTCTCGACTTATGATTGATTACGGTTTGTGGCGCTTATAATTTCATTTATGGAATTAGTTTTTATTTTTTTGTTAAGAGGTGATTGTAAGCCAGAAGCTGTGAATTTTGTAAACAAATATAAAGATTTGGTTTATTTTTAAGAAGGTTGTGGTTCAACTTATGTAAATTTAGGGTTTTCAATCTAATCCAAGTCAAGTTATAACAAAATAAAAAAAGCACATTATCTTGTGTCTTTTTTATTAACTACTGTCAGAGCTTTCTTTTACCTACTCTACCGGAAGTAAGAGAAATATTTAAACAAATTTCTTCAAATGGCGATTAAGGTCTTAACATGGAATGTGTACTCATCAGAAATTAATTGAGTATTAATAATTGTTGATGTCATTTCTAACAAGCATTAAGTGATTACTAGTTGCTTGGGTCGAACAAGCCGCCCAACAATTCAAAACAAACCGTAGGCAGAGTGTGAGCAAGTAGAAAAAAATGTTTCAGGTTGGTTAAGATAGTGAGAGTAATCAGTACAAACTCAGCAAAAATGGTGTACTCAGTAAAAATGGTTAAGAAAACAGAAACTAGTACAGGACTATTAGCAAATCACTTTCATAGATTACTTTGTATTCGAGAAAGACATTTACAAATACAGTTTGCTTAACCTTGGTGTGAAAACGAAATTCGGGATCAAGCATTCACAATTCAGTAAGTGGTGACTGTCCTTCCCAAATGTATTTTATAAGTTGAATGAATTTCATAAGTTCATACATTTTTAGTTAGTTATTTAGTTTTTTTTTAAACTAACAGATGCATAAAACTACATCATACAATTTCCATAAAGCTTCCAAAAAAACATAATTTTTTAAATTTTCAAGAAAGGCGAACGTGAACGAGGCAACAAAATTTATCATGAAAATTTTTACTGGTGTGACTCTAGACAGACGTATGCTATGGGTTCAGATAATCAGTTAAGCGAATATCACACTGGTTTCAGAAAGGAAACAGTAGAAAAAATATTTCATTGACTTGTTTCGGCACATTATTCCTAACGAAAGGGAAATAATTATACACTTTCTTCATTGACGTCAAGTCAGCTTTCCATTCAATCGATCAAAATACACTGTTCTAGAACCTAAGCTGCTTAGGTATATCAACAAAAATATTGAATACGCTGAAAGAGCTCTACGCGAACAACCAAACAAAGGTATGGAATAGAACTCAAATATCAGAATGGTTCCACAGGTGGTAAACAAAGTTGTCTTCTGAGGTCAGTTCTCTTTTATCTGTTCCTGGATGATTCAACTACTTTTTTACCCTGTTGTATTACTTTTCCCCGGCGCCAATATTCAAATGATGTTGAAATGTTTGCAAAGATTCCAAATATGCTGCAAATAATGATAAACAAACTCTTATAAAAGAAACAGGCCGATATGCAAGAGAAGAAAAATGGAAAGAGCAAAATCTAGACCTCGAGGTGGTCAGGGAGTATAAATATTTGGGGTAAAGCCATAGCTATCCCTCAAAAAACACTTGAAGGCAAAGCTAATCGAAGCAAAAAAAGCTATCAACTACATTAAGAAAGGAGTTTTAAGCAAATAGCATATTGCCCCAACCAAAGAGTTTAAACTTTTTGAGGTCGTAATGCGATCGGGATGCGGGATTTCAGGAGGTAGACACACTTTTAAGATACTTTATCAACAAAATGTTCTGTCTCCCTGAAAATACACTTACCTATATCCTGCACCTAGAGACAAAGTTACCGAGCTACCAACTGATTCCCAACATATTCGTTAGACATCTGCTTTCTCGGAAGTCCCAGTTCTTTAAGAAATGGACTCTACTTGGTCTTCAACATAACATCTAGCTACTAGAATCAGTCATGGAGGATTGAACAACTTTATGCAACCTTGAGAGTTGACAATTACTTCGGCAACGAATATCCCATCAGAACAATAATCTTAATTTTGAAAAACCAGAGGGGAATTGTTGCTTTTGAACTTCCAAACACACAATTCCAACGTCAACACTCAGTGCACATTATGTAATCTCCAAGAAACCGAGAATGTAACTCCAATCCTTCAAACAATCCGACACGCTTTACAACTTTCAATGGAATGAAATAAAGATGACTTTTTAAAATGTCCATGCAATTTACAATATTCGAATGATAATCTTCTGGGATTTAATTTATTAATAAAAGATAACTTATTTAAAGTCTCTTTCTGTTGACTTTTGAGATTTGGCAGACGAAAAAAGGTATTTCGAATGTCTATAAGTACAGACGTAAGTGCACAAACATCTCACTATAAAAATAATGCACTAGGGGCCTTAAAAGTAGAAGAAAGTCAAAAGTTCAATTTGACAAGTTGGAATGATTAAAATAACATCCAAAGGGAAAGTTAATAAATCTGATGCCCATGTTCCGAATTTCGATCGAAAGTGAATCGAGGTCACTTTTCAATTTCACGTGAAATGAAATTGCATGTTCTTAAATTCGATCGATTTCGAAAAGTTCGAAATTGCTTCGAACTTTCAGAACGGAAGGATCATCCATTTTTATTTTGTTTCTGAAATAAAAATGGTGCTGTTTTGAAGATGAATGCAATATTATCGGCAATTTTAAGTGAAAAAAGGAAGCAGACAAATCAAATATATTGGATTTACCTGGCACAATGTAATTGTGTGAAAATTATGTAGAATTGTTCTGATAAATAAAGTACTTAAGTAGATTAAGAAAAGACGGTTTTTTATATGTTCTAAGGGAAATAGCACCTTTCATCGTTTTTTTTTTTTCAATTCAAAAACTTGCTGCAACCCTCCGATTCCTAGCAGAAGGAAGATATCAAAGATTAATTCACAGAAATAAAAAATGGGATTTGAATGCGTTCAAAAAATGGAACAAACCGAAATACAGAATATTCATTTGCATGTTCGAAAATCCAATTCACGATAATGAATTTTGAAACACCCAAATTCATTCTCGCAAAGTGTATTCACAATAAGTGAAATGCAGAACATGGGCATGAATTCCCGAAATCAACGCGTGCTGTATTCACATTACCAATTATTTTTGTAAATGGTTGAAATTCCTACTCTTTTTTCTAGTTTTAAAATGTTTGTTTCATACACTTTTATAACTAAGTAAGTTATTAAACTACAACCTTAGGCTATCGGAAGCAAATGGGATAAACTAGAGAAAACTAGCAATTACTAAAAGCAGCTTTTTTTCAACTTAAGCATTAAAGTTTCGTTTCGCAGCTAATAGGCCTAAAGCTATCAAGATAAATACCTTAATAAAAATGTGTGTTTTCGATTTATTAAACCTTTTGAATCAATGTTTTTTTTGTTAGAGATCCGGATCCATAGAGAAGATGCTTAATAATCATGTCATATGTATTTTTAAAATATTTATTTAGACAATAATAATAATTGTGATGTATTGGATATTCGTGTGAATGACGTCGAATTTTAATGTACACAATATTTTTTTTTGTTGAAATCATATCTAATCAACATGATTTATTATTTAGGCTTTTATTCTATAATTTAACTAATGATTAAAGAATCAAATTTATAGAAGAAAAATTAATAATCAAAATATGGGTAACATGCAAATAGTCACTTAATCAAAATAAAAATGAAAAACAAAAATTAAATACCTACACCTAATACAGAAAAAATAAACAATCCAAGTTAGTGTCATTGGCATCAAAAGAATTTACAATACCTACCAAAAAAATATCTTACAATTTTGATGATTACCAACATTCTAGGTCTTATCCACGTGCTTTTATATACTTTTATAATTTCTAGAAGAAAAATCTAACAAAAACCGAACAAAAAAAAACTAAAATAGGTTCTTCTTTGATATGTCAGTCAATTTTTATACAATTAATCATAAATATTTTCTAGCCATACACATTATAAATAAAATTCCTCAATTAATCAAAACAAAAATGAAAATTAATAAATTGTTCAAGGTTATTTATGGATAAAGCAAATAAAAAAGACAAACGTTTAAGATTTAGTAGGCTATTATGGAAATTAATCAAATAATAATAATAAACAATATCACTAAAGTCCTACACAGAAATGGTTAATTAAATAATTGGGTACATACCTACCCATAATTTAATACAAGAATACAAAGAATGCACCTTAAATAATATAATTAGGGAAATTATCACTTGGGGTTCGGAGCAACTTATAAAACAAACAACATTACAAAGTAACAAAATGATGCCTCCACTATAATGGTTTGTTGGATTTTGAACTTTTTGGATAATTTGTTGTCACGTCGCTCAATTAAAAATTGAACAAAAGATCAGATTTCAATTGTTGGCAAATGGCAAAAATTAACAGCTATTACTGGTTACAGTCACAAAAGACACACTTTTGTGACCTTTACTTGTGAAAGCTATTTTGTTATCATATCTACATACGTTAAATTGGCGGAGTGAAATATTAAGACAAAGCTTTTCTTTTTAAGTGATTCCAAATTTTGGATCATTTTTTGTGATTATCGTACATAAAATTAAAGGTGATCACACCAAGGTGACAATCACCAATCATATTAGCCGATTCCACCACTGTTTTATTTCCATGGCTTCAGAGCGATATCTGTTCTTTTGCTTCTTTTTTATGAGAAGAAAGCTTTGGTGTTATTTCTCTAGGAAAAAGAATAGTGAGGTCACAGTTAATGCTCACAATTTAGAGAGACAATTCCAACCTTCTGCTTAACGGTGATGAAGACCTGAGACCTTAGTTCGCGCACTAAAAGGGAGTGCATACCCTTATTATTATATAACACAGTGCCACCAATTCGGAAAGCAGATTGGTTGAGTGGGAAATATTAAGTCTGCTTAAACAGTCCACATTCGTGTAGTGCGGTTAAAAAAGAATCTCTGTAATTTACGGAATCTCAAAAATTTTGTAAGGAACTGATTAAAGGATTAAATACTAGACAGAGATGCACATTAGTTTGGAATTTCTGTCCATTGTAATGAGTGGGAAAATCTGAGACTAGTAAAGCATTCCACATTCGTGTAGTGCGGCTAAAGAAAGAATCATAATACCTAACAGTTCGTCCGAAATAAGGCTCAGGGCCAAGCTGATGATCATTCCTAGAAGTACGGATATGGAGAAAATATTGATAAAACAATGATAAGCATGAGACCTTGCGACTGTATTCAAGAGCTGGACCTGATCTATCCACAATGCATTATTGACGATGAACAAAAGCCAGATCATCAGAAAGGATACAAAACGTGCATCGTCGAAGTAAACCTATACACTTAGCAGCATTTTTAGTTATGTGACTCCACTAGAAGTGGTTTGTGTGCATATACACAACATTAAAAGCTGTTCAGTCTCCCCGATGCAAGTACCACCCATGGATAGTGGCATTGGGCGAGGGTTACGCTTTTGCGACAGCATTGAGGATCAAAGCGTTTAGTCACGGTTATTGATTCCTTCAACGCTGCCGTTGGTAGTCTGCATCCGAAGAACAAGGATAAGAATCTAAAAACGAATATGAAAAGCTGAGGGTACTGCCGTCAGTTAAAAAAATTAGTGGATAAGAAGTTTTGGACATAAGAGCATTTACAAAAACAGGAAAGGTCCAAAAATAAGAGATTCAAACCAAATGCATGCATTTTAAAAAGAAGAGAGCTTGACGCACAACTAACAAAATGATTTCGAGAACTTACTTTCTCCAAAATAAAGTTAAGATTTGTTGCACCGTTCGGTGACATAAACCTTGAGACCAAGTGGACCTTTCGCTATGAAAGTCATACTGCCGGTCATTAAGAAGCTTTCGTTCCTTAAGATAATTGTTAAGCTAAAGATTGAGCTGCGTTTCATTCACCTTGGACAGAAGGAACGTTAGTGTAATTGGAAAGTTAATTGGATAATTAGATTGGGAGCAGGATTTGTCTTTTAGGGGCAAGCTGGACAAGTGCTGCATTTTACCTACTCTGAAGGAGACCTGTATTACGGATTTAAAAGCTTACTCATTAATTTTGCCAGAGTTAAAGAACAAAAACAGCTATTTAGAACAAAAGGGATACATTTATTCTTAGCGGTTTTGTATGTCAAGATGTTTTAAAACTTTGGCAACTCCACAAGTGAGAAAGAAGATTCGTCCCATAAAATGTTATCAAGTACAGAAGGATTCATGTCAGTGGAGGAATCGATTTTGAATCTACATTTTTTACTGATTATGGGAGATTTTAGTAATTTTGGCCTTAAGTTCTTATCATGCAAAAATATGACCGTTACAGTTCTTTCTACATTGTTTTTAAAACTGGAAACTTACATTTTCGATCCTTATATCCTCTTTCAAAGCATGATTTTTTTTTTTGGGTTTTGAAAGATTGTTCTCTATTTAAGATGAAAATTCTTGTTCCACAAAGAATTAGGTTTGTAATCATGTCTGCACTAGAGTCTAAGTCACTATCCTGGAAGCATAGTAATAAGTAAAAGTTCCTGGAGAATTCATTGAAACTGTCACAGTTGGCTGTTTCATTTTGCCAAAGGGTTCTAATAAGACTTTCTTCTTTGGATCCAATGTTGAATCAAGAGTTCAACTGATCCCCTTAAGTGAGATCAAGATAGCTAACTCCAGGCCGAAGTCAAACAAAGCAGCCAGTGATAATAGGCTATAGGCAGAGTTCTCCATTCATGCTGGAGATGATCTGGAATATCGAAAATCGACAAAATCTTCACTTAACCCCAAAAAGAATACAGTATTGATATACATCACCTCTTCATTTATTTCAAAGCAGACTATCACAATATCAGCAGGGACGAACTATATACCGTGGCATATCAAATTTTTGGTTCCCATCCAAGCAGATACGCCTTTTCAAAACCACCTTGAAGTATGCTCACTGTTTCAGAAACTTAGAAGAAATTCAACTCAAACGTTTGAGATCAAGGGAAGATTAAGAAAAATCGAGCTACACGCTAAAATGCAATATTATTCCTGGAAGAGTAGTGTGCAACTTCACGGCCAAAACCCGAATGTCACCATATTTTAAACATTCACACAATATCTTGGGTATGCAGATATCACGACGATATGGGAAGAACCAAAGAAGCAGTTACTGGTGCCTTTTTCAGTACCAAGTCTAAAGCTAAGAAAACCACCTTCTTAACTCCAACTTTCAAAGTAAAGAAAAAAATACATGGCTTTACCTTCAAAGTCTATTTTCTGAACATAATTTTTTAATAAGTCAAAACATAGCGAGCACTGTTCTATCGTTCTCGTTTTTGGGAAGTCTATTTTTTTTACAGCATTTTAGTTTTTTTTCTTGTATGCATTTTGCATTAATAGTTCAATTCGTGGTCGAATCGTTTATCTTGGACAAAATTAAATTACCTTTTTGCCGCCATATCCTTCTGTAAACCCCAAATTTCAAAAAAGAAGTACACACAAAAATGAATGGAAAACAATCTTCACATGGAATGAAAGTTCGGGATATGGTTCGTCGATTTGATACAGCCATAAATTCAGATGCGGTCAAATCCTCTTTCTCATCTATTGGACCAACGAAATCTTCGTATTTTGGTTTGAATCAAATCGATACAATACCAGATGAGGATGAAGATGATTTTGAAGGTTTATATGGTGGCGAAACTAGACGTGTATCGGTTGGTCACCAATCACCAACAAGTCCATCGAGGAGTAGCAATGGATCTCAAAAAACTGTTCGACAATCAAGGTGAGTTTTTTTGTTAAAAAAAAAACATGAACTAGAATGTGATTTAAAATTAAGATACAAAACAAGCTTTGAAGCTTATAACGATATCCCAGCGATTCCATTGGATAATCAGAAGAGTTTTATGAATCTATCAAGATCCAAAGAACCGCCTAGACCTGCACCAAGAGAAAAAAAATCCCGACAATCTATCTATCAGCATACCGATGACAAAGTAACAGTTTCCGATGTCTCATACCCAAGTAAAACCATCATTTCGAAAACTCCTAACGGTAGAGGCAAATATTTAAGCAATCTAACAACAGTTTTGAAATAAAAAGTTTCTTATTTTAACTTAGGTGTTCGTATAATTGTTGATATATTTTTTGACCAAAACAAGGGGATTGCCATTGAAGATGTTGTGGGAAGCCGTATAGAAACCGATATACCGCCGAGTAAAATTTTAAAAGAATTTCAAGAAAGAGTCGCTGAGAGCTCTCAAGATTGATTGTTTGATTTGGAAATTCTGTCCATTTTTGTTTTCTAAATTTCGTAATTGTTCTTAGATTATAGACGAAACAGCAATCAGGGGAAAACTATTTGCACTAAAAATATACATACTTTTATTTTTGAAAATTTAAACTATATTTTGATTTTATAACTTAACTTTGCTGCTTAAGGTTCATTTTAACACGAAAATGCATTCGGAAATGTTAGAAGAAAATTTGATATTTGAACATCTAAATTCATAGTTTGATAAAAAATCGATAATCTTTAAAAAGAAAACAATGTATGAATGTTTATTTCATTGCAAGGAGGGGTACCATAGGGCTCGGTAGTGCCCAGCCAAGTTCTTGCACTAATACCTATTAAGAAGAACAATATCAGCCAGCGAATGACCCCTCTCTAACTAAAGAACCAAGAAGCTAAGAACTTCAAATTGAAGCGCTTACTGAAATAGTCGATTATATGCATCTTGTCAAATTCCAGAGCTCGATAGCGAAAAGAGTATCTGAGATGCAGCAGTCCAAAAACCTCAAACAACTTTTAACGATTATCAAATTTATGAAGCACTTCCCGAAATCGCAGAATTTTGAAATTTCGTACAAAATATAATTTTTGTGGTGCGATGAAAGGTAAAATCGAAAAATTATGATTTTCACAAAAATTATACACTCAGAGGGCGTGGCATGCACCCAATTTCTCTAAGTATTAGTTAAAATCGACACTCCTTAGTCTTATAGAACAATGAAATGAAGCAGAGTGGAAGGAGTTGATGTGCATACAAAGGTAAAAATCAAAAATATTAGGTTATCCAAAAAAGGAGCGTAGTATTTTTTTTTTTCAATATTAAGTGGTTTATGTTTCCGTAAACAAGAACATCATTCACTATTGCTCCTTTATCGAAGCCCTAATTTTGAGAGAGTATCAAGTTCTTGTTAATTTGAGCAGAAAACACAATTGGCTTGTTTCTTTTATCTGACCCTGATAAGAACACTATTAATGTTCTATCTTCTCAAGGCACTTCCGACCATTGTGTTATGTCAACAAATTTCTCGTGTCAAAACACTCCATAGAGGGTTAAAAGCATCAGACCTATGGGAAACGCATGGTTTCATTGCAAGGAGGGGTACCATAGGGCTCGGTAGTGCCCAGCCAAGTTCTTGCACTAATACCTATTAAGAAGAACAATATCAGCCAGCGAATGACCCCTCTCTAACTAAAGAACCAAGGAAGCTAAGAACTTCAAATTGAAGCGCTTACTGAAATAGTCGATTATATGCATCTTGTCAAATTCCAGAGCTCGATAGCGAAAAGAGTATCTGAGATGCAGCAGTCCAAAAACCTCAAACAACTTTTAACGATTATCAAATTTATGAAGCACTTCCCGAAATCGCAGAATTTTGAAATTTCGTACAAAATATAATTTTTGTGGTGCGATGAAAGGTAAAATCGAAAAATTATGATTTTCACAAAAATTATACACTCAGAGGGCGTGGCATGCACCCAATTTCTCTAAGTATTAGTTAAAATCGACACTCCTTAGTCTTATAGAACAATGAAATGAAGCAGAGTGGAAGGAGTTGATGTGCATACAAAGGTAAAAATCAAAAATATTAGGTTATCCAAAAAAGGAGCGTAGTATTTTTTTTTTTCAATATTAAGTGGTTTATGTTTCCGTAAACAAGAACATCATTCACTATTGCTCCTTTATCGAAGCCCTAATTTTGAGAGAGTATCAAGTTCTTGTTAATTTGAGCAGAAAACACAATTGGCTTGTTTCTTTTATCTGACCCTGATAAGTACACTATTAATGTTCTATCTTCTCAAGGCACTTCCGACCATTGTGTTATGTCAACAAATTTCTCGTGTCAAAACACTCCATAGAGGGTTAAAAGCATCAGACCTATGGGAAACGCATGGTTTGATTTAAGTTGTAAAAAGGTTATTAGGGCGAAAGAGATAATTTTTTTGAAAGCCAATCCAACTAAGGAAAACCGAATTAAGTTCAAGCAAGCCAGGAAGGCCTGTGTGGCCCATATTCGAAAGACCAATTTGTAATTGGCCAAAAATACTGCAATGTCCAAAAGGCATTCGTGAAAACCATAAGGAATTCTTCCATTTTTTCGGTTCGTACGCTCGTTGTCAATAACCTTCCATTTGTTAGCTTTTTCGAGAAATTTACCGCTGCCAGTGAGAATTTTGAAGCCGCCTGTTATTCATTCCATGTTTTTCTGAAAAGGTGTTCTTCAAAGCTGGCAAAACCACTACGTCAGCTTTTTTCCGTTCCTAGTAGTTAGAAAACAGCATTTGTCTTCCCCCTCTTATTATCGACGTTCACTGGTGATCTCATGGTTCATCACACCGAACAGTGGAACAAATATTTACATCGTTTTGGAGAAAGTAAGATTATTGCACTTCAAATTTAAAAAGCATTTGATAGGGTCTAGCATCAGTCTCTTTAATCAAAAATGCGTGCTTTCGATTTTTATGAATCCCTCCTTCATTTGATTAGTAACTACTTTTCGGATCGTTTAATACAAGTTGTATTAAATGGGTTCAAGTTTGACAATCACATAATAATGCTGGTGTGCCTCAGGGCTCTGTTTTATCTCCAACACTCTTTTTCATTTTAATAATTGATATCCTATTTACACTTCGAATCTAATACATTGTTTAGTCACGATACTACTCTTAGATTTTCATATTCATTTTCAAACCCACATCCCTCTTTTTCGGACGTGGAACTGCAACTACAAAATATAATAAGCTTATTAAATTCCGACCTTAACAGCATTGTTCAATAGGGAATACAAAAAACCTTGTGGAATATAATGCTTCAAAAACGCAATGCTGACTTGTAACGTTAAAGGGAGATATACCCCTAGTTTTTATCAAAGGAAAGCACTTGCTTCAGTGAGACTGAACATTTTGATATTCTTGGTTAATGTATCACCAACCACCTTTTGTCGAACGATAACATACGCGATATCGCCAAAAATGCAGCAAGATCATTGGGTTTTTGCAATGCGATGCTAGAAGTTGTTCTCCCCCTCTGATCTGGTCATATACCAAAACTTGAGTATAACTCCTAAGGCTCTTGGACAATATTAAACATAAAGCATTTTGATTAATTGGTGATAATGCCATCATCGGATCATTAACGTCGCTTGAACATCGCCGTAGAATTTATTCTGTCCCTTTATGCTCTAAGAAAATAGACAGCTGCATTCCTCCCCGTAACACTCTAACGATCCCAGTTATTGCACCTCCTCTCACTTTCCTAATGCTCACTTTGTGTCCTTGCGTAATAAGGGTAGTAATATCACTTTGAGTGCGCATTTATTATTAAAAAAATCCGCCTTATTGTCTTGTATTTGGTATCGTTTATGATACTTTTGATTCTTGCAGAACGATGAAATCTGGAAATACTCCTTTAAAGGGTGTGGTGTCCGCCCACTTTGCATGTACTATGTGTTAACATTTCCTAAACACTTTTGATGCTTACACTTAACAGAGTGGATCGACATGTAGAAAGAAAAGCAAAAGTTAAATGTTGAAGGATATAAATTCAGAGGCCAGATATTCATCCACTTTCTTAAAGAGGTTTAAATACGAAAAAGATTCTTCATTGATGGTTTCAGGATTTGAGAGAGAACAATTCTTACAAAATTTAGTGTTGCTGATGGGACACAAAATATGGACTTATGTCTAGGTTTTGTAAATCCTCCAATAAAAACTTTTTGAAAGGTTTCGTGGGATGTAGATGATAAAAAAGAGTCAAAGAAGTCATTAAAAAAAAACCAGCCATGAAATCGTTTAAGTGCTAAGTCAGTGAACACTAAATTCGAAGTATTTGTATGTGGGAATTCCATATCTGCCTGGCATTATGCAATAACAATATTCACGGGTACTGCCTATTGCGAGGAATTGACAAATTCTCCAAGAGTAATGCTTGTCGTGAAAAGTGCTTTCTGAAATTTGCAGTTCGGATTCGGCTTAAAGGTCCGCTCTATCCATAGCAATAGTACTCGCAAACAGGAATGGTTGAGAGTTGTCAGTCACTAGGCCCTAGTTCTCAAACGGACTGTTGCGCCACCCAATTTATTTATTTTTAATCGACCTAGAATGGGACAATAAAGAGGAAAAACAAAAACAAACAAAACAGGAAACACCTAAAGAATAACTTGAAATAATTAATACAAATTTAAAAGAGATAACCCAACACAGCTTTATTTGAAATTACGAATTTTTCATCAGGCAAATTTAACTTTTGAAAGAGCAATGAAATTACAACTACGAAATGAAACTTGGATAGGTTTACTTGCTTCAGTTCCTTTATTACTATCCATATTTTAGTATTCTAAGACTTGGTAAGTAAAACCGTCCAATTTTATTAGTATTCATTCAAAACCAATCATCAGTCATTCAGCCTTATCACAGGCCCCGTCGTAATAGATTCGTAGTACGAACCCCGAATAATTGTATCATTGGTCCCGTCGTACTAAAAAAATTTGCTACGAAATTCGGAGTTCGTGAAAATTGGTATCACTAGCCCCGAATGAATAGGAAGTTTGGCAGTTTTTTCTACGAACAATTATTTTGATCGGAGTTTTTAAAACTAACAAAAAATTAAGCTAGCGAAGATAAATTAAATAAAAATAAAATATATGAAAAGAATCATGTAAGTTTTACTATTGTTTTAATATGAAAGTGTGTACCTATGTTTTTTTATTTTTTTTTTTTTTTGAAGGACAAATAAAATTCAATTCGAAAGGCTTTATGAAAAGTCTTCAAGAAAAACTTGAAATTGCCCAAGGATTTTCAAAAATCCCTAAGGAGTAAGTGAATTCGTTTTGGGAGGCAGTAAAAATAGAGTTAAATAGTTAAAGACCCACCTTCTAAGGACACCTCTAGCTGGAAAAAAGTAAATTGAATAAATTAGTCCAAACTTTTTTATAATTTTATTTAATTCTTAAGTGTGCTTAGATTGATAGGTATAAATCAAGAGGAAAATGGTTGAGAACAAAAAAGAATGCAAAGCTTCAGGTGGCGGAGCAAATAGAATGTATTTTTTAGCAGCCTCGAAGAAAGTGTTATAAGAATGAATGAACTTTGACCAGCGGAATAAAAGATCCACAATCTTTTGGATTCGAAAATTCCTCCGAGCCTTTAGAATCAAATGAACCTTGTAAAGAGAACTAACTTGCCGATGTTTCAATGTCATCAGACGTAGTTGATGTGAGAAATGTTCCACGGCGTCTTCCAACCACTTCGCGTCAATTATATGATTCATCCAGTCTTCGTGTATTTTCTTCATTTATTGCAAACATTGCAACGACAATACGAAAGATGAAAAACGAACTTTTATTTAATTTTCTTATTTTGACGCATATCAGCTGATTTTAAAACTCCGAAATTAGTATTTCTGTGTGCCAATGCTTTCTTGAATTCGTTCGGGGCTTATGATGTTAATGTATTCGTATTCGTAGCGTAACACAATTTTCGGGGACTCGCTACGAGGGACTCTGTGATAGGGGTGATTATCAAAAAGTTCAATATAACCTGTCGAAAACCAAATGTAAATTAAGCCTTAGTAAATTTAGAACTTGTAGTATTTTTAGCTCTCATTACATTGGTCAACAAAATTAGGTTTCTTTTCTTCCCACAAACAAGAAAATACTTTTTTAAATGTCCTAAATTTGAATCTCGCCTTAAAATTTTTCTATCACATCAGGTTTTAAAAATATGGCCCGTAAAATGACCTAAAAACAACCAAAACCGAAGTTTTTAAGGCTAAGTTAAAACTTAAAATATCTATAAGCAATAAATCGTATGATTATTTTGCAAATTAGTAATCTTTCTCTTCTAGATACAATTGAAATCGTTTTAGTATCTTTTTCGTTTTTCGAAATTTTCATTAGTTATTGCGAGTCTTTGATTAAATCTATATTAAGTTTTGAGCAAAACTTCAGTTAAATACATTCCTAGTTTTAATGAATACGTTTAAGTGCTGATTTCGAATCCAAACTCTAATTTTAACTACATATTTGTTAAAGTTTCAAAAATACCCATTTTCATAATTTTTGTGTTTTTAAATATACTTAGTCTAGCCATAAGTTCTGTTACACGATTTTAAGAGCGCATTGCTCATAACTTCAACTAGAAATACCGTTATCTATTTTTTCGAAACACGTGATCTTATAAGTAAAGAATGGAAGCTCGTTTGGTTTCAGCTTTTGATCGGAAATCATGGAGAGATCGGAAGCATTATCGTAAGTGTGGAAAAAATTCAAATCGAATTTCCGAACTTTTTTAAAAGCACTTGGCATATCGCGAATGTTTGTGTATCGTACTATAAAACGTTTTGAAGAACTGTCAAGAGTACAGGACAGACCAAGAAGTGGTCGTCCACGTGTCGTTTGAACTAGCGCAAAACTAAAAGCTGTGCGTGAACGAATTCTTAGGAATCCTCTCGGGAAGCAGAAGATCATGTCCAGTGCAACAGAACATCTTTTAACTCCAAGTCTTAAAAAAATAAGACTTGAAAGAAGCAAAAGCTTTTGCAGTGGCACGTGGTAAATGGCCATACAAATATCTTGTTTACGGATGAAAAAATCTTCACAATAGAAGATTAAAATAAACAAAATGATAAGATTTATGCGATGCATCCAAAGAAGCTAAAAAAGTTGTTCGAACGGTTCAACGTGGACACCACCCCTTTTCAGTAATGGTTTGGTGGGGGGTTTCCCATAAAGGTGTTACATCACTGCACTTTTATGAAAAAGGCTTGAAAACTTGTGCAAAAAATGCAGATTGGACGTCGGGGAGTCCAGATTTGAATCCATTCGATTACAGTTTGTGTTCCGAACTGGAGAACATGGCCTGTAAGACTCCCCATCGAAATATAATACCCACCGACAGAGTGCGTGCCGCTATAGACCAATGGCCACAACGTTTGAAAACCTGCATTAAGGCTAAAAGCAGCCATTTTGAGTAAAACTTTTCTTTCTTTAAACTAATATTGTGAAATAATTAAACACATAAATTGGATGATATAAAATGTACTAGATTTTTTTTATTGCGCTCTTAAAATGTAACAGAACTTATGGCTGGACTAGGTATTTCAAAAAATTGATATAATAGAATCGTTTGGGCAACAGATTCGTCACAAGAACAAAACTTACTTCCAAACCGTTTTGTCTTTTCTGTTAAAACCCGTTATAGCAAAAATGTATAATCGTTTCTTTTAGATTCTTGTAAGAAAGTTGAAATCTTTCAACTTATGTAGATTTTTTGAATATCATATGAAATAATATAAATATTTCAATAGAATTATTGAAGAAAGGGATTATAGATTTGGAAAACCATCACGGATTTTATTGAAAAAAAGCTACCACAAAAAGCCTTTTATACTTGTTCTTTTTTCGAATTTTAAAAAGTAATTTCTCAAAAAACTTGACATGTTACATTAGTTTTAAAGCCGGCTTTGAATTAAGGCCTTTAAAAGCCATTGAAAAAGTGCAATTTTATTGCCAGGAAAAAAAATGTTTGACCAGTGTTATTTTTCTCGACAGACTTATTAATTAAAGCTTTTTGTAAACAGCAGAACTTAGATTCTTTTTAAACATTTATGTTTTTGTTGTGAAAATTAAGAGAGAACATGTTTTCTATTAAAGAGGTCCTATCTGTCTAGCTTCACTTAATTAAACAAAAAATAGTCATACAAACAAGTATGTTTTTTTTAAATATTTTGTGTTGTTTTTATTAATTTTTTTGTTTTAAATTTTATTTTTTACTTATATTTAAAATTATTTTAACTGTTTTTTATTTTTACTTGTTTTTCTTCTTATTTTTCATTTTGTATAGATTTATTACGATATTTACAAATCTATTGTTTATTTCAATATTTACTTAAAACTATTTAAAATGATAACAATTTTTCGGACGAGCTTAACTTTCTTGTTGATTTTAAATTAATTTTGTTTTATTTTGTTTATTTGTTTGAATTAAGAAAAGCAAGTTAAATTGTTGTTGTTGTGTTGTGACTATTTTTATTTTTAAAATTTAGGTTTTAAAAAATATTATATTTTCATATCGTTTTTCTTTATTTATTTTTCACTACAAATTCTTCATTTTATTATTACACAGTTGTGGTTTTTTTTTTAATTTTCTTTTGTTTATTATTTTAGGAATAATTCGGAAGTTATTTTCTAATGCTTTTTTGTTTTATTTATATTATTCTTCCTATTCATAGACGAACAGTTTATTTAATTTTAATTTAATTTTTATTGTCTAAATGACATTTTTACTTATATTTGTAATTTTTTGTTTTTGTTTTTAATTTTAATTTTAATTAATAAATTTGTTTCGCTACTATTTCTCCTCTAAGAGTTAACTTTATGTGTATTATTTTGTGTTTGCCTCTATTTTGAAGAACAACAAAAATTGTTAAGCATTAATTTGTTTGTTTTGTTTTTGTTTGCAAAATAAAATTTTGTTTTGGACAATTTGCAATTTTGTTTTCTGTTTCTTCTTCATCATCATCATTTTTATAAAATACAATATTCTCTTGGTGTGTGTACATAAAAAGCACGCAAAGCTATAAAAGATCTTCTAAAGATTTACTTAAAAAATATTTTGTTTGTTTTTTTTTTTTGTTAATAATTGTTGTTTTTATTTTTCTTGTAATTTTCAATGGAAAAATAATTTGCAAAATAGAAAACAACTCATTTATCCTGAGAGGGATTGTGTCACATCATGCGTGTTTTCTAAGTGTATTTCTTTTTAAATGTTTCATGTGCAGTTATGGGACGAATTATTTTGCATTTCATTTATGGCAAGCTTGTTTTTGTTTTAAAATAATAATTTTGTTTTTTTTTTTTTATTTAAATATATAAATTTCTACTTTTTATTGTGATCCTAAATCTATGTTTATTTTATTTATTTATGTAAATTATTTTCTCACTAACACATTTTTTTATTACTCTTATTTAATTTAAGTTTTCTTTTTTGTTGTTTTAAAATCTAAGAAAAGAATGAAGAGATAGTGTGTGATAGGTGCAATGAGGAGAAACATCTTCTTGGGATTGCCTTCAGCATTAAATGGTGTCTCATGCAAGTTCCTATAAAAATCGTACCTATTATTCTTATTTTTGTTTTTGTTTTATATTTGTTGTCAGAATTTTATTTTAATATATTTTTATATAAATTTTAAATAGCTGTCCGCTTTTATTGAATTTTAATTGGTGTTTAATTTTATATGTGGATTTTAATCACAATTATTTTTAAGATTTTTATTTTATTTTTTGTTTTTGTCTACTTATATAAATATGTTTTATTATGTTTTATTTTTTGTTTTAATATAAATATATATATTTAATGTATGATTTATTTTTGTTAAAGATTTTTCAATATAAAATATGTTTTTTTTTTTAATTTTTATTTTTGAAAATAAATTAAATTAGGAATTTGTTTTTGTTTTTAATTTGAATTTTCTTTAATAATAAAAATAAAAGAAAAATGTATTACTTTATTAATTCATTCAGTTTTGGCTTTTTAACACAAAAATTATTATTATTTTTTTATTTTTGTTTCCTTTAAGTTTTAATAAATTTAAATTTTATGGGATGTTTTTCTTTTTTTACAGGCACAATAAATATTATAATATTATCATTATTCATATCGCATTTTGGTTTATTTTATTTTTTAAGTAATTTTGTAGTTTATTTATTCACTAATCATCATATTTGAAGTTTTTAATTGAACAAATTATTGTTGATTTTTGTTTTAATAATTTATTAATATATTATGATTAGTCAGGACACAAAACGTTTGACTTAAGGAAGTCATTTTTTTTTGTTTTTGTATTTATTTTTGAAGTTGGTTCAAGAGATTTTTTTCTTTAATAATCTAATCTCTGTTAAGACAGGTGTTAGAGGAGAAAAGAGAGAGAAAGAGAGAGAGAGTAAGAATGCAAATAGGTGTAGGTTGTGGTTATGATTAATATAAATGTTTTAAGAATTCTCTTTTAAGATGGATCTATTCGTGCAAGGTGGTTGTCGCGGCATCGTAAAGACTTATTACGTTTTTAAAAGATTACAATAAACGGGTACGAGATCACTAAAAGAAAGCAGGATATCAACATTTATGTTAAGAAATTTATTTCGAATCGCTGTTGTTTTTTATTTCTTTTACTTTATTTAAGAGAAAATTCCATTTGCTAATATTTATTTTCATTTTAAGAGAAATTGTTTACGTTTAAAAAACAACCAAATGGTGTCATAAATCCGTAATAACGAATAATGAAATGTCGTGTTACTAAACAGAATATGAACTTTGACCCATATCCATACTTACACTTAAAGTTTGTAATCAATATAAAACTATCAGATTTCGGGACTTTTAATTCTTTATAATTTAATAATAGAAGAACGTAGACTTTGTCTTTTGCATAAATGGACTTAAGGAGTTTTCATTGAATGAATACGAAACAATAATACCAAACGAACTGAAGCGGTGGTAAAATTTAAAAAGCCTAAGTTGAATGTAACTGCAGTGAAGTAACAACATGTGATTTAATAAGACCCCATATAAATGAATTATAGAAAAATATGCTTTAAATCACTTTAAACCTATACTGAAAATAGTCCAAAATATTGAAGACATAGATAGATAGTTTTTCAATAAGGTTGTGTTTTTGAACTGTAAACATGAAACAGCAAGTACACAATTAGAATTAATTCTATTTGGATTTCTAAGATTTCAAGGGGGTTCATGTTCTTGAAAATCCAAACAAATTCAACAAAAGGCGTTATTATTTTACATAGCAACAAATAAAAGTCATCAAGTTTATTTTCCGACAAATTGTTAAATGTTTTTCCATCGTCCTACATTAAAAATGTTTATTTTGACACTTTGGTTTCTTTTAGGTATATTGTCAGCCAACATTTGTCAGCATATGAATTAATATTGGAGACTTTCAAAGCCAATTAGACGGTGACAAGATGAGAAGTTATTTGATTTTAAAATTAAATTGTGATGTTTAAAAAAAAACTCTCTGAAAATATTAAACTGGCAACTTAATTGAAAAAATGTGGCGTTGTAGAGATGAACTAAGTACATCGAAAAGTCAAATCAAAACGACTTTGAAATGAGATCTCTTTTTAAACTAAAAATTGTACATGTATGTAATTAAATAAAATCTATTTAAAAACAACATTGTTAGGTTCTCTTAAAAAATGAAAGAACTTCAAGAACAGAAACACAATTGAAGAAGAAAAGTGCTATAATGTACAGTGAATAATTGAGTATAAGCAAAGAAATAGCTTCCATGCAAAAACCCTTATTTCCATCCATTAAAAAAGTTATGAAATTTTTCAAAAGTCAGTCTTTTACGCTTTAACCCCTTGCTTTTATTTGTATGCATACAATAAGTTCATATTAAGTTAAGTACAAGCTACTCTTTCACTTGTGAGCCATATAATTCGAAGATTGCCTTTCATAGTTAAGAAAAAAGTATTGAAAGTTATTATTTTCTTTAAGAAAAAATAGTCAACATTTTCTGTCATGACCAAATAAACATGTTGGTTTACATAAGTTCGTTTATTCATAATGTTTTCTATAATATTATCATCATTCTTTTATCATTTTTTCTTCGTATTTCTTTTAATGGGAATAAAATGGTAAAAAAATGTCTTATTGCTATGGAGAGGCGTGTAATTGTTTAAATTCTTATTTTTTTTAACTTTACGTTTGATATTAAAAATGTTTTTTTCTTTCTATTAAAAAAAATGTTATTATTGCTTATGTTTCGGTCCTTTAATTATGTTTTTCTTTAAACTTTTATCGTTCAATATTTATAAATATGATAATGCGAATGTTAATCATTTTCTTTTTTCTTCTGTATATCAAAAAATAAATTAAAGACAAACAAATACAAAATTTTCTACACTTAACATTTTTCAACAAAAATATATTTATATATAATAAAAATACATTTAAATATATTTATTAAACTTTTTTTTGTTTCACTTTATTGCAACAAAAAGAAAAATGCATCACAAAGAAAAAAAATATACATATAAAAATAAAGACAGAAAATCGAACAAAATAAAAAACCAAAAACATTTTAAAAATTATGGAATCATAATGATAGTACACTGTAATAATAATTATTTTAATTATTTTGTTTTGTTTAATAATAAATTTAAGATAGTTACAATGTGGTAAACAACAACAGGACGCAATTGCTTAAAGTGTACAGAAATCGCTTTAATTTACTTTTTTTTTTATTTTATTTTGTTTAAAATGTTTTAATAATAAATTAAAGTTAATTGTACTTAAATTAGTACTTTGTGACAAATTTATTATTTATCATTTTTGTTTTGCTTAATTTCCCTCGGTTAGTTTTGATTTTAATGTTGTTTTTGTTTTTTTTTTTAGACAAGAGATGCTGGAGATTGTATCGTTTACAAAATTTCGTAATAATTGTATGCCATGAATTACTGAACAAAGTAATAGAAACAAATAAAACAATTGTTTGCCCAGTCCAATGAGGTTAAAGACCAATTTTGTTAAATGACACGCATTTGCGATTTATCCTCGAACTACCATAACTCACGATCTGAGATCTACAATAATTTATGTGAAATTAAAATGCTATCTTCTGGGTTACAAAAAGACCCATTTAAAAATGTACACTCCTGAGAAGTTAATGGTGTTTTGGTAATGCAGAAAAACGCTCTCGAAAGGAGATTGTGGAATGTACTAACTATTTATTTTACCAGGAATGAGCCAAGTTGTTTTAGCAAGAAGGTTTGCAACTTGTGCTTTTAAAACAATGATAGTAAGGGAATTTATCATACATCAAGTATTCAATTTAGTTCAAGATGGAGGAGGACTTTTGTAAAATTTGAACACTTTTGCATAAACAGTTTGAATAAGAGTCATTTATTAATTTTAAAATAGCGAGCGCCACCCCAGTTTCCTTAGGGCTAAAACGTGATGTTGCAGTTTGGAGTGTTGTATAAGTTTTTCATCATTTTTGTAAGTTGTATCAGTTTTTCATGATTTTTGTAATTTTTAAGTACAATTTTGAAACGATTTGACCTCCAGTGCCTGCACTGTTATTTATTTAATTATATTTTTTCGAATTCGCACCTCTACGTCTATTTGTTCTTCAGTACAAAGTTCTTTTTGTTGATTTGATTTGTACATACCTACTCTTAATAAAAACAAACAAAAATCTAATTCTTACAGGGATAAATTTATATATAACAAAGTTAAACTTAATTACTTTAGTTTTTGTTTTTTTTTTTCTTTTCACTTTTGATTATTTAAACAAGTCAAAAAGAACTTAAGTTGTTTTTCCCTCCCTCCCCATTGCCGAACCGTGTTGTTGTTTTGGTGTTGTTGGTTTTTGTTTTGTAGATGGTTGTTTTTGAGTCGTCGTCATCGTCGTCGCTCGTCAATGGCACCACCAAAGTCAAACTGGTGTTATTAATTTTGTTGCTTGTAAATTTCGAGTGTTTCTAGGTTTGTGTATTGTGTTTTCTTTTTTGTTTGAATTATTATTGAACACACTTTACTTACAAGAAGAATCAATTTAAACAAAACAAAATAAAAAACCTACATTCCTGAAAGATTATATTAACTTTCAGCGGGTTGATTTGTTGTGAATTCAGTGATTCCATCACTTTCCATTGACTCAAGAATATCGGTTACATAGGCAGCGACATCGGTATGACTACGTTCACCACGCTGTATAAATGGCATTTGCAGTAAACGGCTATATTTTGGTCGTTCACTTTCGTTTTTGATTAAGCTTTAAACAAAAAGAATAAATAGAAGATTTATATTTAAAAAAAAGTGTTTTGATATGATTTATAATGAAACGATGACATCAATAATGAAAGCAGAATTATATCCAGCAATTAACATGTTTAAGGATATTTAAGGAAAAATGAGCAATATTATAATTATAAGTAAAGTTTTTTCATCAATTATTGTAATACTAGACACTAGAGACGACGGAGCTTGTAGAGTTATAGTTTGACAGCTTTTTAGTTGGAAAATTAATTATAAAGTTATTTCAAATAAACTAAGTTAGACGTGATCTGCTCTTTAAAACTTCCAGTCTTGGCCTTGGTTAGGTGTTTAATTTCCATCATCATATTAAACTGTTAAACGAATTCAATCCCGGACAACGGACAGCGACGAAAATCATTGAGATCGTTGTTGTGTCTGAGCAAAACCGGTTAGTGCAAAATCCAAGTGATACACAGGAAGAAAGGCTTCACCGTGAACATGAGTATGACTAGTATTAGCAAGATATTGCATTAAGAATTGTTTATCAAAAAATGTATATGTGACCTTGGAGAATATGTTAAAAAACAATACAAAATTATTTTATTGTTTTAAATTTTAGATCGGAAATATATTATGAAGACCAATACTCTTATTAAGTCAAAAATAATTGCTACCCTTAAAATGTTTAAAGTTTAAACACAGTGCGGGAGTTGGGAAAATAGAGAAGGTTTTTAAGAGGATAATAATAATTTCGCGGGTACTGCCTCTTGCGAGGAATTGACAAATCCTTCAAGAGTAATTCTTGTCATGAAAAAGTGTTTTCTCAAATTAGCCGTTCGAATTCGGCCTAAATTGTAGGTCCCTTCCATTCCTGACAACAGTACTCGAAAACAGGAATGGTTGAGAGTTGTAAGTCACTAGGCCCTGGATCACAACGGACTGTTGCGCCACCCAATTTATTTTAAGAGGAGATAGCAGTGCACATTGGTATTCAAAATTTGTATTATAAAAATGTGATATAAAACCAAAGTTGGTGAAGCATTCAACATTCTTGATGTGCGGTTAAAAAAGTCTTCACATTACATCCAAAATTGATCTTAAACGTAAACTGAGGAGTATGCCTGGAAGTGCGATTATTACAGCTTAATTGTCTGAGGGCAGAAATGCAACTGACAGAAAATTGAAACATTTCAGCGGTGTTCTAGTGATGTTAATATTTCGGTTATAGTGATATCGCCTATCATAGTTAAAGTACCTTTTGGGACAGTTTCAATGTGATAATTTCATAAGAGGTTATCTGTGGCACATATACCGAAATAATTGAATAATTGATTAGTTTTCTCAATGCAAGAAAAGCTCATGGATAGCGGTATTGCAATTGGATTTAGTTTTAACTCGGTTAATGATACACAGTTTACAATGCTTCCAAGATCGGAATTCAATGATTTCGAAGTTCTACATCCGAAGCACAAGGATGTGCAATTTAAAAAGCTCAAGGGTATTGTCGTCAGTGGAACAATATACATAAGATCTTTTTTTAAAATAAGGAAGAGTGTCGTAGACTAAACGGGTTCCTGGGGCACACCAGCAGATATTTCGTGGATATCAGATTTGATTCCGTTCAATACTACTTTTATTGGACGGTCTGCAAGATAATGAATTCAACGATAAAAAGATTGATCCTAGCCAAATTGGGCTCATTTTCGGAAACAGAGTTTGATTCGAAAATGTTTAAAATATATTAAGCACACATATTTGGTAAGACCAATCATGGCCTGGGAAAAGCGGAGGATGTTTCAACTTGTTTAAGGATATGCTGGACAAGTGCTGCTTTCCATCCATTCGTTCGAAAGATTGCGAAGTAGGTTTGCCAGCGTTGAAGAACACTATTTCAGAACAATAGGAGGGATACTATCTAAGCCTGCAGATTTGTTAATGTCAAGGTCGTTCAATATTCTTGCGCCAGTTCGAAAAAGGATTCTTCCCGTAAATTCGTTTACGCTTTCAAATTCCGTAGGACTCATGACACTCTCTAGTAGGGTTATTAAATAAACAGCAAACTGTAATGTATGCAAATTGGACAATAGAAGTGGCATTGAAAACAAGAGTAGGAATGGATAAGTACGTCGATACATACATTTTTTTAACAAACAAAATCTTTCTAGCTTGTTTGAACATATTCCAGTTTTCCTCTATCAAGGAAGCATAGTGATCAGTTAAAGTTACTGAAGAATAGAAAGAGTAGATTAGTCTGATGTACCTTGAGGCAGTAATGCACTGATTTCGTATTTATTAGGATTAGAAACAAATTTTGGAGCGGATTGATCTTTAATTCGAGTTGGGTCGTCCACAAGCTGAGTTAATTGAAAAATTGTGTACATTAAGGATAATGGGCAACAATTCTTTAAAATTAATATATATTTACTTCCAATGTCGAAAGTTTTGGGCAAAACGACTACAAATAATCAGGTTGAATTAAAGCTTTTTTAAGCTTCACCACTTCTTTATCCTACGTCTATCGTACGTTATATTTAAGGTAAATTGATATAGAAAGATGAGACAGCAAAACAGTCTCCAAAAAAACAAAAAAAACCTGTAGGGATCATTAGTTTGTCCTGTTGATAACCCGATAACAGATCTAAATGTTGGGATCTTTAATATTGCTGTTGATAAAAGGAGCTCACATTTTTTTCAGTTCAATGATTTAATAACTGCAAACGATCCCGTATTGGACATTGAATTCTTCAAATCCAAACAAAGCTGTTCTTATTTTAATTGAAATCAAAAATTGAAATTTTTAGGTATGTATTTCAATTTTTAAGAGTTTAAAGAAAAAAAAACTTGATAGCGGTGAAGAGTCTAGCTTTTTAAAAAGAGGTTGCTTTTGCCTGATTTTCTTGTTGGTCAGAAGAAAAACAGTCTTAACTTATTACTCATTCAAATATCCCAAAAAGTTATGTTTTATTTTGTGTATGAGTCACTTCATATTATTGAACATGGTTTTCAAGTTCTCTCTCCCCATCATCTTCGTGCAAACTATTGTAAAACTTTTGCTACGTAAAATTTTATATCCCATATGGTCTAGTGGCTAGGATATCTGGCTTTCACCCAGAAGGCCCGGGTTCGATTCCCGGTATGGGAAAGTTTTTTGTAAATTATTTTATAATTTTATTAATTTAATAGACTTACCAAGTATTTACAAAGTCAACAAATTCGACTGAAAACTCCATTCCATTGAACGATGGTTGTAATTGCGGTGCATCACCTTGGACAACCTAGAAGATGAATTAAAGTCAAATCAATTTTCTTCACAGCTAAGCGAGTAATTTACCTGGCATAACTGTTCAAAGACAGAATCCCACTTTTTGTAGGGAAAATTTCCAGTTGCTACTTCCATCAATGTTATTCCCAATGACCACACGTCACTGCGGACATCATAACCCTTCGCCCTTTCGGGATCAATCCTCTCGGGCTGTCAAAAACAAAGATATGGAGTTAAATTTTCTATATTTAAAAATCTCTCAAAAAAAAAACACTTACCGCCATATAAGGTCGACATCCGGCATCCTTTGTCTTGGCTATTGAATCGACTAATTGTCCGGAAATACCAAAGTCACACAACTTGATATCACCGCGCTTATGCAATAGAATATTACTCGGCTTCACATCCCGATGAATGATTTTTAATTTTTCTTTGAGATAATTCAACGCATTCACAGTGGCAACTGTTATTTTGGCCAATATCGATTCGGGAATTCGTTGGCATTTCCGTTCATAGATGTATTTATAGAATTTATCCAAAGATGTGTCCATAAGTTCCATGCATATCCAACAGTCGCCTTCTTTGAAGAGTGCCCCGAAAAATTGCACAATAAATGGGCATTCGTTTGATTTCATTACAACTTCCAGATCCATAAGGAGTTGTTTTTGTTCTTTCTCGTCGACTGTTGAACGAATACGCTTTACAGCCATCACAAATTCGGTTTTTTTAAAGATCATTTTATTAACAGCACCAAATGCACCACGACCAATTTCGCCAAGGTCCTCCATGTCATCCGACGTGAAGTGATAGACATGTTGACCAAATTGTAGCTTGCCCGATGCTTGAATCTTGATTCGTTCGCGGGTCTTGTCTGGCAATGGAGCTGGCACAACAGGCCCATCGGCGAGGCTTAATGTAAGCTGTTTCTTTCGTTCGGGCTGTTGCCGTAGATGAAGATTATTTAGACTCAGTTCACCTGGTGGATTCCGGGGACGGGCACCTTTGTGAGTTAAAACATAAATAATAACTTTATTTGCATGCAAAAACAAAAATTAAAACATATTCTACTGGAGAGATAATAATAAACTTTAAAAACATAAAATAAATAGATACAAAAAGGGAGGACTTTCGAAAACATTTTGAAAGAGTTAATTTGTATAGTTTTCAGACGGAAATACGAGAATGAAAACACAACCGGGCAGAAAAAAAAAGTTGGTAATTCAGCTTCCACTAAGGTTATTTTTTAGCTATTATCTTTTTGGCAACTCTGGTTTAAAAAGCTGACGCACATTTTGTGTTTTGTTTACTGTCAAACATCTTCATTTTGGTCTATAATTTAACCAGGAATCGTCTTACAAACGAACAATGCTTGCAAATTATTGAATTTTATTATCAAACTGTGTGCTCTGTTAAGAAAGTTCATCGCGCGCTTTTTCCATTTTATGGTCAGTTTAATTGACCCACTGAAGCGGCTATTTAGGCTATTGTAACTATACTGTTGGACATTAAACCACAAACAAGCTTACGTAGAGGGCGAACTGAAGAAAATGTCGCAGCTGTATCGGCCAGTGTTAACGAAGACCATCAATTATCGATTCGTCGCCGTTTGGAGCAATTTAGCCTCTGTTACTCAACAAGTAGAAAATTTTACGGAAGGATTTAGGTGTGATGCCTTTCAAAATACAGCTGGTGCAAGAATTGAAGCCGAACGACCTACTGCAACGTAAAATTTTTGGTGAATGGGCTCTTGGAAAGTTGGCGGAAAATCTACTTTTTTATCGAAAAATTGCGTGAAGCTCATTTTTGGCTCAATGGATAAGTAAATAAGCAGAATTGTCGATTATGGAGTGTATATCAGGCAGAAGCATTATAAGAGCTACCAACGCATCCAGAAAAAGTCACAGTTTGGTGCGGTTTATGGTCTGGTAGCATCATTGGACCGTACTTCTTCAAAGATGTAGCGAATCGTAACGTAACTGTGAATGGTGAGCGTTACCGTGAGACAATATCCAACTTTTGTTTGCCCAAAATGTAAGAGATTGACTTGAATGACATGTGGTTTCAACAAGACGGTGCCACATGCCACACAGCACGCACAACATGGACTTTTTGAGAACATTTTATTTCACGTTCGGGACCGGTCAATTGGCCGCGTCTTGAGATTTAACGCCTTTAGACTATTTTTTTGAGATTTATTTTTCTAGACTCAGCTATGAGCACTGAATTTAAACAAACAAATTTTTTCATGTCTTGCAGAGACATGGACTCTATCAAAAGCGAATTTGAAGGAAATGACGCAGGTGTATATTCTGGCTGGGTCTTCGTATAGTAAGCAGGCAAATATTTAAAACTTCAAGATCTTTATTCATAAGTCTTTAATATTTCTGGATTGTTTTAGCTTCAACAAACAAAAGTGAATTGTCAGCAAACAGAGAAAGCTCGCAATTTTATACAGTTTTGTTAATATCGTTTATGTAGCAGTTAATGTCCAAGTATTAAGCTTTGAAGTACTCTAAGATCAATCAACTCAGTACCAGATAAACCGTTATTAATTTTAGTTTGTTGGGTAAGAAATAGCAAACAAGCTTTATTGCATTGACTTCCTGATGCATTTTTTTTAATAATAAGCGCATACGCACGGGGATAATACTACCCTTATTATGTAGCCACATTTTGAGCACTAGGAAAGGGAGAGAGGGTTGAGAAGAGGTGCCGGTGCAACTGCACATTGGTCTGTAGTTGACACTACGACCGAAGTTAGGCTCGAGGGTGTATTGATGAGCGTTCCTAGCGGGTATTACGGTTGAACTGTTTTAGGGGAGGAATGCAACTGGCTATTTCTCTAGAGCATAAACCGTTAAAATAACGGTAATAGAGGGTGAGACAAAATACGTTTCGACGATTTTCAAGCGACGTAAATGATCTTATGATGGTAATATCACCAATCAATCTAAATACTCTACATTCAATACTGTCCAAGACGCTCAAATAAGTTGCAGGAGCACCAGCCCAGATATGGGTGTTATACTCAAGTTTTACACGTATTTAAGTCTTGGAGAGGGAGGGGAAGAACAACTTTTTGCATCGCCTTAGAAACCCCAAACATCTTGCAGCATTTTTGACAAGATACATCGCGTTTGTGATCGTTCCACAAAAGGTGGTGATACACATACCGAGAATATCGAGATGCTCAGTGGAAGGGAGGTATATCTCTCTTTAGAAGAGGGATGAAAAAGAGGGATCGTCAGCGAAACTATTGGATTAGAAGTTGCAGACAGGAGATCATTAATAAAAATGAGAAAGAGTGTTGAAGATAGAACAGAGCCCTGGGGCACCCTAGCATTTTTTTGTGGTTTTCGGATTAGAATCCAACCAATACAAATGATATTAAACGATTCGAAAGGTAATTACTAATCCAATGAAGGAGGGAGAGAGTCTGATGCCAAACCCTATCAAATACTTTTGAAATATCTAGATCCAGAATAAACTAATGTTATATAAGTAAGTACTGAAACCCGTTTGAACTTATGTTAAAAAACGTTAAACTGTCAAAAAATAAATGCTTTCAATTTAAAAGACGTTAGAGAGGAGGATTGGCAGAGTGTGAAATAAGACAATTTTTACCATTACATTTAACAGTATTTCTAAGCGTGAAATCAAAGATTAAAGATAGTGCCACAGCAATATAAAAACACACATAATTTTGAAAGTACAACTGTCTGAGCGTCAGGTTTCACAAAACCGAATATAAATAATTTTTATTACAAAAACGACAATAGAATGTTATCCCAGTAACAATGAATTCACAAATCTAATCGAAAATGGACTTTGTATTAGTATGTAGTATGTTTTTAATTTTGATATTTTTGAAAATAGATTTAATACAAAAAAATATAGAATACAAGTTATAAATATGAACAAAAACATACAAATGTAAATTCTGATTCGTTCAGCATCAAAAACTTTAATTCTATAGAAATTGTCTGACCAACTTAAAAAGATGTGTGGCTTTTTGAAAATGTTTTCAACGACCTCAAAAATCTAATCTGTTATCGATTTATAAGAACAATCATAAAAGTGTAAATGTCATAGTGAAAGAAATCTCTTCCTATATATTCATTTTCAAAACTCATCCAATGAAGATAGGATTCATGAAAACCGAAAGCACGCATTTTCGATAAGAGTCTAATGCCAAACCCAATCAAATGCTTTTGAAATATCAAGTGCAATAATCTTACTTACTGCAATAATCTTAGAAAGCCTTTTGTAAGTCTCAAGTCAAATATAGCCAAAAAATAAACTCTATATAACACACAATCATTTATAGATTAAACGCGTTCATAATATGTTTTCAGTGCTTGTTTTACTTGAGTGTTTTAAATACAACATGCTTAGCAGAGTTTCGATTGTATTATTTAGAGCCCAATTTGCTCGCGGAAGTCTTGAACCATATCTAACTTTGGTTTTTGTATGTTAAAAAGGATAACCATGTTTTACAAAAGGATTAAAGTCTATTTGTTTGTAACAAAAAATAAAATAGGTTGTCTGCAAGCAGAACTAAGTTGTCAAAACTTCACTATAGTACATTAAAATACTCCGCCTGGAGGTAGTTCACATATTTCGTCAATAAAAAGCATAAAGAGTAATGGACTAAGAATAGATCCTTGAGGAACATCTGGTGTGGTTTTAAATCAATCAGAAAACTCGTTTCCATCCCAACATCTTGCGTAACTTAACGATTCAAAATGTTAGTAAGTTTAAAGAAATTTTCGTGAAAGACAACACATGATAATTTGTATGTTAAGACCTGTCTGTTAACTTTGTAGAAGGTGGTTTTAGTAGGAAGACAAATAACAACCTTTTTCTATAAACAACCAGTGTTGGAAGAAATAATAGAAACAAGCGTCTTCATCATTTTCGTTACACCATTTTTTTTTAGCAATTAAGTCTTTTTTCGTTAGTCTTTCTATATTTTTATCGTACCTAAGAATGCTCTCAAATGGCAAAATTGATTTGTGGACACAACTTTTTTTTTAACTCAACGGTAAAAAGTTCGTGGCCAATGCTGATTTTGCCTGGAAAAAATAAAAGAAACAATCTACTTTAACTGTAAGGATCTACTTTTTCGTAAGCAAATAGGCGTTTTGAGTTTGTTTATAAGTTTGTGAGGTGTTAAATATTCGACACTAAACAAAATGTTTAAAAGTCATCTATAATTTTAAGAAATATTGGTCGTGGATTACATTATACTCGCTTTGAAAAGGAAGTGATGACAAGCTAAAAAAAACGATGGTTGGAATTGCAAAAACCTTAAACTTTTCGAAGAAAAAAAATATTTAAAACTATGTATACTTTCAAGCCTAAAAAGGAAACAAGATGAAGAAAAAGATAAACTTCTTCTCGTTTTGATACACTATTGGTAAGAATATGTAAGAAGAGACCATTTCTTTCTTTAAGGGAACTCAAAAATGAATTCAACGGATCAGTGACACCCGGAACAATTAGAAACCAACTTATAGAAGCAAGAAAAACATTATATAAAGACTTCCCTTTACAAACATACACTTACACCGTTCTTAGAATAACGTTTTGGATGAAACGAAGAAGTCTCTCGGATGTACGAAACAGAAGAGGCGCCGATATGAAACTTGCCTGTGACCACCACTTAATAATAGCTACCCTAAGATTACGTACAGCTACAAATTCAATATCGCCAGACTAAAGGATCCCACGACAATTTAGGGACCACCTATCACACGAAATGAGAACAATCAGCAGCATAGCAGAATCTTGGGCAAGGATCAACGAACGCAAATAGTTAAGGGCTCGAATAACTGCTGCACAAGAGGAAGAAAGAAACGAGCTGGAGTCCTCGTATCGCAGTGTGGTCCGCGACAAGCTTAACTACTTCAACGCATTAGCGCAAGAAGCAGAAGATGCTGCAAACAGGAATAACTAAAGAGCTGACCGATACACACAGCTCAAAGCAATAAGTTCGGTGGATCAGCAAGTCAGAAGGTGGAAAGAACACTTTTCCTCGGTTTTAAACCGACTGTTTGCAAACAACGTGTAGCCGATACCTTCTGAAGCGCCTGAATAAACTAATCCCCGAATCCGCACCGCACCTCTCAGTAAAGATGAGATTGTTGCCGCAATTAAAGCACTTAAGAATAACAAAGCGGTAGGACTTGATGGAATTCCCGCAGAGCTTTTACAAGCAGCACCAAAGCGCCAACGTCATCAAGCGAACTGCTTCATCCGCTCAAAAAAGAAGCCTGGACCACCGAAAGCTTCCCTCATGAGTAGAAAAAGGGCATTATCGTCAAGCTCCCAAAAAAAGGAGATCTTTAAAAGTGCGAAAACTGGAGACGAATTTGCATTCTATCAGCTGTTGCCAACATAGTAGCAAAAGCTATACTAGAAAGCATCAGAGAACAGCTTGAGGCCACACTCGATGCCGAACAAGGAGGATTCCGCGCTGGATCCTCCTGTATTGGTCATATTAACACCCTGTGAATCATTATTGAACAGTGCGTTGAATATCGATCATCACTACACCTGCTGCTCATCGACTTCGAGAAGGCCTTTGGTAGCGTTAACAGAATATGTCTGGGTAGCTTTGCTATTGTTAAAGCAGCATATGATGGATCCAAGTATCACGTTTTGCACGATGGTAGGTTGTCAGATGATTTTGAAATCCGAAGCGGAGTCAGACAGGGTTGTATTCTGTCACAAATATTGTTTTTGTTCGTGATAAGCGATGTACTGCGCTCAGCTTTGTCAGGTAGCGGAGGGATCCAATGGACTTTGACATATTCTTTAAAGCACATGGATTACGCATGTTTGCTTACTATCTCATAGGATTATGTATCTCCGTCAAACGACAAGTGTGGAGAGAGATGCAAATCTTGTAGGGCTATAAATTTATTCCAGCAAAATAAAAAAGATCAGCCTTGGAACTCGACCATCCTCTCAAATAAATATTTTCTCGCAACCGTTGGAAAAAGTGGAGAGCTTTCAATACCTTGGAAGCATCGTTTCCATCGAAGACGGAACCAAAAAAGACGTCATCTGCCGCATCGGCAAAGAAAAACCTGCGTTCATTATGGTGTCAAAAATTTAGAGGAATAACTCTATAAGCTACGACTGTTTCGCACATATGTCGAATCTTTGCTTCTTTATAGGTGCAGAACTTGCATGCAAGATTACTTCGGCCATAATAAGAAAGCTCCAAACCTTCGTAAATGTCCAATCCGTATTTTAAATGAGGTCCTTCAAAGAAGGGCAGGTCAAGAACCTATAAAATCTATAATACGAAGACTTAAGTGGCAATGGATTGGACATACGCTTCGAAAAGGTAACGACTGGAATCCGCTCACACAAGAAAGAAGAAGAGAAATCTAGCTGGGGACCGAGCTAGATGGAGAAGATTGTTGGGTGAGGCCCTTTTTCACACAGGACTGTAGCGCCACCTTAAGTAAGTAAGTACGGAGGTATGACGGAACCCAGTATTTATTTTGTTAGGTTTTTAGTCTGTAACCTTCATAACAGAGCCTGCAAGCTTTTGCAATATCAATCGCAATAATCTCACTTTCTCCAAAACGATGTAAAGATTTATTCCGCTGTTCGATGAGGTTAAGTATGAGATCACCAGTGGACCTATTGCTGCAAAAGTCGTCCTGTCGGTCATTAATTTAAGGACATCAAACTGTCATGATTTTAGTAGTTAAAACAATATTCAATAAAAACTTTGATTAAATGACTTTTAAAAGAAAAAACTATAAAAGTCGCTTTATGATAAGAGGGGATTACACAACTTAGACCTTGCAACTACAAACACCGCAGAAAACATGTTTTTAAACTATTGATTTTTGAAAATATTTAAAAAGTGATAAATAATAGTTTTTACAAATTAGAGTTATGACAAATGAAAATGATGGAACAATTAAAACTCAAATAAAACAAATCTACATAATCGAACGAATACTCTCAACAGCAACTGTTTAGTTGTCTATTTACCTGACAAATTATTTTGACGTTCCGCCATTTTTCCCAACAGCACCAGCAGCAAAAACTGTTTTTACTTTTTATGTTATTTATTTTTCGATAAAATATTTATCGCAAATTTATTATTGGCACACGCAAATCTCAGTGTAAATAAACTTCCCACTTCCAAGCTCCCAGCTCCACTGTCCACAGTCCGCTCTCTACCCCGCCGCCGCAGCCGCACTTGGATTAGAATTATGCCCGACGAACCGTCGTCAATCTCCAAATTGAAACCCTTCCGCCTTCCGCTGATAGCTGATTCCAACAATGTAACCAACGACAACGACCAAAACGAAAACCAATCCAATGGAAAACTTAAAACACAAAAAAAGAACTTAGTCTTGAGGAAAAATTGTCGCTTTTCCGCATCAGCTTCTTCCTGCTCCTGTTCCTGTTCCTTCGCCAATCGACACCCGCAACAGACCAACAAAAATTAAAAAAAAAACAATAAAACGACAACGAGGAAGTTAATTCAACTAACAAAATACCAAAAGATTTAAAAAGAAAACACGACTAAGAAAAGAAAAGAAAATTTCTAATCGAATTTTATTGTATTTTGTATGTTTCTTTGATTTTTATCTCTTTTTAATGGGTTCGTTCCATTTCGACGGCCGGGGGGATTGGTTTTGTGGTGTTTTCGGGTAATTTTTGAGTTTTTCCCGAATTAATTTGCTGAGGGAGTTGAATTGTGAATGGAAATGCCAATTATAAATGCACTTGATTGAAATTGGAATTGTTTGGGAGGAATTTTCACAAAGAAAATTTGACTTTTTTCAGTGGATTTTTCTTTTTGGAGAAATTTTCTTTTTCAGTTACAGCACAGAGCACACACGAAAAAGCACACACTGCGAAAAGACGACGAAAAGATGAAGAACAAGAAGAATGAAAATGAATAATGAAAAATGAATGGTTGGTTTTCTTTGGTGTGTGGTGTGTATGGTGTGTGTGTATGTGGTGTGGTGTTGAGAGCGCAGGCAGCAGAAATGTCAAATTGATTATTTATCGAGTGTGGTGAGTTTTTAATTTGTCTATTTCGGAGTTTATATAGGGTGTGCTATGCTTTGTATGTCAAGTGTTAACTTTTATTTGGCTGCATAAAAAAAAAAACATTATATTAAAACGAGAGAATCTGATTTCCATTGAACATATCACTAAATAACCTACAAACTAATTACACGGCTCAATTTTGCACTACCTCAGCACGAATTTCGACACGCGTTTTTTTAATTATAGCAATTTTAGAGCGAGGAAACATTTATTTCTGTTTTAAATTAATTTGAATATCTTGAACTTTTGAAAAGATATTCGAGATGAAAATCAATTTTTACTTGGGAACGTGTGAGCGTAAGAACGTACGCACAGGCATCTTTATAAAAATCTTTGATTTAGATTCTAAAGCGCCAGTTATAGCTATCAATCTTTTCATCATTGAAAACAAACATTGGAATTTTTTGACAGATCATTTACAGTTATCATCAAAAATTTCAGTCTTTAAAAACAATTTCCTGATTGAAATCCACCGAACAATTTTTATTGACAGAAATCTATCATTGGAATTGTGTGAAATTGGAACGCTCTTCAGGAAAATCAATTTCGGTCCACAAAATAAAAAAAAAATTAATTTTGGACAAAAATGAATGCGCAATCACAATTTTTCTCCTTAAAACAAATTCTTTGTGAGATTTTCGATGGATCAGTATATAATTCGAGAAATGTTAAAATTTTCTATGCGACAAATCGGACCGATTATATTTCAAAGATTTCTGAGAATTTTCTAAGGCAGATTGAAAAAGTAAAAGAATAAAATATATACATCATTTACTATTCACCTAGCAATCAAATTAATTTTGCATTTCTTTTCTTCCTTTTTGAATTGTTCGATAGGGAATTCTTAGGAAATCGAATCATACAAATTATGTTCTCAGATTTCTCACGTTAATCTCTGAGATCCTAGAAATATAAACTGGCCAAATAACTTCCTATGGAAAGTTAATAAAAGCGAAAGATTATGATATGTAATGTATCCGATCGTATTTGCTCGTTTTTCCAGTCACATATAGCGAATCATCCGCATCTGACGATTTTCATAGTTTTTTAGTGTCATGTTAATAGTTTCTTCCTATAGTATATTTTTATTGCCGGATTTTTGTATGCTTCTTTTCAAATATGTTTGTTTTTAAGTTAGTTTACGAGAACGATTTGTATGAATAAAACTAACGAACGTTTTCGCTGCAAAAGTATTTTTAATTTATTGTAAACGTATTTTTAATTTATTGTGGTTTATATTCGTGTTTAAATCAAATTGGTGTAATTTTCCTTTCATAAAATAAAAACTGAACAATTTAAACAAAAGAAAGAAATTTGTTTTCATAATTTTATAAAGGAATTTTTTGTTTATAAACTTAAAGCTTCCGATGTTGTGATCCAAGACAATTTGCTTTCATTGTTGGGTACTTTTCCATGTATCCAGTAAAATATACATTCACAACTTAAATACAAATCAAATCAATATACAATGTAAAGTGATGTGAAGGGTATCACTTTTCAATGGATAAAATATCATGACTTCCTTTTTTTGCTTTAATATAAATATTAATTCGATTAATTTAATTAGCTTACAAATTATATCAGCTATAATTGAGTTTTATTTATACGATTTTTCTAATGAAATTCTTGTTATCACTGATTTTTACATACTGTAGAACTCAATTCGTAAGTCTAAGTAAAAACGATAATTTTCACATACTAAGGGTGTGTAATAAATTCTTTAATCATTTTACAACAAAGATGAGCGGAATCTCAGCATAGTTTGTCAGATACATAATAAAGGAGACCCGACTACAGAGGCATCAGATCCTTTCTGCTGTATTATGTGTACGTCTGAAGCCGTTCGTCAAAAACATGAAAGGTCCTTATCGGCTGCAGACCAGGAAAGTCCACTATCCACCTCATATTCACACTACGGCAGATCTTGGAAAAAACTCAGGAGCTTCAAATCGATACCCAACGATTTTAAAGCTGTGTATTACTGTATCCATATTCTATGAAATAAGATTGAGGCTCTTTATCTTTTTGCAAATAAGTTAAAATGTTGCTTTAATTTGGCCATTGGTTAAATTTTGACACTAGCATGGCGAAGAAAATGGGTTAAATTGATGAGGTTAAATTTTGATGCTTCTTAAGATTGAGAGGATGCTAAATTTAAAATTATTTTCTTAGTTCTAAGTAAATCAAGTTCATACTTTGATACTTCTATTAAAACTGCAACAAATTAAATTTCAATGTAATTTTTGTAGGGGCGAGATTCCATTACCTCAGCACGAATTTCCTTTTGATTCTTTTTGTTCAGTTAGGTAGGCGTCCCAATGGAACATGTTTTAAATATTAAGGCGAGGAAATACCTTTAACTCATATACAAAATATTCTGTTTTCGGACTTAACCCTCCATTTTTTTTGTATTTTTGCCATAACCTAGTTTTGCTGAATTTATAGTACGGCCGGCGTACTAACAGCTAGGTATGTAGCACCCCCTGCTTGGCATCACTATAGGATTTGGGGTGAGTGCGAATTTGGGTATATGCAAAGTATTTAAGCATTTGAACATTAAAATTAAAGAAATCCCCAACAACGAAAAATCAGGTATGGCAACACTGCATTTTATTTCAACAAATAATAATTGAAGGACAAAACATTTACTTACAATTCTATGGTAGTCAATGTTGCCAAAAATGTGTATTTTAAACAAAAACGCGTGATTATTCAGTATGAATGATTTTCAGGTTTTCGAAAACTTTTTGCCGAAAACTCAGCTTTGGGTTTGGTACGAAAAGCCTGTTAAGGGCCTTGCACATGAGAGTATACAACGAGTGAACGAATTGACAAACAAAAGTGATTTTACACATTTCAAAAAGTCAATTTCAAACAAAAGCACATTGAAATTATAAGAAACCTATTTACACTATTGTTAGGATAATAAAATTTGCATTTAGTTCTTCAAAGCGGAACATTTTGTAAAACACTTTCGTAGAAAAGAATTGCAGTTTGGTTGCTATGAACTGTCAAACTCTATTTGTGTTCCACATACCATCCACACTGCAACGAATAAATTATTCACACGCAACATAACCTCAACATTATACCACTCTTGTTTTGTTTTTTTTGTGAAAGATCATTTTTGAGAAAAATATGAAGAAAAGGATATTTAAATTGGTCGCTATCTGCGAATGAGCTTATTAAAGCTCATGTGTAAGAAAAGTCAAAATATGCGAAAATCCACAGTTCGCATTTCGTAGCTTTTATGTTTAAGATGCTTTTTGCTTATGTAAAAATTGTATTCAATAAAGCATTATTCACAAGAGCACCACCAACTACCAACGAATGAACGAATATTCGTCGATTTTGAGTTTCTTTCACATGAGAGTTTTTAATTCGTCGCGAATGAAGCCACAGCCGAACACCATTCACCACCGAAACCAAAACAAGAATGATTTTGTAGGTTAAGTACGCGCGATTATTTTATTCGTTGCGAGTGTGGATAATGTGAACGCGAATAAAGTTTGACAGTTCGTATCAACTATAATTTTTTTTCGCGACGAATAAATTAGTTTTCTTAAATTTATTAATATATTACATTGAAAAGTAAAAGTATCTATCGTAAATCAAATAGAAATTATATTGCTATCGTTTTGTTAAGAAATTGTGTGGAAATATGTCTTACAACGTATTTAAACTCACATTTTGTAATTCATTCGTCGTTCGTTGGTCGCGCTCATGTAAATACTACTTAACACATCAATTTGAAAATTACACAATTTAAAAACAAACGTTCCTCATGCCCAACCCTGGGCTTTGCCTAAGGTGAAATTATCTCCTTTCACTTTGACAGTTCTCTTTGCATTCGGTTTTCGGAATGCATTCTCTATCAATTTTTCCGAACTGTCATTTTATAATTTATCTCTTCCCCCAATTCCACTCTTTCAATAAAATTCAAATTTTTAGTTCTCATTTCTCATTTTTCTCAACGCGACGCATTTTGCTTGCACTCCAAGGTTTCTTTTATTTGTTTATTTTCTTAAGAGGGCTGCAAATAAGTACATAAAATTTCCCATCTTCTTTTTCAAACACAAAAGTTTAAAAATTTTCAAACCAAAAGAACAATTAACAGTTAGTTGAAACATTAGTTTTTGTTAATTTAAAAACAAAACCACGAAAGAAAAATAAAGGAAAACTAAACGAAACAAAAATCGCGATAAAAATGAATGACATTCATTGTCTTTCGAATTTTATCGATTATTCGCCGTCCATCCATGAGCCCCTCAAACACAGTAATCGCATCAAGGTAAGGAAGAACTTAAATTTTATTTTTATTTTCCATCTTGGGGCTTTCCTTTTGGATGGTTGCTTGAAAAAGATAAGATAAATCTCTTTTTAATTGCAGTACACATGCTTTGACATCTCTGAAAACTACATAATCTTCGGAGCAACCTCCGGATCACTGTATCTCTTCAACCGTCGTGTCTGTAAATTCCTTCATCTCATCCCGAACAAACATGGCTCAGTCACCCATCTGGAGATCTCCTCGGGCGAGAAGTACGTCGCCTTCTCCACCAAAAAAGGAACCATCTGTGTGTATGTCATCAATCTGTCTGCGAACTCAGCTCCCCAGGTTATCTATGCAGCTCTGGGACCAGAAGTCCAAGTCACCTGCATTCACTGGACTCTGGACGAGAAGCAGTTCTACTATGGTGACAATAGAGGTCAAGTCAATCTTGTGGTCTTGAATTCTTTCATTGTAAGTTCCCAAGCAGCCAAGAAGAAGAATTCAATTTCTATCTTAAATCAAAATCTTTCTCCAGGGTCGCAGTTTGTTGAGTCTCTCGGTCCATCCGATTCTATTCCTCGAACAACCAGTCGTCCAAATAGACGACTTCGAATCTCTGCTGCTGGTCTCCAATTGGTCCAAGTGCATCTTATGTAACACAGAATTCGAAGAATACAAACAGGTTAGTATTATTTTTAAAATATAGTTTCCAACCAAAAACGATGATAATCATGTTCACGATGCTCATCATCCCAGAATCTTGTGTTATTCTTTTCTTATCTCGTTTTGTTTGTTTTCTTGTTTTAGTTTAAAAGGAGGCGGAATATTTTTTCTTCGTCTTCTTATCTTTGTGTTTTCGACAACAGTGTCAATAGAATT